>NW_026571115.1:30317415-30607415 GCF_026225935.1 Boleophthalmus pectinirostris | reverse complement strand
TGGTTTTAGTCCTGAGTTTAGACCTGGTTTAGTCCTGGTTTTAGTCCTGGTTTAGTCCTAGTTTTAGTCCTGGTTCTTAGTCCTGGTTTAGATGTAATCCGTTACTCCCCAACACCGTATAAATCCAACCCGACCAAAACACACTCCTCCTTTTGACATCTCCAGTATACTGTAAACTATCATAACCACACACACACACACACACACACACACACACACACACACACACACACACACACACACACACACACACACACACACACACACACACTCCTTTGAGACAGAAAGGAGGGTCACGCTACACATCCCCAGCTCCTGTAAAGCTAATAAAGCGTGGAAATTAGCCTACGGACACACTCGGGACCGCGCAGCTAATAAAGTACCTGTCCAAAAGCAATCTGTCGGCTAACGTGCTACGGCTAAACGCGGCTAAAGCCATTTGCGAGGCTAAATTGGATTTTATTTGCAGTGTAATGAATTTAAATTGGAGTAAACCGAAGTCCATTGTCTTTTGATGTCGCGCCGAGAAGCAGTCTATTTTCTCCAGTGTTGTTTACTTGTTAATTCAATGGGACACATCTCGGTATGGTAATAGTAGAGTCAACAAATTAGACTTGTGATTGGGTTTCTTGGCGTTGAGGACTTTGTGTACAGACGGATTGCTCAGTTCTCATAACGGATATTTTAAAAAGTATATCTGGGTTTTAATTTTCTCTGTACGAATGAGAAGTGTAAAACTTACGTTTAAGTTTGTTATAATGTTCTTTCTTTATCACAGACAGACCTGGAGTTGTGTTTTTGTTTCATTCACACATTTTTAACACACAAATCCTGCGTATTTAGGTTCTTTTCTCAAACAGAAAACGCTCCACTCGTGATGTCAAGTGCCAGAGGTGGGACCAAGTTTCAAGTAAGTCTCAAGTCTTTGACCGCAAGTCCGAGTCAAGTCCCAAGTCAAATACAGACAAGTCCAAGTCGAGTCTCGAATCATTGGTCCATAAGTCCAAGTCAAGTCAAAGTCGTCCGCTTTGAGCTTCAAGTCATTTCAAGTCCATCCATTTTCTTCCGCTTATCCGGGGCCGGGTCGCGGGGGCAGCAGTCTAAGCAGGGACTCCCAGACTTCCTTCACCCCGGACAAGTCCTCCAGCTCCTCCAGGGGGACCCCAAGGCGTTCCCAGGCCAGCCCAGAGACATAGTCCCTCCAGCGTGTCCTGGGTCTTCCCCGGGGCCTCCTCCCGGTGGGACACTCCAGGCGTCCAGGAGGGATTCAGAACAGATACTCAAGCCTCAGCTGCTCCTCTCGACGTCAAGGAGCAGCGGCTCTACTCTGAGCTTCTCCCATGTGACTGAGCTCCTCACCCTGTCTCTAAGGAAGTGCCCAGCCATGCTGCAGAGGAAACTCTTTTCAACCACTTGTATCCGCGTCTTTAAACCAAAATACCAAACATAGCTTAGATTTTTGCAATTTATATGACTTTCAAGATAAATTGTACTTTAAAAAAGTCATACTATATTTATAGAGTGTATAAGAGTTGTAGAAATAAATTTTGTTAATTTTTCCTTTTAAAATCGACATGACATGAATCATCAATCAAGTCTTCTCAAGTAAAACAGGAAGTGCTCCATTGTGTTTTTAAACTTCACACATCTTCACTAGAATCATTTGGATGATTTCAGCCCTTGAATTGCCAATCTTCACTGAACTAAAGGTAAAATGTGTCTGTTATCTTTTGTCATTCTAGTCGCTTTCAATGAGAGCTGTTCCAGATGTTCCAATGTGTAGAGTTCGATTCAGAGTGACACACAGGATCAATCTGACATGAGACAGGTTATGTACTGTGTGCTAGTGCAGGTGGAAAAGGGGGTCTTAAAACTAAGCGAGTAAATATTGCTCAAACATGCACGAATTACTCCAAATACACTTTCAAGAGGGTAAATGAGAAGGAGAAACAACTATAGTATTGTTAAAAGCTGTGAAAATTCAATTTTACAGAACAGGTTTGCCTTAGAACATATTCAAGGGGCAATCAGCAGGTTTTTACCCAGAAGACCTGAGGTTTTGAGCTGAGCTATAAGGTTTGTTCAGGTCCAGTATACACACAGAAGCCTGTCCATGTAGGTCCCGAAAGGTCAAAACAAGAATATTAAGTGGACACAATACAACACAGGAGCCAGTGAAGCCGTTTTAGAACATGTGTGATGGGCCCCCCTTGTTTAGCCAGGCTACAGTTCTACAGTTAGGGATGGGCATTCGATGAAATTTTCTTAATCGATCGTTGGAAGAATTAACGATCGATTATCGATTAATCATTAACGTTTTTATATTAAAATGATCATCATTATTATTACTATCTGCACTACTAACCTGCATACATAAATTCAACTTTACGACATATAAACAGTAACGACTCTAGAGCCACATCAATCCGTTTGAGGTTATAATGTGTTTAATTCAGTTTTGCGCAACTCTCACAGAAACGAAACTTAAAACCGCATCGCTAATTTGCATAAACTAAGCAAAGATAAAACTACAGCTCTTGTGTCGCTGATGTGGTCAACTTCTGTCGGATTAAAAGACATGACTCAGTGGAATACAGGTTAGTGTGACCATA
Organism: Boleophthalmus pectinirostris; assembly: GCF_026225935.1. Lineage (NCBI taxonomy): Eukaryota > Metazoa > Chordata > Actinopteri > Gobiiformes > Gobiidae > Boleophthalmus > Boleophthalmus pectinirostris. The sequence continues at coordinate 30,604,803 of NW_026571115.1, read as the reverse complement.
TTTGCGTTTGTCAAAACCAGGAAACCGTACGGGGGGAGGGAGGTCGGGACTCGTCATCGACATTGCGCGACTCTCACCTGGTAAAGCTTTTTCATACTGGACACTGAAACATATGTTCCTGCTTTATACACTGTGCACATGGACTCACACTTGTTCCGAACGCAACGGAAAGCGTGGAATTTCTTGTACAAATCATCGTTAAATACACATTTGTGCTTCGGTACGCTGCAGACTGACCGACTGTTTGTGTCTCGCTCCTTCTGAGTGCAGAGACACATGTACAGACCCCTGTTTGGTCACGCTACGCACAGCAACCTACATTCGGTTTGTCGGTTAAAATTAACGTAATCGATGAAATTCTTAATGATCAATTATCGATTAATCGATTAATCATGCCCATCCCTATCTACAGTTATTATTTATTTATTCGGTCACAGGTATATTTTGACATTAATTCACAGACAGTCATATTTAACATACACAGACCGAAAAGGTGTAGGCTTATTAAGCTTATTCTGCCTTTACCCTTTATTCCTTTATCAGAGCGTCATCTTGACCCCAGTTCATCTTCATAAATACAGCAAGAGGAAACGAACAAATCAGAAACACTACAACAAAGTCCTACAGCACAAACTAAGTATCATATTTCATGTACATCACCTAGTGCCTCTGAAAACTTTCTTTTCTCTCCAGCGACTAGGCCAGGAATCGGAATACACTAGACGGTTTGCAAGAACTTTTAAAGTGCGAGTTTGGGCACCAGCCAATCAGAGAAGAGACATACGTTCTGTGTTGGCAATGATTCCCAAGATCGAGGATTTAAAGCCGGAACAAAGAGCATGTTTGGTGAATTTTATCAAGGGGAAAGTCGTTATTGCTCCTCTTCTTATGGGATTTGGCGCAGTACATACATCGAGACCAAATAGCAGCTGGTGGTTAAATAAAAAAGTACCTGCCTACCGTCGAGCGAACGAATCCTAATGCTGCGAGGTCAGACGGTTTCCACAAAGTGAAACCGACTGATGAATCAGGCTACCCCTTGCTAGTGTGGCACAAGAATTTTTGTTTTGAGTTTTGAACATACAGCAGGTGGAACAGCTCTCTCCGGATGAGGTATAAAGAAATGGTTGCAGCTCTAACCACGAGGAAACAAAAGCGTGAACTATCATCTCGAGTTCCTCTTTTGATACCATAGATCTGAGTTTAGAAATGTTGCGCAACTGTGCATTACTCATATTACAAATTTATCTATCTCTGTGGAGACAAGCTGGTAACAGTATATATGTTTTAGCAATCAAAACACTTAATTTAATACATAAAAGAATTATTGTGGAAAAAATTTAAGCAAAGCAATAGCATCTCCCTACAGACAAACTATAGGTGTCAAAATATGCAACTGTTAATTAAACCTCTTCATGGTGACGCAAATAGATTTTTCTGAGCACTTAAAGTAACTAAGTGTATGATTTAGATTTTGAATTGTGTAAATTTGATCTGTAAACTTTAACTTGTAGTAGGTAGATAACACATTAAAACAGTTGTGAGTATTCTAATAATGATAATGGCCCGTTTGAAGCCATGTGTCACATAAGCTTTTCTTTTGAACATGTTGGGCTTGTTCTTTATTTCTTTGTACTGCATGTCACAAACTGCCTGACCTTTACCGACCCACGTCTCCCAAAATAAGACAATGCTCGCTGAACAAATGTCTGAGCCAAGAGTCAAGACACAATCTGCCCTCGGATCCAAATGGAGACGAGAGCGGCTGCCCAAAAATCACCCCCATTAAAAATTGTAAAATGCAATGCTGAGATAACAGAGTTCATATTCTCAGTACAATGTGCTGCTTTTGTATTTGGATTGGAAAACCTTATAATTTTGCACAAGAATCTATCGCATAAAAATGTCTCATAATTAAACTGCAGGTCTGAGTAAACCCCAGACCAGACTAAACCCCTCTGGGCAAGAATATACCACAATATATTTGTCAAACTCATGTCTTGTTAATTAGGCCTGAAGAAACCTACATTTATTTATGTATTCAGTTTTAACCAAGCCTCGAGCGCAGATTCTGGGAAAGCGACACTGCATTCCTGTTCAGAGAAATGCAGCGTTTTTCTTTACTACACAGCTACAGGAATAAAACACCTCACACACTCTGATGTATGTGCACACATACACCTAAATATACACCCAAACATACTGTACACTCATCTCAACACAGTGTTAATGATAAAGACCTTTGTGCCCAACGCTGCAGCATCTCCTGGATCTGTGCAGCCGAGTGAGGGCAGCAGTTTGAGACGCCTGAGCCAACGCTTGATCTGACCCTGGCTCACACGTGGTACTTTGTCTGAGGCATTTAGATCTACTTTCTTCTGGACTTTGGTCATTTCCACCTGGTCCTGGACTTTGCTGTGGACTGAACCCTGGACCTGAACCTGGATCTCAGTGTCCACAACTTTGTCTTGGACTTTTAGGGAAACCTTTGTCAGGTCTTTGTCCTGAGCTTTGTCCAGAAAATGGACCTCTTCCTGGATTGATTGTGGAACTTGAACGAGGACATGCAGCTAGACTTGGAACTCTGGAGTCTTTCATGGAGACCGCTCAGGTTGGTTGGATGCCACATAAAGATGTCTCGAGCAGGAAACATGTTGTGTTTAAATGTTACTCAGAGGAGAGTGAAAATGTGTGAAAAGGTCAGGACAAATGCACTTTGTGGCTGCTGCTTTCAGCACAAGTGTATTTGTGTAGCTCCTGAACAGAGTTTTACTTCCGTGATGACCACATTCAATTGTCATGGACAAACTCAGATTTTAGAACATGATTCAATTAGGGTTTTTTTTGGTTTTTTTTTTAAACTTATCCTAAGTCTTCCTATGCTCAGCTCACAAGCCTACACCACCCATGTTCCCACAATGCCATTTTTCATAAATATACAAAGTAGGATACAAAACAATATCCTACTACAACACTGTACTACTTAAACATTTCTGAAAAAGGTATAAGTACTTGGCTTCATTCCATTAGCATCTATTTGTTAATAAACCTGTCATTTGTCAAAGTCATTTGGACGTATTAGCAATTTCTCTTTCTGGGGACGTAAGCAGTTCAGATGAGGATACAGTGAATTTTGCACAATGTAGGAGCTTTTAAAGACGACATAATATGCTTTTGTCTGATATATTGTTATAATCAATCAACCCCTTGGATTGATGCTGAATCCTATCATTGTTTAAGATATAAAAATTGGAGAACGTAATGAGTGAAGAGTAGTGAGCACGTTTGGGGGGTGGGGACAAATGTGAATTTTCAGAGCAATGGCGTCTTGAATATATGAGAATAAAGATGAGTCAAACATCCATGACTCACTGTGAACAGACCCTTAAGTAGTGACGTGTTTAGAACATCTGGCGCACAGTCTGCTCCACTTATTTAACATTCTGTCCCATCCGTTATAATACGACACGAAATAACATGAATTTTGACATTTGTAGACAGTGCAGGTAAATGAGTGTTGATTATATGTTACACTTTGCAACAAGTAAAAGGTGCAGTGTGTAACTTTTCTGGTGGAGGGCCCGTCAAATGCTTGTCTTTGTAGAAATATATATTACAGTTATCTCAGGGTCTCAAGGGGAGGACGGAGCGTGAGACTGACAGGTGGACAGGTGCAGCGTGTGCCGGACCGCTGTAGTGAAGAGGGAGCTGAGCTGAAAGGTAAAGATCTTGATTTACTGTCAATCTATGTTCCTCCCTTCACCTATGATCATGAATAATGACCGAAAGGACAAGATCGCGGATACATGCTGTCGAAATGAATTTCCTTCGCAGGGTGACTGGGCGCTCCCTTAGGCCGGGCGTACACTGTGCGATTTTTGACCCTTTTTGAGCCGATTTTTCGCTCGTGCAACTGTTTTGGGGATCGGGCCGAGTTTTGGCTTCATCGTGTGTCGTGCTTCGTGTAGTTTACATGGGGTAAAGAGAACCGATTAATGACTCACGACCAGCTCCCGATCGACATTCGTAGGTTACAAGAAAATCAAACTTGTTTGAAATCCAGTCGCCTCTTGTGAGGATTTCGCTCTGTTGAAGTTGTTCCACGAGCCGATTTGCCAGAATCTGGCAGACTGCGCATGCGTGGACACAGAAGTGGCTCAGCATTGTGTCTCCGCCATGGGTCTCCACACATCTGTGGTTTTCTAATTCCATGGTTTTCTTCTTCGTGGTTTTCTACTTCCGGAACAACAACTTTGACAACTCCGGTCGTTATGTGAACGTACAGTGTGAGCAGGCAAGTCGCATCCGAGCATCGGTTCGTTCAGTGTGAGAACATGATTCGTGAGCTGTGAACTGTTAAACCCTGTGATTTGGTCGTACAGTTTAAGCTGGGGCTGAGTGACACGACCGAAAATATCGCACAGTGTACGCCCGGCATTAGAGATAGGGTGAGGAACTCAGAAACAAGGGAGGAGCTCGGAGTAGAGCCACTGCTCCTCCACATTGAGAGGACCAGCTGAGGTGGCTCTGGTATCTGTTCCGAATTACTCCTGGGTGTTCTGGGCATGTCCCACCGGAAGAAGGCCCCAAGGAAGACCCAGGACACGCTGGAGGAACTATGTCTCTTGGCTGGCATAGGAACACCTTGGGGTTCTGCTGGAGGAACTGGAGGAAGTGTCCGAAATGAAGGAAGTCTGGGAGTCCCTTCTTAGACTGTGGCCCCCGTGACTCAGCCACAGATAAGCAGAAGGAAATGGATGAATGGACAGTCAGTTTTGTACGTAGTTTTGAGTCATAAAACCATCTGTAATGGAATAAATGTAAGGCAGAGCTGTTTAATGTCACACTGTGGAACATTCCAGGCAGAGCAATGACATCTCCATAGGAACAAGCAGGTGATGGACCCCAACCAAAAATTTACAGTGCACCTTTAACATATGAATTGTCAAACTGTTATGGTCTCCTATATTTTTGGTGCATAGTTGCTCAGCACAACATTAGGATTAAGAAATGTTAATTAATAGTAAATAATCTGCATAGTGTTCCTCACGCGTGCTCCAGTGGTCATGAGTCACCAAAACAGCCCTGGTTTATTATTATAATTTGTGATGTTGATATGTGTAACCCTCTGAATACAGTTCTACACATCAGTCTGGGATGGCTCTCACTGAAAGCGATCGGAACCAATGATCAGAACATTCAGACAAATACTTGATGTTGATTGGTCAAAATGTTGTAACAACGGAACAAAAAAAAAAAAAAAATCATACTTGAGTTAAATCTGGTTGAGAGAAAAGCATCAAACCCACCCACAAACGCCCCATAGCGCTTCCCTCTGCATTTTTTTCAAAAACAAAACAGTCTGTATTTCTGCCAAAATCGTCTTCTAAAGTACATCTGTTGGTGCCACCGTGTTTGTTTTGGTTTGTTTATTGCTGGCTTCCACACAAACCACAGCGCTGCTCTGTGATTGGTCGGTCCAGAGCTATCACATACAAACACTTCAGCTGGAGCCGAACAAGACGGATTCTCAAGAGTTTGAAGAATTCATCTCGCAGCCAAAAATAGATGTTTGGGGCTAATGCTGATTTCTCCACTGAAAATGCATTGGAGCTAACATAAGGAATGGTAGAATTCAGGTGTTCTTAATGTGACCAGAGAGAAAGAGAGAGATACTTTATTGAACCCGTGAGAAATTCAAGTTTTGCTGCAGCAACATTTACACCGCACTTCAGTGGCCTTTGTGTCTCAGTCAAAGGTCTAAGTTAAAGGTCTCAGTCAAAGTGCAGTTTAACAGAAAGACTGGTCAGGGAGGGTCAGCAGGTCCTGTGGAAGAACCAAAAGTGTCACTCCTCTGTGTCCTACAGCATCACAGCAGCCTCAACGGGGCGCCAGGTTAACACCACAGGGAAGGCCTTGTTCTTACTCTGCTCTGGTGTTCCAGTTTGTGATGAAATGGTTCATTCTCTCAAAGTATTTCCTCTAGAAGGTCGTGGAGTATTTCCCTAGGCTTAAACCCTGTTTCCCAGACCATTGATTTGTGGAAATGTCTCAAGTGTCCCTATTTTTGACCAGTCTGATACCTGCCAGCAGTAAAAGAGGCAATATATTGTCTTTTTTTTTTTTTTTAAGGTAAAAGGAGAAATTCAATTTGTCAACTGGACAAAAGTATTTGGTCAAATACTTTTCGCAACTCATCCAAGCTGCTTCTTCAGTTCTGGTCAGATGCTGATGGACACTTCCTTATATCTGCCTGAAGGGAGGAGCTAACTACACTGAAACTACTCTGAAACTAACACACCTACTTGTTTACAGTTTCTGTTAGTTAACTGGGCCTATTGAACTCACACTGAGCAGCAGAATCATTCAGGGCCATAATGGAGCTTTCACATCTCTGGACCTGACCTGATTATCCCTATTGTTTTCTTTGTTTGGTTTGATTTAGGTTTGAGGATGGAATTCTAAATGGGACATCGATGGTGTCTGAGTCCTCCATTTCTGTTCAAACATGGATTCTCTTTCTCAACAAAAACAGCTTCTTTAACTCCCCTCTCAAGCCAATTATTTTCTCTGGCTCAGATCTGTACCTCACTGTCCTCAAAGAAGTGGCCCGAGGCTTTTAGGTGGAGATGTACAGTAGACTGAGGTCCTGTGTTGCTCTATCGTCTGTGTTGGTACATCTTTTTGTGAGCTGGCTGTTTTGTTTCTCTCAAATGTCACGCTCTCTGCAGTCTTCACTACACTAAATGGAGTAGACCACATTGCTTTGTTTGTGGCTCGGTGTTTTGTCCTTTGGGTGGACCAGTTTCTTTGATTTGCTTAACTAAAATGCAGAAAACCGAGCTTGAAAATGACCCTAAAGCTGAATGCATCGGCAGAAGTCTCTCAGATTACGACTGACCCTCAAGTGAGTCGAGAAAGGACAATATTACATGCTCTTTTCTCTATTTTATTCTTGCCAACCATTCCAACCCGGGTTTGTTTTGAAATGAGAAAATCCGGTCACTGTAGGCGTTCCGTTTACCAACACTCAAAGGATCTTTACGACTACATGTGACTAAACGAGAAGGCAAACTCACCCAACACGGATCAAAGCTCTTAAGTCGATTCCACCTTTTAACGTCTCCTTTAATTAACATCTCCTTTAGCGAGTTTCCACGCGTGCTTGGAACCGCGGACCACCCACACTTGATCTTCCTGCTCCTCCATCCGATATTTCACACTTTCTCCATCTGTCATCCACCCCTCCCCCGTCTCTTCCCATTACAGACTCCCTCCCCTGCTCCTATATATCCAGTGGAGCATCAAAGCGGCCGACATCACAAGCGCCGCACTCCTCATTCTGAATGCACTCACGGTATCGCGGCGCTGGTTAGTTTAAATGTAATAAGACCACACGCATACACACAGTTTACACGTTCCACAGCGAGGACAGTGAACTGAAGTGTGGGGTTGCGTGTAGGCCCGCGGGTGGAGCAGATCGACTGTTTACGATGCGCGTGGACACTATTATATTGCACGAGTCAGCTAACACAAGCTCCAGCTCATGGTCTATTTACTACGGAGAAGAGATATGCAAAGCTACAAATGGTACTCTCATTATGTCATCAATTATTCAGGCGTTTTAAACTTTGGACGTTGTATTTTTTAGTATAACTTGAAGTAATGTGTGTGGTAAATGCCTCGTAGACAGCTAGAATTTTGCTGGAAATTTACAGAAGAAGGCCAGAAGAGGGCGCTGGGTCTACATCTACTACTACTACTACTACTACTACTACGAGCTACTACATTGACGTGAAGTTCTTTAAAGAAGAATACTAGACTTAGATAAACTTTATTGATCCACAAGGGAAATTATTTGGACACAGTATCTCACAAATCACAAAGCAAAAATATAAAATAGTACATTCAATAGTACAAGACATTCTAAATAAATGGCAAAAAAAGGTGGCAAGAGACAGGAGTCAATGTTTTTTTTCTAGTACTTAGAAATAAACTATATAACATACATAGATTATTATAAAGACATATGAGATGCTACGAGCTTTTTACACCATATGTGGCAGCAAATGTGGCGGGAGACCTTCCAGAGGAAATACTCAGACCTTCCAGAGAACATTCAGAGGAAATGGATCATTTCATCACCGACTCAAACACCAGAGGGGAGTAAGAATGAGGACTTTCCTGTTGTGTTCACCTGGCGCCCCCTGGAGGCGGCTGTGATGCTGCAGGACACAGAGGTGAAAAAAATTTGGCTCTTCCTTTCCTCAAACTGCCCTGACACAGATCTGCTGACCCTCCCTGACAAGTCCTCCTGTCCTCGCTCTCTATGTGGAAAAAAAAAAAAATGATGATAAAGATTTTAATTAGCATATTATGTCTCTGTGTACAATCCTTCAGGTGTCTAGGTAGCATCCACAAACAAAGCAATGTGGTCTACTCCATTCAGAATAGTGAAGACTGCAGAGAGCGCTACACTGGAAAAACGAAACAGCCACTTCACAAGAGGATGTACCAACACAGACGAGAGAGCAACACAGGACCTCAGTCTGCTGTGCATCTCCACCTAAAAGCCTCGAGCCACTCCTTTGAGGACAGCGAGTGGTGAGGGTACAGATCTTAGCCAGAGAAAAGAAATGGTTTGAGAGGGGAGTTAACAAAGCTATTTTTGTTAAGACAGAGAATCCTTCCTTAAACAGGCACCTCAGACACCATCTATCTCCTATTTAACAACTCCATCCTAAAACCTAAATCAAAACAAACAAAGAAAACAATAGGTATAGCCAGGTCAGGCCCAGAGATGTGAAAGCTCCATTATGGCCCTGAATGATTCTGTTAATATGACCCCAGACTCAGTGCAGGTTCAACAGGCCTAGTTAACTAACAGAAACTGTAAACAAGTATGTATGTTAGTTTCAGAGTAGATTCAGTCTAGTTAGCTCCTCCCTTCAGGCAGATATAAGGAAGTATCCAGCAGCGTTTTGAGCAGAACTGAAGAAGCAGCTTGGATGAGCTGCGAAATATATTCGACAAAATAAACGTTTGTCCAGTTGACAAATTGAATTTCTTCTTTTGGCATATTATGTCTCCTTAAAACATGTTTTTTTTTAAAGCTTCTAGCTGTTACGAGATGGCCTTGGTGGCCAGTATGCCATTTTGTGTTTGTGTGTGTCTCTTTCGTGTCAGACATTTGTTTTGTACAAGTACGTGTCTGACTTTTGTTGTTTTGTTGAGACACAAGTTTAGTTCTTTTTTGTGCTTTTTTTTTTTTTTTTATAAATTTGGTCACTCGATTCTGTTTGTGGGTCTATGTGGTTTTACTTTGGGGCACTTACATGTTTAGTTTTGTGTGTGCCCCTCAGTTTAACCACTCGTTTTTGTGTAAACCTGCATGACCCATTTTGTGGCACAAAACTTGTATGTTAATCCTGTGTTTTGTTTCTTAGTTTAGGTTATTTTTTGTATATATTTTAGCCTGTTTTGTTAATTTATCTTTTACATACCTGTTAATTAAACATTATTTAATTTATCCATCTTGATTTTTTTGTTACTTCCCTGAATAACAATAGCTTATATATCAAAATGGCTAAACCAGGAATGGGTTTGTTTTGCGTGTTTCATAGTTTAAAGCTACCATCTGTAAGTAGATGGAAGATGTGAACCCTTTCCCCCCTGGCCCTCCCCTCACCTGTGCTCTATGGTCTTCTTCTCCCAAGCCATATCTGCACACTATCAAACAGCAGTAACATAGATACAATCTAGTGGTGAAATGTGAAAATACAACACAAGCAGGTCCACCAATCTACGTACAGATGGTAGCTTTAAACTTGGACTATGTAAGTTTTCCTTTGCATCGTCGGCCACCTGCTCATCTTCATGGAAACAGATAAGCTTTAATACCATAACGTGGAACATTTGAGGTAAACCAATAACGTCTTCATGCAGGTGAGACAAACAGATGGCGGAAAACTCTCTAGCAGAAAACTTCTATATTGCTCTAACACACACAGATGTATTTGCGAGCTTCCCTTTCCTCACTTCCACCTCCGAGCCTCTTATACATAAACAGCATATGTTAAACCCAATGAATAAGGACATATCCGCCCTCCACTGAATCACTCCCGACAGACTCCCGATGTCTCCGCGGGCCCGGTGTCTCTTGGCGTCTCCCGTACCTGTCCTCTCTTTTGTGTTCCGCGTCCCCGGTTCATTCGTCCTCCCGCTCGGTGCATTCTTCCCCCTCCGCTCGGCGCGCTCTGTTTGTGTGTGATTATGTCAGCGTATACTCCGCACCAACAAAGGAGGCCAGGAATCCGCAGCAGGAGCAGTCTGATCTATGGGCCTTTGAAAATATGGGCTAAGACGGGGCTCTCGGCAACGGCTCATTACAGGTTGGAGAGAGCGTGAGTGGAATGGTGTTGGTAAGAAGTGAATCTCGTTGCGTTTTTCATGTCGGAATTGAGATGGAGTTTTGATATTCAGGGGATGTAAATGAAAAAGGCGATGTCACGGCGGTTTACATTTACGATTAGTCACAAAAATCAATTCAGTGCACGTGAATTGTGATAGAATGAAAGCTGTGATAATTGTAATTCTTCTTTATTATTACAGTATGACATTTTTTGAATTTCATACAAAAATGATACAGAAGAATTTCATACTTTCATACCTGTCAAAGCACCTAAGGGTTTCAAAATAGCCGCCCATTCAAGTCAACAGGCCGAGCTCAATGGCGCATGATTCCAGATTCACCTTTAGCCCGGTGAGGTACTTCCGGTGTCCGTGGGCCAACCGAGCATGCGCAGTAGTGCTCTTTTCAACTGCGGCCACATGCGAATGCACACATACGCACACACGGAGCGAGATTTTGTGTATCACGTGATCGCTTTGACCAATCAGAGCGAGAGGAGTAGAGCGGAGCCGGAGCGAACGATTATAAAGCGTTTTTTAAGACAACTGAAGGATTTTGAGCTGAGAAAAAGTTTATGATCTAAAAATAGGTAAAAATGGCCACAAAATCCAACATTTTTGAAAGTTGTAGGTGCCCTGTCAGATGAACACGAGCAGTTTGTGATTATATTGCGCTCTATGAGAAAAATCTTGTCTCAGTCCAGGGGATTTTTTTGCGCTGAAGTTGCAGTGAGTGACCACTATGACACTAAAACCTGGAACAGTCTTCCTGAACATGTGAGACAGGCCTCTTCAGTGACGCTGTTTAAATCCAGGCTCAAAACATTTCTGTTTAACTGCATATGACTGAAAGGTTTTCATTCCTCACTCTTCTCTCTAATTTATGTCTCTCTTTTTTCATTTTTATCTTTATGATTATTTGTGTTTTGATTTGTTTTTATTATGATTTTAATGTATTTCTTATTCTGTAAAGCACTTTGAATTACTTTGTGTACGAATTGTGCTATACAAATAAAAAATAAAAATAAAACTTGCCTTGCCTATGTCAACTGGAGGCAACTACAAGCAGCAACAGCCTATCCAGTTATTTTAATAGATCGATGCTCTCGTTGGACAGAACTACATGTTTCTGATTTCACATGTTGGGCAGGGCCACACTTTATTCAGGAAGTAATGTGGAAGATTTTTTGTTGTTGTTGGCTCTTTGCACCAATGTGCACTGTCCAACAAAACAACATGATGCCATTTTTGGTTCATCTTTTAGATCTTATTTTACTTTCATAACCAAGCCCCATGGTTCCGACATGGACGCCCATTTAAGTGATGGACCAATCTCCGTGGCACATCTTGGTAGTTTAGCCTTTCGTAGACAGATACATCTATCTGGTGGTGCCACACACCATGGACAGCACAGTGGCAAAGTGGTTAGCACTCTCGCCAAACAGCAAGAACATCCTGGGTTGGATTCTGGGACGGTGCGGGGCCTTTTTGTGTGGAGTTTGTATGTTCTCCACGTGCCTACATAGGTTTCTCCCACCACTAAAACACTAAAAACATGTACAACAGGGTCCCCAGTGAGGCAAGGACTCTCCTGAAAAAGAGATGGTTAAGCCCAATTTATCGTCACGCGTCAAAGCGTCGAACCCCGTCTGCAGAGCTTCTGTGTCGACCGATGTGCACCTCTCAATTACGCATCGAAACGACGCAGACAGCAGGGGGAAGCAACGAGGACAATAAGGGCTGTGATTGGTCCTCTCTACATCCACTCTACATACATTTCCAGTACTCAACTTTCCTGTTTTATTTTGAAAACATGAATTCCATTTTAAAATCCTAGACTCTTAGCATTGTGGCGGTGAATTACTTCGCATAGACCTCGACGCAGATCCATAAATCAAAAACGATGGCTACAAGGCGACGCCGGAAGTGTGCTTTGAGTCAACGCAGATCTATAATTCGGCCTTTAATCTCAGCGGGACTATCCCAGTTAAATAAAGGTCAAATAAAATAAAAATGATCACTTTGAGCAATCGGAATGAGAAGAGCAAGAGCAGAGCAAAGCTAAAGAATAAAAAGCTGTCACCAACTGAAGAATTTTGAGCTGAGAAAAAGTTTAAAATAAAGTTGAAGAGTCTTGCCTAGGGACACAACAGCTGGCACTTTTCAGAATGAATACACAATGCAATGTACATTATGTTTAAGCACCGCCAAAACTGTATGTACAAGTATTGATTTATTACCACCATTACAGTGGAGCTCTTTGCTGGGCTAATTCCAAAAACATATTGAAATCTTCTTACTAAACTATTACCTGCTCCCCCAGCGCCACGCTCTTACACAGGTCTGGATGCAAAAGCCACAGAGAGGCTCCACGGGTCTGTAGCTCTGCACAACCCATAATTGCAGTGATAAATACGAGACCGGAGCCACTGCAGTGTGCCCCGAGTCACCTGCGGAGAGCTCGGGCAGCTACAAGTGTATTTATCTACTACTGCTGTTTACAAATCTGAGATACTAATAAGATCCTGGACTGTTCTGTTCTGCATATGAATCATATATAAGATGTACTGTATTTTTTGGACTATAAGTCATGGTTTGGGTGTTTCCTGCAACTTATACTCCGGTGCAACTTATATATAAAAATTTTGAGACTGACAGCTGCGAGAGGCTCTAGTCTTGTGTGTCAGTATCTAGTACTACTATTACTCCTGTACCACTGTCACTTCACTCTCTACTGCACATGTCTCCTGTAGAAAAAGCCGCTGTCCTGTTGCAAATAGTGAAATATGCAGCCGAAAATGGTAATCGAGCAGCAGAAAGAAAGTTTGGAGTGAGAAACTTGTGAGGGACTGGTGGAAAGTGGGGATGGAGAACACAGCTTCATGGGAACTGGACGAGTGCACCATGAAACTTTCCTGGAAGTCATTGGACGGATCGACAAAGCCTGGACTTCAGCGACAACCAAAACCATCCTGTTGGGATTCAGAAAGGCTGGAATAATTCTAACTGGAACTGATGCTGAGTCTAACAGCGATACAGAAGAGGAAGCGGCGCTCCGTTTACCTCATGGATCTATGGTTTATCTCTGGAGGTCGCCCAGAAGTGACAGTGAGGATGAAGAATTCAGTGGATTTAGTGATTTGGAGTGAGATCGTGAGTTTGGTAAACTTATGTTCTTTTGTTTATGCTATAATTATCTGAAAAACTGTTCATATGTGACGTTAACATATTAACACCTATTCAGTCTGTTCTATTATTATTACTATAACTTGCCTTTCATGATGAAATATCGGTTCTTGGTCTCTGATTTTATAAAATACATTCCCCCAAAAAGTGTGACTTGTAGTCCGGTGCAACTTCTATATATATATATGCACATTTTTTGGCTAGTGCGACTTATACTCTGCAGCGACTTACAGTCCAGAAAATATGGTAAGCAGTATGAGTGACTGATGTAAGAGGCAGTGTGCAAAGTGGTGGACTCAGAAATGTTGCTTTTATTTCTCTACACTTTGAGCCCATATGTTGAGGGGAGTAGTGGAAGAAGTTCTCAGTTTCGTTACTTGAGTACAAGTACAGATAATGAAGCTTAGAAATACTAAAAGTAAAAGTATCACATGAAAAAATCTAACATGAGCATGCTTTTCAGTAGTACTTTTACTCTTCAGGCCTGTTAAAAAGGTAGTGGAATAGAAAGTACAGATACCAGCTCTCGAATGTAGTGAAGTAAAAGTAAAAAAAAAAAAACAAGTGCAATCAGAGATAGCAGCCTGGTCCCCATGAGGCATCGGTGGGGTCAGTTCATCACCACAGAAGCAGCATATGAGGAGCCCAGCCCATATCACATGATCATTATATCCACAATGTAATGTGTGTATCTGTACAGGCCCATGAACATTTGTGTGATACTGGTCACACATGAGAATGTCTGTGTTTACTAGCGTGTAATGAAAATGTCATTTTTCATGAGTTCCGTATATGTTAGTTGTGTGAATGTAGATCAATGTGTTGTGTATCACCAGAAAAAGAAGAAATGGAAATTATTTTCATTCCAATTAGAATTTTAACAGTTACACTGAAAGAGAAAGGAACTGTTATAATTAGTGATTATCTCGAAAACTGTTAATATTTTACTATACAGCTGCATAGAATTATAAATGGATAATCATTTTTCTGAGATTTTGAGACCACTTCTGTTGCTCTAGCTCGATCCTTCACGGAGTTATGACCAAAAATGTATATTTGACATTGGTTACCCGCAGATGGTTCAGAAATTGCCGAAATTGTCTATCCTTTATAATGACGTGACATTTCAATTGACCCGTGTGACCTCAAATGACCTCGGATCATCACTAAAACATTTTTTTTGCAGCATCAGGCACGGGGGCTTGACCCACGTACCAAATTTGCTGACAATCGGTCCATAAATGGTGGAATTATCGTGGGTGGACAGACACACAGACACACAGGGTGAATACAAAACCTGGTCAACCCTTCGAGGACATACTCAATGAAGTAAAAGTAGTAAAGTACTGTCCTTAAGTCAATTTTTAGGTACCTGCTCTTTCCTTATGTTCCACCACTGACTGACGGTTACAGCATCTGTCCACCCCAAAGCCTAAAGGTCAGAGGTTTAATTCTCAATATAAGCCACTTTGCTCAAATGTTGGTAGAAGATGAAGAGTCGATGGTGCAGATTGGCAGCTTTGCTTCTGTCCGTTTGTCCCAGGGCAGCTGGGGCTATAGCAGTATCTTACCTGTAACGTATCTTGTGGAGTGAAAAAACAATGCATTTATTCTTTGAGCGTCATTTAGGATTTGATCACTGCTACTTTGACACTTGAAACTTTGGGGTAGATTTCCTAAGCTTTGGCACATGTGTAAAAAGGTGCAGCTGTCTCATAAAAGGCAAATTTAGCTCTCGGCACCTAATGAATCTGCAAAACGGGGGATTTTTCCACAGTGCAACGCTACATTTGGGGCTGATTGTCACAAGAGTAAAATGAAATATTATCGTATGTTTGAGAAACTGGTGTAAACTTTTTGCACTGATAGAGCTTTAAATATAATATACAATGCTATTTAAAATAAAGACGTGTGGTTTTGAAGGCAGCAGCTGTAATAAAAACACTCTTTTCCGGAGACGCTTTGGGTTCCACTGTCGGGTATTCCACTAAAAAAACAGAGTTTAAAAGCAGCTGTCCGCTCCATCAAACTTTAGAGTAGATTTTGTCATGATGCTCCAGTGTCTCTCTTTCCCCCTCCGTTTGTGTTTCACTCTCCTGGGAGAAATTTTCCCCACCTACCTGAGAGGAGACACCAAACCCACACCAGCTCCAGTCTGTCGCAATCATACAGCTAAAATCTATCTAAAATCAAGTTCTACGTACATGAGCCTGGTTCTTCCTCCACTCCCTGCCAGTTCGTCAATTAATCCTCAGTCGTAACTAGCTCTTGGCTCCTATTCTGAAGATCTTGTTTTCAAATGTTTAGCTTTGTTTCTCCTCTCAGCGCTCCCTGGATCTCCTCTCTTTGCTCACCCGGTCCACCTGCTCCATCGGACCTCCTGCCCAACACTGCTCATACTCACCTGTAAACTGAAACCTCTTAACTTTACCTGTGTTGGGTTCTGCTTTTGGGTCCAAAGACTGTACTTCATAACATGTTTACCTCTTCTACATAACACTGTGTGCAGATAGTGAGTGTCTGCACCAAAGCATCGGTTCACTCTCACCTCTGTATATCACCCCTGTAGTCTGAGCTCACACCGCACCCAATCTATATGTGCACCCATGGGTCTTGGAGTGATATGACATATGAAGACTTCAATATTTTTCTTTTTGTTACCGTCTTATCAACAAATACAACAGTATTGTCGACAAATATAGTTTCTAGAGGATTTACAGGTGGATTGTGTAACTTTTGGGTTGTTGGTTTGTCACCTGCTTGTTGTCTGGAATGTTCCACAGTATGACATTAAACAGCTCTACATTAGATAAAGGCGGCTGAAATGAGTTTCCTCCGCAGGGTGTCTGGGCGCTCCCTTAGAGATAGTGTGAGGAGCTCAGTCACACGGGAGGAGCTCGGAGTAGAGCCGCTGCTCCTCCACGTTAGAGGAGCCAGTTGAAGTGGCTCGGGCATCTGTTTTGGATGCCTCATGGGTGCCTCATTCGGGAGGTGTTCCTGGCATGTCTCACCGGAAGGAGGCTCCGGGGAAGACCCAGGACACGCTACAGGGACTATGTCTCTTGGCTGACCCACGAACACCTTGGGGTTTCCCCGGAGGAGCTGGAAGAAGTATCCGGGGGTGAAGGAAGTATGGAAGTCCCTGCTTTGACTGATGCCCCTGTGACCCGCCTCTGGATAAGCGGAAGAAAATGGATGGATGAACTCTACATTATATTTATTCAATTACAGGTGTTTTTTTTAGCTAAAAATTATCTAGAAAAACAGACATTGTGACTGTGAGCGGGGTCGCTTCTCCACAGATCTGACCTGTAACTTGGTCTGGTTTGGTCTCCATGACGATAGAAATTAATTAATTAATTAATACTATACTGTGAAACAGTATAGTATATAACAGTATGGGGCGGCAGTAGCTCAGTTGGTAGAGCATTCGCCCACTGATCTGAAGGTTGGCCTTTCAAATCCAACTCTCAACATAAACATCACAGGTTGAGCGGTCAGATCCACTGACTCACAGGTTGCTGGTGTGATTCCAGCTCCCACAGATGAATGCTGCCGTTGTGTCCTTGGGCAAGACACTTAACCCACCTTGCCCACAGTGTCTGCGTACACTGGTGTGTGAATGGGTGAGTGGTTCGTTGTTGTTGTTGCCTTGAAGGTGGAAAAGCGCTATAGAAAAATGTGACCATTTACCAGATATTCCAAAGTAATAACATTTCCCCGGAGACAAGCATTTGACAGACCTTCCACCAGAAAAGTTACACAATGCACCTTTAATAAAGAAGAGATGGAGGAATATTTTGATCGCAGTATAATACAATTGGCTTTTGAAAACCATACGATACAAAGAGTAAATTGAAAGCCTCCGATGACATTTTCAAATGGCGCATATCTGTTTATGCAAATGAACTCAGGTGCTCTGCAATAAAAACATAAAAATAGAAATAGACTTTTGCCTTTACTAGCTTTCATTCCACGAGATTGCACATTTCACATTCAACGGTTTGCATAAAAAAGAAGACAAACTCCCTTTTTCATTTCGAAGTGGACAAAAGCCGTATAGTTCAAATCCAGTATTAAGCCCGAGCATGTGTTGACATAGCCATGCTTCAGAGGGCACCATTTTCATTTCGTTTCCTTCGGTGTAAACAAAGGAGCGCTGGGCGGAGGTTGGGTCTCTCACGCTGTGCTGTGCTTTAATCAAGCCTCTGTTCTGGGCCACGGTAATTACAGAGAGCGGGCCGTGCTGCTGTGGACCAGCCGCTCACTAATAACTCACAATTAGCACAGGAAGTACACAGAGGGTCAAAGTACAAAGTAAGATAAGGCAGAACATGTAACCCCGAGGGAAACGGCTCCTATGCATCTGACCTAGTCCCACCTGCAAATAGAATCAACTTTTTTACACAAAGTTCAATAAAGTTGGCTGTATCACTGAAACAAACTTGTGGCTTACGATACACAAATGTACATAAAAGGTGCACTATGGAACTTCTCCAGCTTGTTTCCATAGAGATGTTTCTGTTGTCTGACAAGTCCAGACTGATATCTCTGTGTATTTGGAACTGGGGGGTTCGCAGGGATTATATTTTCCCATTGTAACGTGTCCAAGAACAGTGTTGGGGAGTAACAGATTACATGTACCGGAGTTACGTAATCAGAGTACAAATTATGAGTAACTGTATTCAGTTACAGTTACTGTTTCAGTGAGTGGTAATTGGATTACAGTTACTTTGTTGAAATAAATGGATTACACAGCCGTATTTTCCTGTTTTCACATTTTGGGCCATATCCCCCTTTTTTTTTTTTTTCTCCGGTAATTCCACTCATTGCCGGAAACTAAACCAGGATTAAACCAGGACTAAAACCAGGTCTAAACTAGATCTAAGATAGATCTAAACCAGGTCTAAAACAGGTCTAAACCAGGTCTAAACCAGGTCTAAAACAGGTCTAAACCAGGTCTAAACCAGGACAAAACAGGACTGAACCAGGACTAAACTAGATCTATAGCATGACTAAAACCAGGTCTAAACTAGATCTAAGATAGATCTAAACCAGGACTAAAGCAGGACTAAAACAGGTCTAAACCAGGTCTAAAACCAGGTCCAAACCTGGACTAAATCAGGACTAAAACCAGGACTAAAACCAAGTCTAAACCAGGACTAAAACTAGGACTAAAACTAAATCTAAAATAGATCTAAACAAGGTCTAAAACAGGTCTAAACCAGGTCCAAACCAGGACTAAACCAGAACTAAAACCAGGACTAAAACCAGGTCTAAACTAGACCTAACGATAGATCTAAACCAGGAATAAAGCAGGACTAAAACAGATCTAAACCAGGTCCAAACCAGGTCTAAACCAGGTCTAAAACCAGGTCCAAACCTGGACTAAATCAGGACTAAACCAGGACTAAAACTAGACCTAAACCAGAACTAAACCAGGACTAAAACCAGGACTAAACCAGGACTAAACCAGGACTAAACCAGGACTAAAACTAGGACTAAAACAGGACTAAAACTAGATCTAAAATAGATCTAAACAAGGTCTAAACCAGGTCTAATACCAGGACTAAAACAGGATTTAACGTCCTCTTCTATTAATAATATTTTTAATTTGGTTAAGTAAAGTCTGGACTGTTCATTTTCTTTTAGCAGATAAAACATCTCATGTTAAGATTTCCTCGTCTTTGCTTCTCTACAGCAAATCAAATAATCCAAAGTATTCAGATTACGTTACTCACTTTAAGTAATTTAATGGATTATGTTACAAACTACATTTTGGGGCATGTAATGTGTAATCTGTAGGGGAATACATTTTAAAAGTCACCTTCCCGACACTGATTATTAGTAATATCAACGGGAACTTTTACTTATTTCATTAAAATTCTGACCAAATAGGAAAAAGCACTCACGTAAATAACAATATCCCTAACTTATTGTGAGTTGTGTATGTACAAAAATAACAAAAAAACAGTAAGAACTCACACTACGCACAGTTTCTTTAACCTCGTCGCAACAGAAGCTCATTATGTAACTCTCCGGGCCCAGCGCTCGGTAAACGCTTGTGAAGCACAGCGAGCGTTTGCTTACTCTCCCTCTTCTGTCACTCTCTTCCCCTAATACCATAACACAGTACGTCTATTCTGATAACGCGGCACCAGTTCTACTTCTTAAAGCCTACCCGGGGAAAATGTGCAACGTTTCAAATCGCTCTCTCCTCAGAAGTGACAGCTCCAACATTTTTCACTTTTTTTTTTCTTTTTCTTTTTGTTACGCTCGTCTTTGTAAACATACCCGGGCACCCGATCGAACCGCCGGGACCCGTTGTTCACAAAAAAAAAAAAAAAAAAAAACCACATGTCTTTCCGTCCTCGTATAATTTTTCACCATTATCTCGGACGGCAGGTGCGGCGGTTGCGGCGGGCGTGGCGGTCGATCATCCGTCGCCATGATGATGAGAGCCGGTCCCCGAATCGGCGCGTCAGCATTGTGCCCGGTCTCCCTCCCGCGGCAGCTGTCACGCCGTTCCTCTCCTCCGCCTCGCCCCGGATCTCGAGGTATAGGCAGCGAGGGGGGGGGGGGGGGACAGGTACGGTGCGGGCGAGGAGGGAGCGAGCGGGGATCAGCTATTAGCGTCGGATTCGTGAATCGAGGCGACGGGACCTGCCAGGAGATGTGCGGTTAATGGGGGGGAAGGTGACACGCGTAAGAATAGGATTGTGTAAAGAGATTTAAAGAGGAGTAAAAAGGATCCGTGTGTCATTCGTTCAGTCGTTTTTCAAAATAAAACCTAAAATAAGAAAATGAAAAAAAAACAACTATTTTCTTCATTATTTGTCTCTAAAACAAAAACAGGACTAAAACAAGACTAAACCAGGACTGAAGCAGGACTAAATCAGGACTAAATCAGGACTAAAACAGGATTAAAACAGGACTAAATCAGGACTAAAACAGGACTAAACTAGGACTAAAACAGGACTAAAACAGGACTAAACCAAGACTGATCCCAGGACTGAATCAGGACTAAAACAAAACTAAAATAGGACTAAAACAGGATTAAAACAGGACTAAACCAGGACTAAAACAAGACTTAAATAGGACTAAAACAAAACTAAAACAGGACGAAAATAGGACTAAACCAGGACTAAAAAAGGACTAAATCATGACTCATCTCAGGACTGAATCAGGACTAAAACAAAACTAAAATAGGACTAAAACAAAACTAAAATAGGATGAAAATAGGACTAAAACAGGACTAAATCACGACTAAAACAGTGCTAAAACAGAATTAAACCAGGACTAAACTAGGACTGAATCAGGTGTAAAACAGGACTAAACCCAGTCTCAGTCCTGGTCTCAGTCTAGGTCTGGTCTCGGTTTCCTGATCACCCAACAGTCTACGCGGGCGCACTTCCGGGCCAGTCCCGACACTTCGGGTTCAGTTCTGCTTTAGTCCCGGTTTAGTCTTGGTTTAGGATTGAGACTGGGACAGGACCGGGACTGAGACCGGTTTAGATCTGGTTTAGAGCTGGTTTATACTTGTTTTAGTCCTGGTTTAGTCCTGGTTCAGTCCGACATCACAGTTTAAGTCACATTATCCATTTTGTCTATTCTTGATTTAAACACAAAATCGAAAAATGAAAAAACTAATCATTATCTGTTTTTTTTAAATATTATTATTTTGGTTTTGGAGACAAATAATTAAGAAAATAGTTGTTTTTTGTTTTCTTATTTTTGGTTTTATTTTGAAAAACTAATGAACGAATGATACACTTAATCCGTGTATCATTCAACACAACACAAAATCAACAAACATTTTTTATTTTATTTTATTAGATTTTTTTTTACGTGTAAAACTATTCTGCGTCACAATTTGGAATATTTTTAATTCCATGTAAGCTCAAATAATCACTTTTGTTAGAGATGTTTACATAAATATACCATTTTAGTGTCTCGTTTCTCATACCTCGTTTCCTTCTCCTTGATTCCTCCTTCCTTTTACTCCTTCCTTCTGTGCTGCTTTTTTTTCATTTTTTTTTCAATATGAAACATTTGATTGACAGCTGAAAAATGGCAAATCGAGGAGAGGAATCAAGGTGAAGGAAGCGAGGAAACAGAAATGAGACCCGGCCCGTGTATGCAATAGAAGCCAGGAAGTATTGCTCTTTAACGGTGCACTACGTAACTTTTCAGGTAAAGGTCCAGCACCTGGTTGTGTCCATGGGAGATTGCTTTCCCTAAAATGTACCACAGTATAGCATTAAATTTGCTTATTATTTAATTATAGGTGTTTTTTTCCCCAATATTTTTTGTTGAAGTTAGCATTCAGACCTGTAAATTGACTTGGTGCTGTCTCCATGGAAATATCTTTTTTTTTTTTTTTTTTATCATTTTTAAACCTTTAATATCATACTGGGAAAAATTCCAGGCAAAGCAACAACGTCTCCATGGTGACGGAGCCTCCAGCCAGAAAGTTACACAGGGCATGTTTAAAGGTCCTATATTATGCAAATTTGACTCTTTAAAATTGAGCTTTAAAGCGTGTTAGAATATTGTTACGTCCTCAAAACCAGACCTGGAGTTGTGTTTTGTTTCATTCACACAGGTTTGAATTACTCTTTATTATTAGTCTGTCTACATCTCCAAAAGCTCAAAATGTTCTGTTCCACCTTGTGAAGTCATGAAGATGTAGTTTTAAAGTTGCTTTTTACTTTTATTTCAGTCGAGATTGGCAATTCCAGGGCTGAAATTATCCAAAGATTTCTCATGAAGGTGTATGGAGTTTAAAAACACAATGGAGCACTTTCTGTATTTCCACATGACATCACAAGGTGGAACGGAGTGTTTTCAGTTTGAGAAAACTGAAACTTTAAAAATGTGTTAAACATGTGTGAATGAAACAAAACAAAACGCCAGGTCTGTTTGTGATGAGGAAACAACATTATAACATAGATCAGAAAATAGTGTAATACAGGAAATCAATTGAATCCCTTAAAATCAACAAAATTTTCAAAATTTCTAATTGTTCTAAAAATGTCTTAGGTACTTAAACATTTTTCTTAAGTGGATTACTTTTTAATGTTTTACATTTGTATCTTTACTTTAACTTAACTCTTTCCCCCTTGGTCGCCTACTCGGAACAACTCATACATATATTAGTATGTGTGGTTTGTAGTGGCCCCCACCTGTCACAGCCTCTGTTTACATGTGAAAAACCGAGCCATTTGTAATGGTCGTCAAATCACATCTTTAGTGATACAGCCGAGGTGTCAAAAGACGTCATTAAGGAAACAAGGGGGGTCGTCAAATGTCGTCTTCATGGGGGAAAGAGTTAAGTAACAACACTGAGTGCTTCACTCACCACTGGTCCAGTCTCAATGTAAACATGAGGAAAACAAGAGCAATCAGAAATAACAACCTGGTCCCCATGAGGCATCGGTGGGTCAGTTCATCACCACAGAAGCAGTTTATGAGGAGCCCAGCCCATATCACATGATCATTATATCCACAATGTAATGTGTGTATCTGTACAGGCCCATGAACATTTGTGTGATATTGGTCACACATGAGAATGTCTGTGTTTACTAGTGTGTAACAAAATGTCATTTTTCATGAGTTGTGTGTATGTTAGTTGTGTGACTGTAGATCAATGTGTCGTGTATCACCAGAAAAAGAAGAAATGGAAATTATTTTCGTTCCAATTAGAATTTTAACAGCTACACTGAAAGAGAAAGGAACTGTTATAATTAGTGATTATCTCAAAAACTATTAATATTTTAGAATAATAAATAGATCATTTTTCTGAGATTTTGAGACACTCCCGTTGCTCGAGCTCCATCCTTCGCGGAGTTATGACCAAAAACTCATATTTGACCTTGGTTACCTTGACCTTCAAGTGACCTTGACCGGTTTCAACCTGTAACATCCAGTGTGCCCCGGTTATGTGTGTGCCAACTTGTGTGATGATTGGGTGAATATTTTCGCCCGCAGATGGTTCAGAAATTGCCTATAATTCATAACGGCCTGACCTTTCAATTGACCCGTGTGACCTCAAATGACCTCAGATTGTCACCAAATTTTTTATTTTTTTTTATTTCGGCATCGGGCATGAGGGCTTGACCCACGTACCAAATTTGGTGACAACTGGTCCATAAATGACGGAATTATCGCGGGTGGACAGACACACACACACGCACACACAGGGTGAATACAAAACCTGGTCAAACCTTCAGGGATCAGGTAAAAATCTTATGATCTTTTGGCAATTTTTTCTCTGAGATCTTGTGGCATGAGATTTTATGACAGATGAAACTTGTGATTCATGAGTTGAACCTGCATTTTTACATATGAATACTAAAAAACTTAAAAAATCTTTAGCTAAATCACTCACTGGCTTCTCCTTTCTGCCGTTGTCCTGTAAAAAGCCTCATATAAATTTAGTTCGACTAAGATTAATTCGCCTAAAACTCTGCAGCCCTACCAGAATATTTTACACTATGACATTAAACATATCTTTATCTCCAGGCGAGTGACACCACAGGGCCAATTTACAGGTCAGATCTGAGGAGAGGTGCGCCCGCTCTCTCTGAATGCATGTTTTTCCCAAGTTATTTTTCAGTTTCTGGTCCGGCTGACAGGGCACCCGCAGCTTTCACAAAGGTCAGATCTTGTGGCGATTTCTGCTTATTTTAACATGACAAACTCTTTCTCAGTCCAAAATCCTCCAGCTTTTTAACCTTTGGCTCCGGCTCGCTCCGCAGCGCTCTTTACTCTCGCTGCGACTGGTCCGGGCGGTCACGTGGTCGCGACGCCGTTCCTCTGAGACCATCAAGTGAAGTTGTTAAAGGGCAAGCTAACACCGCACACTAATGAAGCAGCCGGTCTTTTTTTACATCCTGTTTGAATCCGGGAGGGTCTAGAATCAGAATCAAAGGAGCGTGAAAAATCTCTGTCCAAACTCTCCTCTTGAAAATTCCTGTAACCTTCAGAACAAAATATAACACTACTATTCTACGTTTACTGCTTTGACTGTTGATTCTGCAGAAAACCACACTGTTTCTCTCTGTGTTTTTTTCTGCACAACTTTTTGTTTGTTTCTGTGTTTCTACAGGTCATTGCTTTGCCTGGAATGTTCCACAGTATGACATTAAACAGCTCTACCTTAAATTTACTCAATTGTAGATGGTTTTATACAGGCCCGTCGATAGAAATTTGGAGGGCTGGGGCAAGAAGCCACAAAAATTGCCCTCCTTTAATCTAAAACAATAGGAAAAAAGGTCAAATTTTGGGGTCCGGGACAATCAGACCCCTTTGTCCCTCCTCATCTACTGCCGTGGTTTTATAGTAGTGTTGTAGTCAAGACCGCACTAATCGTGACCAAGACCTGTCTGAGACCACAGGGTCCTGAGACCAGGACAAGAATAAGACCACGGTCCATAGACCAAATCGAGAGACCATCTTTGTAAAATACAAATAAATATTTAAAAAATTGTTATACTGGCACATGCATGTCAATGTTTTTATAAATCTATCTCCATTTTATCACCTGTTGAGTTTCAGACCTCGAGACCGAGACAAGACTGAGAAACACCTTCAAGACTGAGACCAAGCGCCTTCAAAACTGAGACCAAGCACCTTCAAGACCAAGACAAGACCGAGTCCAAACACCTTCAAGACGGAGACAAGACTGAGACCCAGCACCTTCAAGACGGAGACAAGACTGAGTCTAAGCGCCTTCAATATGGACACAAGACCAAGACCAAGTGCCTTCAAGACCAAGTCAAAACCGAGACCAAGCACCTTCAAGACCAAGACCAATCGCCTTCAGGACTGAGACAAGACCGAGTCTAAACCCCTCAAGACATAGACAAGACTGAGACCCAGCGCCTTCAAGACAAAGATAAGACCGAGACCAAGTACCTTCAAGACCAAAACAAGACCATGTCCAAGCGCTGTCAAGACCAAGACAAGTCCGAGACCAAGTGCCTTCAAGACAGAGACAAGACAGAGACCAAGCGCCTTCAAGACCGAAACAAGACCGAGTCTGAGATGAGACTGAGTCCAAGGGCCTTCAAGACTGAGACAAGACCAAGTCCAAACGTGGTTGAGTCTGAGACAAGACCAAGACTGCAAAAAACGGTCTCGAGTACTACAACGCTATTTTATATTGTAAAAACACCTAGAAAATCCGTCCTTCTGACTGTGAGCGGGGTCGCCTGTCACAGATCTGACCTGTAACTTGGTCTGGTTTGGTCTCCATGAAGATAAAAAGGTTTAATGCCACACTGTGAAACATTCCAGACAAAGCAATAACATCTCCATGAAGAAAAGCATTTGAAAAAGCGTCCACCAAAACAGTCACACAAGCAACTTTAAATGTGTAACCCTCCGTATTTGTTTTGACCCAAACGGAGCATGCCTCTCTCTGATTGGTTAATCCACCAGTCAATCACTCCTCTTTGAAATCACAGACACATAACAAAGCTCCAGTCCTACTCGTTTTCATAAAGTTTTGTCAATGCTCGTCTTTCTGAGGGTCCACGTAACTGCTCCCGGTCCGTTCATTCAAACTGGTGTCCACGTTTGAACCCTCGGACGCGACTGGAATAACACCGCATAATAAAACCTCTCACCATCACGATTCTCCGGCGTCGGCGTCATCAGGGAGAGGCAGATACAGCGGGAGTCATTAGTGGTGTTTTGATGACTCAGGGCTGCGGTGGACGTGACAGACAGTCGCTGCTGCTGCTGCTGCTGCTGCTGCTGCCCGGGGAGTATAAAGTCATTTCACAGCACCTCATAGATTCCTGTGCAGTCCTATACACTTTCATTGGCTTATTTCTCCCTCTGCCTGCAGTCTCTCTCTGATACAATCAATGAACCCGGACTGGACTCTGGACTCTTCTGACTCACACACTCACTCACGCACACACACATACTGGGTTTTCACTTTTTTTTTAAGGACATTACATTCATTTCCTGGAGACAGATTCCAACCTTAGCCACAGTCACTCCCTTTCCACTCAGTTTCCTAAATAGTGTTGTCACGATACAAAAATTTCAGTGCTTTTTCGAATACTAAGGAATATACTCGATATACTGATTTCGACACCATGATCACGCTAAAGACTGTGTGGTACAAATTTCAAGCAGAGAATCACAAACAAAATTGGTCAAGATCAAGGAGGAAATGTGATTCAAATACGGAGAAGCCAAAATTTAGTTGTAGAGACGGTGCGAAAACGATTTTCTTGAAAGCTTTCTACCAGGTTATAATGTTGTTTCCTCATCAAAAACATGTCTGAAATGGTTTTAGAAGTAATTTAGTGACCTCTCCTGGCTCCTATTCAACCTTACCCGGGCAGCCAGTCCATTCTACATTCAGTTTGAATCCAGAAGGGACTGGAACCTGGAGTCCTGCATGGGTCCAAGACCTGCACTCGCACAGTACAGCACCACAGCCACCTGTTAACCCGTGATTATATCAAAGTTAAATCCGCACCCAGCCGGACCTGTTAACATTCC
Organism: Boleophthalmus pectinirostris; assembly: GCF_026225935.1. Classification (NCBI taxonomy): domain Eukaryota; kingdom Metazoa; phylum Chordata; class Actinopteri; order Gobiiformes; family Gobiidae; genus Boleophthalmus; species Boleophthalmus pectinirostris. Next base: position 30,577,683 of record NW_026571115.1, on the reverse strand, counting down.
ACCTGTTACCCGTGATAAATCAGGGTCAGTCCATTAGTCCAACAGCTCAATAGTCCAGGACTAAACCAGGACTAAACCAGGACTGAACCAGGACTGAACCAGGACTGAACTTGCTCTGTGTCATTACCAGATTATAAATATATACACGCCACAACTGCAGAGCCAACCACCAGGACTACACCAGAACTTAACCAGGTCTAAACCAGGTCTAAACCTAGATTGTGTTGTGATTGTGCTCTGAAGGGGGAGTGACTTAGAGCTTGGAGCCAAGAGAGCATCTAAACCAACAGTGAAACTCATAAAATATGTTTATACATAATTTGTTTTTATCAAATATAGCATTCAGCAATAAAAGGTAACATGGAGATCGTATTTGTTAATACCCCATAGACGTAAAACACAAGCTTGATTCATCAGCCTGTTTGACCTCACAGCTTTAGGATTCGTTCGCTCGACTGTAGGCGGGTACTTTTTTTATTTAACCAATCATTGATATTTTCCCGTAACATATGTAATGCGCCGCTAATGGGGCTAACTGGTATATTAAGCTTTTCCCAAATCCCGTAGGAAGAAGGGCAATAACGTCTTTCCCCTTGATAAAATTCACCAAATTTTCTCTTTTTTCAGGCTTTAAATCCTCGTTCTCGGGAATCGTTGCCAACACAGAATGTATGGCTCTTTGCTGATTGGCTGGTGCCCAAACTCACACTCCTTGCAAACCGTCTAGTGCAGGAGTCTCCAACCTGTAGCTCGGGAGATACCAGTAGCTCTCCACCCCCTTTCAAGTAGCTCTCCAAGGGATTTCAGAATTACACGTATTGTCCTGCATGACTCAGATTGATGAATTAAATGCCTATAATTAATCAATCATTTTGATGCGTGATTTTGTGCACTCACAAATTAATAATGGTTTATGTTTTATTGAACTGTGCCCCATCTAAGGCTACGTTCAGACTGCAGGGCTTAACGCTCAATTCCGATTTTTTTGTGAAATCTGATGTTTTTGCGAGGTCGTTCACATTTCCAATTAAATGCGACTTGTATGTGACTCCAGTGTGAACATTAAACGGCCCGAAGGTGTCCCGCATGTGCACTGGAGACACGACGACGTCAACCGCAGCGAGCGTGATCTGTGTTTACAGAAGTTGTCCAAACAAGGAGGCGAGCATTGAGCACTTTGCGATTTTAAAGTTTTTAAAGTTTCTCTCGTACCGGAGCCAGAACATGAACAACTTACTTGTTTAAAGGAGGAGATTGAGAAGGAGAAGGACGAGGTTTTTGGTCATGGTGTTTTGTGGGACAGCGGCAGTGACGTCCGTTGAAAGGAACGTGTGGATGTGGAGACGGAGCCAAGAGTAGTGAGTGGTGATGTACTTCGCTTCAGTGACACGGAGTTCATTAACAATTTTAACCTACTTACGCTCAGAATAGTGACGTTTGTCGCTTGTTGATAACGTGTAGGTTGGATGAATGCACTTTGGCTGTTCAGACTAAAGTCGCATGTCAAAAGATCAGATATGTATCGGTTTCAGGAGCACATATCGAAGTGGCCTGGGTCGCATTTGAAAAAATCTGATCTGTGTCGTTCAGACTGTCATTAAAAGATCAGATACAGGTCACATAGGGGCCAAAAAAATCAGATTTGGGTCACTTCAGGCTGCAGTCTGAACGCAGCCTAAGTCTTGCCATGGCTCTTATGTATATTCTATTTCGTGCGACCGCTAAAATGAGTAGCTCTCTGGAATTTTAGTTTTGTAAAGGTAGCTCACCTGAGTAAAATGGTTAGAGACCCCTTGGTTAGTGTATTTTGATTTCTGATCTAGTCGCTGGAGAGAAATTAAATTGAGCAGAGGCACTAGGTGGCACCAGCCTGGCTAGTAAAACACCTCCTCTTTAAATGAAAGTAAAAGTAAAAACCCTAAAGACGTTGTTTTGTTTTGTTTTTTTTATAGTTTTTCTAGATTAACACGATAATTTTTGGTATGTTAGAAAGACAGGAATTTCTTCACTAAGGTTCAAAGGAAACAAAATACAACTATCTGCTCCATGACGACAAAACCTGTAACCAAATTTACACAAAAATGCTCTTTCCAATTTTTAATAATAATAATGATAATGTCCTAAGTTTACCTTTTCTCTCTACTGACCCCTGCTGACTGGAGTTGGTATTTTGATCTCACAATCGCCGCTGTTCATTTTGTTTTCCCATGTCAGACCAGGGCACACCAGCTGAAAAATAGATCCCCAAAAAAACTGCTAAATTAGGTATTTTTTTATTAGAACAATCTCTTGTAATTCTCCAGAGTCAAAACACAGACTGATACTGTAATTTCGTGTTTCCTCCCTCTGGTACCAAAACACAAACCTATTAAAAAGACTGATTTTCCACGCTTGGAGGTATCTTCTGACAGCAACAACAAAATACGACCTTGTGTATTCCGTTGTCTTTCATAACTAAATACGGATAATTGCGAAGACTGTTTTTCATGTTGTTTTTGGAGTTTTCTTGCGCGTATCAAACTATCGTCTCTGCAGAAGTTTATTTTGCTTGTACCTTACCTTACCTTACACAGAAATCAATCAGACTCTCTGTTGTGGTCTGACTTTGCAATAGGTGAGAAACAGCACAGCCTGATCCAATAACAGTCTAGAACCTGGTTTGGAAAGTTTGTTCTTCTTGTTATTGTACCAGATCAAATGTGGACTATATGTTACAATCTATTCACCAGCTGGCCACAAGTCCAAGAAAACAATGTACTATTAGCTTTCAAGTTTCAGTTTCGTTGTTGTAACATGAAAGAAAGCTCCAAAAAAGTTGATTTTGCCTAATACTCACTCTTTAAAAAGTCACAAGCGAGCGTTAGTTAATTGTATTCTTATATTACTCACAGTCGTTTGAAAATGTGTGTGGTTGACATGGATCTATAATAAAAACTGGATAAGGTGTTCCCCCTCTGTCCCAGATTGACTAGTGGCCGTTCCAGGTACTGCAGCTTCCAGGAGTTTTCGGCCCAGAAAGGATTGTACCTTAGAGTGCAGTGCATGTTTGGGGAATTCAAACTGCCCTTGTTCGGCTGTCAGGGCATCCATAACTTTCACAAAGGTCGGATTTTGTAGGGATTCTTTTCTATTTTCACTGCATAAACATTTTAACATCTTTAAATCCTCAAAGCACCTAAAACTTAGCATTGTAAAGCCATATTCGCATGGGATTAGTTTTACCTTTGTTCCTTTGGTGACTTGTAATAATTTCAGATGATGCCTGAAATTTTAATCTCATGCGAATACATCATGTTTCTAATTTGTAAAGTAAAATTTCCGCCACAAATTACCTACTACTGTATATTTCACCAAACCCTGACGTCCAGTGATAATACTAGTCCATGCAAATCTGCTTTGATTGGTCCAAACGCTCCACGGCGTTCTCTTTACAGGTGGGAGGAGCTCGCCAGTACTGAGGAAGTAAATACGGAAGAGAAAATTATGGTTGGGCCCATGCACCACTGAGCACAGTCCACTGAAAACAACACGACGTCATCTTGGATTCACCTTCCAGTTTTTATTCTAGTTCTATGTTTGTCTGTTGCAACTTGCCTTAAAGGTGCTTTGTGTATCTTTTTTGGTGGAGGATCCATCAAAATGCTTTTCTTCATCGAGATGTTATTTTTACCTCCGCCAAGGAGGTTATGTTTTTGCCGGCGTTTGTCTGTTTGTTTGTTTGTCTGTTTGTTTGTCTGTTAGCAACATAACTCAAAAAGTTATGGACCGATTTTGATGAAATTTTCAGGATTTGTTGGAAATGTGAAAAGGAAGAACTGATTTCATTTTGGGGGTGATCCGGAAGAAATCCTGGATTCTGGATCACTTTGAAATTTTAGTTAACATTGTGGTAAATGGGGCCAAAAATTTTGTTTCTCAATATCTCGGTTAATTATTGACCAAACCCCATGAAATTTGACTCAGGGATGGACAATGGGATCCTCTTTCATATTCCAAAGGCTGATCCGGATCTGATCCAGAAGACTGATTTTATCGCAATTTATATAAAAAATGGGGGTAGTCCTTGGCGGAAGTCTGCGCTCTCTGAGTGCTTTTCTAGTTTTGTCTGGAATGTTTCACATTGTGGCATTAAACCTTTCTATCTTCACTGAGACCAAATCAGACCAAGTTACAGGCCAGATCTTGGAGAGGCAACTCACAGTCAGTGCCTGTTTTTCTAGGTATTTTTCAGCTATAAAACCACCTGTAATTGAATAAATGTAAGGTAGAGCTGTTTAATGTCATACTGTGGAACATTCCAGGCAGAGCAATGACATCTCCATAGAAACAAGAAAGCGATGGTCCCCCAACCAAAAAAATTACATAGAGCACCTTTGAACACGCTCTTGAGTACCTTTGCTTTGGCATCTGATGTTACAGAAGTTAAAATAATACCTAATTTAATTTTAAAACCACAAATAATTCCCAACTTCAATGGGACATGAGAAAACAAAACAAAACAAAAGAACAGCTAATGACCTATTAATGTAAACACGCAATTATAACGAACAAGATTTGACGACTGAAACACTCAGAACAAGTCCGGTGATGATTCATGGACTTACAAACTGCACGTGGCTTCTACCTGTGACGCAACAATTCTGGGAAAACTCAAATCACACGAGGCTCGCAGGAAACAGGTGTTATTTAAACCGACTGTATTTGTCAGAGAGTTTTCAGACACAAACATCTGGCTGTATTTGCTAATGTGTACTGTGGCGTCGTTCATAATTGAGGAATAAAGCTACTTTCAGTAATTGTTGTAATATTAGAAGAGTTTTAAACAGCAATGAACAAATGGGGAAAGCTGTGAATATTTTAGTGAATGAACAGCTGCACTAAAACTGTACAATTATCCTTCTTGTGTTTTTTGTTCCTCTCAGAGTTTTTTACTATTCCAGTTGAATCACATCAGAGCTGGGAAACTAGATATATACATATGAGGTATGCAATGTATGCTAAAAGTAAGAGTAACGTCAGACAAGTAGAAGTATAGAGTGGTGGTCCAAGAAATGACCAAAAAAACAAAAACAGGTTTTACTACCCGAGTACTACCCAAGTAAAAGTACTATAAAATATACATGCTCAATCAAGTAGGAGTAACTGAGTACTACACACATCTGAGTATAAATGCAAAACATTATGAGACTTCTTTTTGTAACACCACCAATATTTTAAAGATCTTGTAACCATTTTTTGCCAATGTAATGTATAAGCAGCTCTTGAGGTCTTGGGCTTTATCTGCGTCTGATTATAAAGAGTTTTATTGTCCGGTAATCAGGAAGTGTATTACTAGCATGTTAATTGTTGCTCGCTTCACTGTCACAGCAAACTCCTCTCTGGTCTCTGAGAGTTGTGAAAAGCTCTTATTAACTCAAGCTGTGTGTAAAATCCCCCAGTCGTCCAGGTAGAATCCAAGGCAAAAGGAGAAATTCAATTTGTCAGCTGGACAAAAGTTTATTTGGTTGAAGACTTTTGGAGCTCATCCAAGCTGCTTCTTCACCTCTGGAGGTTCGTCCAGCAGCATTTTGAACAGAACTGAAGAAGCAGCTTGGTTTAGCTGTGAAAAGTCTTCAACCAAATAAACTTTTGTCCAGTTTACAAAGTGTATTTCTCCTTTTGCCTTTTATAAACTCATGATGGTGAATAACTAGAATGCTCAGAATGCATAAGGTAAATGAGGAAGAGCTTTGGACCACTGCAAACCATTTCAAACAGGGTCTCCAATCTGTAGCTCGGGAGCCACCAGTAACTCTCCACCTCTTTCCAAGTAGTTCGCCATTACACGTATTGTGCTGAATATCAAAGCACTGATTAATGACATGCCTATTATCATTGTATCATCTTGAAGCCTTTAATACAAGGGTGACCAAACGTCTGTTTTTCCCCGAACATGTCCATTTTTCATGTCCTGTCAAAGTGATGCAAATGTCTGGCTTTTCATGATCTTTCATTGGGCCATTAAACTGAGCAGCTCTTGTAGTTCTCTGTGCACTCAGAAGGAGCAAGACACAAACAGTCGGTCAGTCTGCAACGTGCCAAAGCACAAATGCCCATTTAACAATGACTTGCACAAGAAATTCCCCACTTTCCGTCCTGGTCGGGAAAAGTGTGAGGCCATGTGCACAGTGTACAAAGCAGACACATATGTTTCGGACACCGGACACAGGACACCGAAAAACATTAAAAAACTTTGCCAGGTGAGAGTAGCTCAATATCGTTGACGAGGCCTCACCTCCCGCCCCCCGCACGGTGTCCTGGTTTTGACAAACGAAAATATGGTCACCCTATTTACTACGAACTAATAAATGGACAATGGTTTATGTTTTATTGGCATCTAACTGCACCCAAAGGTCCGCCCTCTTTCTTATAATCGTCTCAATTTCTTTCAGCTGCTAAAATGAGCAGCTCAGTGGCATTTTTGTTTTGTAAAGGTGGCTCACCGGAGGAAAAAGGTCAGAGACTGCTGATTTAAAACAGTCTTTCACGATTTTAGCACCATAAAAATCAGATACAGCACTTTTAATTATTACCATCTCTGTCTGTCATGTACTTCGTTGTCAAGCATACACTAGGGTTGTCGAGAGGATCAAAAATCAAACACTAATTGATGCTAAAACGTGTATCGAAAGTAGATACTCATCCGATCAGGTATCGATACTAAATTCGCAGGACAGAAATGAACCTTTCCTGAATGTTTAACTTCTTCGGTTCTTTTTAAAGACAATACAATAAAGTGTATTTACCTTGTTGACATGTTTCGGCTGCTGCTGCCATCTTCAGAACTGTCTCGGTGTTGGTGGTGACGTGTCGTATATCAGATGTTGTTACTTCCTGTAGGCGTGGTCAGCCTGCAGGTCGCTCAGACTGACCACGCCTCCCGTCGCCCGGTGTTCTCTGGAGGAGGGTGTCCCGGGTGTGTGAAAGGAGGAACGCTCCGTCATCCCGGTTAATACTGTACAATGACCTGAGATCCGTCCCAATCCATAAAGTGGGACGGGGCTCAGGTCGTTGGATCGGAAAACAACCAGTTCAAACAGGAAACAAGGCACGGACAGTATTAATCAGGATGACGGAGCCTTCCTTCTTTCACACACCTGGGACACCCTCCTCCAGAGACACCGGGCGACGGGAGGCGTGGTCAGTCTGAGCGACCTGCCGGGTCCATCAGGCTGACCACGCCTACAGGAAGTAACAACAGCTGAAATACTTCACCACCGACACCGGGGACAGTTCTGAAGATCAATCAATCAATTCATCAACAACTTTATTAATCCCAAAGGGCAATTCAGTTCGCACATCTCTGGTCACGCACAAAATATAAATAATAAAGAAATAGAAAGATAGACACCGTATGTTCAGACCACAGTGCATCAGGGACACAGTAACAAATTCACTTTCCATTTAAAATCCTTATGGCAGAAGGAATAAAAGATTTGGCGTAGCGGTTAGTCTTTTGCTGTGGGGTGACATAGCGCCTCCCAGAGGACATTTTCATGAACTGTGAGTGCAGTACATGGTTAGGCTGGCTCAGTGTGGCCTTAGTCTTTTGTAGCACCCGATGTCTCCACACAGAGGCCAAATCCTCCATCTGAACACCACTGATTTTGCTGCAAACTTTTACAATCTGGTTCAGACTGTTCTTGTGCTTCACAGATAATCCATAAAATCAACACATAAAAGAAAAGGTTAGCAAACTTTCAATAAACAAATGATAAAAATTATTTAAAATGTTAGACGATACATTAAAAGAGCTGAGCTTCCGCATCAAGTGAACCTGCTGCTGTCCTCAAGATGGAAGCAGCTGCAGCCGAAACATGTCAACAAGGTAAATACACTTTACTGTATTGTCTTTAAAAAGAACCCAAGAAGTTAAAGTACAAAGAAGACAAAATGAACATCTTTGGCTTTCCTGAATGTCTTTAGAATGATCTTGAGCTGCATCAGAACAAGTATAAGAACACACAGACTTGAATAAACCCATGGACGACTGAGGAACCCACCTGAACCACTGAAGGATTACACAGCTATAAGACCACATGGGAATACAAAAGAAAGCACTATGATATCATGTTGAAAATCACATTCTATTGTCTAGATAAATAGTGTTTTTTTTATTATTTTCGTGGTATCAGAATCAGTATTGAGTATGGAGTCTATTCCGTCGAAATCGCATTTGAAATTTTCGTATTGTGCCAACACTAGTACACACACACATGTACTTTTCCCCCTCGACATACTTTAAAGTTCTTTTTTTCTTGTTTGCGGTGACATTTGAGTGACAGGGGCCCCAGGGAGAGGCGGTGTGGAGAGGTGAGAGAGAGAGAGAGACGGCGGGGCTGGGCTGGCTGCTCGGCGGACGGGTCGGGGGTGTGAGAGACGTAAACAACATCGGAGCGTTCGGTGTGCATGCGAAATGAGCCGGCAGTCCGAGTCGGGCGCGGAGGGCTGTCTGCAAAACTCTCCCGTTCCCAAAGCGCAGTCAAGAAAAGAGAAAGGGAGAAAGGAAGAAAGAAGGGAGGAAGACAGGTGTTTCGCTGTCGAGGAACGGCGGAAGTGAGGTCCCTCCAGGTCGTCTGACTCAATACTGTGCAATGAAAGTAAAGGCAAATAGCAAATGTTACAGGGTTAAACGTGTGATTACGGTGCAGACGACGGAATGGAGCTGGCAGTGGTGCAGTGGGTTAAGCGTTCCATAAAGCAGCGGGGTTGTGGAATCATTTGTTTTTTCGTTTATCAATATAAAACAAAAATAAGACAATGAAAAACAACTATTTTCTTCATTGTCTCCAAAATCAATATGAAAAAATTTGGATAAGGATTTTTCATTTTTCGTGTTTAAATGAATAATGGAAAAAAAAAAAAAGAATAATGGCGTTTCCCGTTTCCGTGACTAAACCAGGACTAAACCAGGACTGAACCAGAACTAAACTGTTTTCAGTCCTGGTCTGGTCCCGGTCTCAGTCCCAGTCTTAGTCTTGGTCTGGTCCCGGCCTCAGTCCCAGTCCTGGTCTCAGTCCTGGTCCTTGTCTGGTTCCAGTCTAAGTCCTGGTCACGTTCTGGTCTGGTCCCGGACCTGGTTTCAGTTCTGGTTTAGTCTGTATACAGTGTGGATGAATCAGGACTGAATCAGGACTAAACCTTTTTCAGTCCTGGTCTGGTCCGGGTCTGGTCACGGTCTCAATCTCGGTCTCAGTCCTGGTCTCAGTCCCGGTCTGGTTCTGGTCTGGTCCCAGACCAGGTTTAGTCCAGGTTCAGTCCGGTATCGCAGTTTAAGTCACGGAAACTGCCATTATCTGTTTTTTCCATTATTCATTTAAGCACAAAATCAAAAACTGGAAAAACAAATCGTTATCTGTTTTTACATTTTGGTTTTGGAGACAAATAAGGAAGTTTTATATTGAAAAACTAATGAACGAATGATACAGGGATTTTGTGGGTTCTGTAGTGGTGGAAGAAGTACTATTATTATAGTACATTATATTTTTTTATTATTATTGTTATATACTATTAAGTAAAATATAGATACCAGAGTAAAAAAAAACAAAAAAAAAAAAAACTCAAGTAAAAGTATCACACAAAAAAAATCTACTTAAAGGGACAGTTCGGAATTTTGGACATAGAACTTCATTTTCTAGTGAACCAGAGTGTTGGAGACGTGTGGAGACACTTTTTTAAATATTCCATCCAGTCCTTGTATTTGCAGAGGTCGCTGGTGCTAGGCTAGTGCATGTCAATGGCCATAGTTATCCTGCCGCTAAAAACAGTCTTAACCACTCCACAAAACACTTGACGCAAATCTATTATAACGGCAAACTGTCGATGTAAATGTCTATGTCGACACAATAATTTTAGAAGCAAAACCAACGTTGCATTTGAAGGATTTATGTCTGAGCAGCAGCAATGAGTTGTACTTCCTGATAGAAAGTTTGGCAGCGGCGGATTAATATATGAGAAAATAGTCCCTCAACATGCGACGATTCATGCGGTACAAACCCATATTTAGGCTATATTATAATATGAAAATATTTGATGTCACGTGTAAACTACATACATTTTCAGTAGAATCAATTGGATGATTTCAGTCCTAGAATTGCCAATCCCTTCTGAACAAAACGTAAAAAGAGCTGTTAACTTGAAAACTAAATTTTTGACAGACTGATAATGCAGGATTACTCATGTGAATAGAACAAAACACAACTCCAGGTCTGTTTTTGTTTTTGAGGAGGAAACAACATTATAGCTATGACTAAAACCTCACCATAATCAATGCTGCATAATAATGTAACTTTAACTCCAAAAAAAAAAGTCTGGATTATGGATTGGCTGTAGACTTCTCCATTAAAGACCCAAGATAATGAATGACGATTAGAGATGAGAATCTCAATTAAAATGTGATTAATTGCACAGCTCTGATTCAAACTCCATTCAGACTGGTGCACACTGTTATGTCCTTCAAGGTCCTGTATTATGCAAAATGGACTCTTTGTCAGCTTTAAGCCACGATAAAACGCTTTTACTTCATCAAAAACATTACTGAAGTTGTGTTTTGTTTCATTCACAGGTTTAAGTCATCTTTTATTATTAGTCTGTCTACATCTCCAAAGCTCAAAACGCTCTGTTCCACCTTGAGATGTCATGAAGCAGTAGTTTTCAAGTTATTTTTTTACATTTTGTTAAGTAGAGATTAGAAATTACAGGTCTAAAATCATCCAAAAGATTCTAGTGAAGGTGTATGAAGTTTAAAAACACAGTGAATGAAACAAAACACAACTCCAGATCTGTTTGTGATGAGGAAACAACAGGGCTCCATTCAAACTGGAGCCTGAAGTGACCCAAATCCGATTTTTTCGCCCCTATGCTCCTGTGTCTGATCTTTTAATGACAGTCTGAACGACACAGATACAAATTTTTCAAATGTGACCCAGGACGCTTGGATATGTGCTCCTAAAACCGATACATATCTGATCTTTTGACATGGGACTTCAGTCTGAACGACCAGGTCACATTCATTCCACCTACATGTCAGGATCGGAGTCGCGTCAATGGAGGAAAAGTGAGGTTAGAGAGTTTATTAATATTTGGGGGGATAGCTGTATTCAGGCCAAATTGGAGGGGTTTTATCGGAACTGGGTGTTTTTTTAAATTATTGCCAAAGAAATGTCCGAGCACAGCTACAGACGGTCCTGGCTCCAATGTCAACGAAAAATAAAGAACCTGCAAGCCAAACACAAGGAGGCTAAAGACTCAAACAAACAAAGCGTCTGTGGATGTGTAACCTGTCCATTTTACCAAGAACTGGACCATATTTTGGGAGACAAACCCAGTGTTTGTAGCCAGGCTGGCGCCAGCTTGTGCCTCCGCTCAATTTCATTTCTCTCCAGCGACTAGGTCAGGAATCGGAATACACTAGACGGTTCGCAAAAACCCTGGATGTGTGAGTTCGGGCACCAGCCAATCAGCAAAGAGCCATACATTCTGTGTTGTCAACAATTCCCGAGATCGAGGATTTAAAGCCGGAACTAAGAGAATGTTTGGTGAATTTTATTAAGGGGAAAGATGTTATTGCCCTTCTTCCTACGAGATTTAGGAAAAGTTTAATATACCAGTTAACCCTGTTAGCGGCGCATTACATACGTCATGACCAAATAGCAGCGGAAAAAAAAAGTACCCACCTACCGTCAAGCGAACAAATTCTAATGCTGCGAGGTTAGACGGTTTCAACGAAGTGAAACCGGCTGCTGATGAATCAGGCTACAGCATTTAAGCGACTTCTGTAAACACTGAGCACACTCGCTGTGTGTGACATCGTCGTGTCCTCCAGTGCACACGTGGGACACTTTTGGGGAGTTTAACGCTCACACCGGAGATCACATACAAGTCACATTTAACTGGAAATGTGAACAACCTCGCAAAAAAAATCGGATTTCACAAAAAAATCCAAATTGAGCGTTAAGCCCTGCAGTCTGAACGAAGCCCATGATAACATAGATCTGAAATTAGTGTAATATGGGCCTTTTCAGCAAGAGATCCCAAAAAATGTGACTGTTTAAATCAACAAAATCATCGTAATATTGAAATAAACACACACACACACATTAGTTTGGCAGGGCATACACATGGAACATTTATTGCTGTGTAGTCAGGCTTTAACCTTTGATGCCATATTCATTGACACAGGGATTTGTCGTTTCTCAAAAAGATACGCACGATATCTTTGCTAAAACAGCCCTTATTACTTCTTGTTTCTCCGTATAGACTCCTCACAGGGACACGCGGGGCCCTCAGGAGAAGGCCCCGAAGAGCGTACAAAAACATACACACAGCCAGACCTGCCCACCAGCCAGACAAAACAGGAGGAAGAATGTTGCATGGTTCAAAAACGGCCGCCTCTCGGTATCTGGCGCCTTCACGGGCTGCACGATATACGGGGAAGTTGGTTTTGTAATGTTAGTGGAGTTATGGAAAAAGAATTGTTGTAGCGAAGTTGTGATTTTTGAGGCTTAGTTGTTCAAGTCCGAGTTGTGAGCAAAGTCTTCGATGCAAAAGTCCAAGTAAAGTGGTCTGACGAAAGTAAAAAAAACAAGATTCTGATATTAAAGAGGACATACTACGCGTGATTTGTACTGTTTTTGGCCTTTAAACACGCTTCTTCGTACCGTTGCTTTGGCGTTTCATGTTACAGAACTTAAAATAAAGTCTAACTAACCATTTAAGTATAGTGATCAGCATGCTAACGTAAGCATGCAGTTGTATAAAAAGCAGTTTGACGGCTGAAAAATATGGAGATCTTCTACCTGCGATGTAACAATCTGGGAAAATTGAAACAGAGTGACTTCTGAGGTTCGGCGCAAGTGACTTTGTGAACAGGCGTAAATGAAACGAGCTTGAATGAACCAAAGCACGACTCCAGGTATGAACAACGACTAACGAAAAGCTTTAAAAAAGTACATTTTGCGTGATATGTCCCCTTTATTTTTTTAACTGATCCCTGCTCAGATTAGATATTTATTAAGGATGCAACAATAACCGAAATATCGTGATATCATATCGTCAAAGTTCTCACGGTAATATCGTGGACCGTCTCTTTGCTTAAATTAAGAGTTATGGTGCAGCAATAGCTCAAAAAAACACAGGGAACTACATAGACCATGATCCTTTGCTCCATTTCAGTGCAGACTACAAGAAGAAATAACACTTCTAAGTCTTAGTTCTTTGTTCTGAAGTCTTGTTTAGCTGTTTAGCCTCCACAAAATATCGCAATAAATATCGTACCGTGAGATGTATATTGTGAAAATATCGTACTGACAGATTTGGATATTGTTACATCCCTAAACGTGAGCTTTCCCACAATATCGCAATAAATATCGTACCGTGAGGTTCATACCGTGACGATATCGTATCGTGAGACTTGGATATCGTTACACCCCTAGTATTTATAGTAATGACTTGACTTTCTGACAACCTCGCATCAGTCTGCGCCAAACACAAGTCCAAGTCCAAGTCTAAGTCTACACTGGGTTTAAATGTGCAGAACGTCCTTGATTCAGTTCAGAGAGCTTTCACTAGTGACCAAAATACTGATATTTTTATAGAAATCTGGCAAGAAATCTATTGCTTTTCACAGTGCAAGCAAATAAAATCAATAAAATATGATTGCAGTGTGAAAAGCAATACATTTTTAAAATTAACTGTTAATTATTAAAACAAAACTCACTGGTATCTTTATCACATTAATGGGTAACTAAGTATTTATATTTAACTGTTTATAATCTGATTATTATAATACTGTATTCGATTTATATCATAATGCGCTTTTTATTCTGTTCAGTTTAATTCAAGTTTATTGTTAATTTTCATATGAAACATGAAGAACTGAATTGTGTTCCTCACGTTTTTATGTTTGTTTGTTTCATGTTTGTTGTGAATTATTGTGATTGAATTATTATTACTTTTGTCTGATCAAAACAAAAATTGCTTAAGTTTAGTTTAATAATTTTACAGTTCAGTCTTCGAAGATCAGACTTGAGTTCATGTCTGAATTGAAGTCTGATTTATCAATGGTTAAGTTCAATATATCAGTGTTTTCCAAACTTTTTTTCTGGGGACCCATATTTGAGTCAAAAAAGTCACAAACCTTCACAACCCAAGTCAAGAGACATTTTTTGTAAATCACAAAATAAAGGTGGATTTGACTATTATTGAACATTAATGGGGATAGTTTATTGTTGACTGAGTGATCGTGTCTCTCTAAACATTTAGTATTACTCAACTTTTAAACCATGAAAAGCAGTAAATTGAACCAGCAATAAAAGGTTCAATAAGTCGCCTATTTGGACTTTCAATGTAGCTCTGTATTTTGCAGACCTACATGCAGATCGTGACAAGATGACCCCAAAAAAATCTCTGTGGGACCCAGTCTTTGGGAGACACTGCAATATATGAATGTGTAAGTCCGAGATCTGGTCTTCAGTGTCCAAGTCAAGTCCAAATCGAGTCTGAATTATACTCCTCCCAAGTCTCAAGTCCAAATCGAGTCTGAATTATACTCCTCCCAAGTCTCAAGTCCAAATCGAGTCTGAATCCTACTCCTACTAAGTCTCAAGTCCAAATCGAGTCTGAATCCTACTCCTCTGAAGTCTCAAGTCCAAATCGAGTCTGAATCCTACTCCTCCTAAGTCTCAAGTCCAAATCGAATCTGAATCTTACTCCTCTGAAATCTCAAGTCCAAATCGAGTCTGAATCCTACTCCTCCTAAGTCTCGAGTCCAAATCGGGTCTGAATCCTACTCTTCCTAAGTCTCGAGTCCAAACCGACTCTAAATCCTACTCCTCTGAAGTCTGAAGTCCAAATCGAGTCTGAATCCTAAGTCTCAAGTCCAAATCAAATTTAAATCCTACTCCTCCTAAGTCTCAAGTCCAAATCGAGTCTGAATCCTACTCCTCCTAAGTCTCAAGTCCAAATCGAGTCTGAATCCTACTCCTACTAAGTCTCAAGTCCAAATCGAGTCTGAATCCTACTCCTACTAAGTCTCAAGTCCAAATCGAATCTGAATCTTACTCCTCTGAAATCTCAAGTCCAAATCGAGTCTGAATCCTAAGTCTCAAGTCCAAATCGAATTTAAATCCTACTCCTCCTAAGTCTCGAGTCCAAACCGAGTCTAAATCCTACTCCTCTGAAGTCTGAAGTCCAAATCGAGTCTGAATCCTAAGTCTCAAGTCCAAATCGAATTTAAATCCTACTCCTCCTAAGTCTCAAGTCCAAATCGAATCTAAATCTTACTCCTCCTATGTCTCAAGTCCAAATCGAGTCTGAATCCAAAGTCTCAAGTCCAAATCGAGTCTGAATCCTACTTCTCCTAAGTTTCAAGTTCAAATTGAGCCTAATTCCTATTTCTCTTAAATCTCAAGTTCAAATCGCGTCTAAATCCTACTCCTCCAAAGTCTCAAGTCCAAATCGAGACTGAATCCTACTTCTCCTAAGTCTCAAGTCCAATCCTATTCCAAGTCTCAGCCGTCTTCCATTCAATCAAGCTTTTTTCTTTTTCTTTAAGGGTGAATTGAAGTTTTAAATTTGATTATAAGTTTCAAATGAACTCACCTTACAGCGTAGCACTTTGTAATAAATTGGAATAGTGGTAAAATGCTTTTCAGTACACTCTCAAAGTCCATATCGTGCAGCCCTTCGCCTCCTCCTTTATGACAGAAGCAAAGATAATGCTCAAAACACAAGGGATAGAACAGACTAGCTCTAAGAACACAGGCATTGACAACATCTCATATTTGGGAAAAAAAACAACAAAAAAACTCCAAAATAAAACTTTGCATTGGGAGATGACGTGCTGCTCTTCCATACAGTGCAGATATTAAACAAAGATGTTGCTACAATGTACTTATGAATGCATTATGAGCTCGTTTCAAGAGTTAGCATACCGTATTGCAATCCCAGTACCATGCTAAAGGAACACCGACGTGTCCGAAATGTTGTGCTGTAGATTTTCAAAATAAAGCTTTGATAGAGATGATTTTTTTGTTTCTTTTTACTACAAAGCTAAAAGCAAAGTCTCCTCCCATGCGCTGAGTGGCTATGGCTGAGTTCGTTTGGGCCCAACCATCTCCGAAAACTCCCCGTAAGAAATGTGCTGGAGGGAGACAACCATCAGCGCATCGAGAGTTTTAGATTTTTTGCTTGGTCGTTTTATACATTGTCCACGGGTGTTATAAAATATTAGAAAACTGGAAGCCACTGTCGAAACAAAAGAAAAAAAAAGTCTTAGACAACAAGTCCGGTAGATGGGGGCACGCAATGGCTGCACTCGCCTAAATGTTCTTCTCTACAAAAATAGTTGTATAGAAATCACACCATCGCCACTCAACACCGACATTGCACAAAGGTAAAAAGTTACACGCAATTCCGTCATGCAGTTCCTCGGGTAGCTTTTGTTGTAATCCAGTTTGTCCGGAATCTGATGCAGGGAAATGTGTTTTGGTTTTTGTAATTCCAGCCACGATACATGATAGGATTGAAAAAAAAAAAGTCCATGCAAATCTATCTGTATCCACTGCCGATCCAAACCAATGAACTATATCCAAAATCAGACAAGTCGATGGAGAAATATGTAATTTATGACGAGGAAAGAAGGGCCCCAGAAGAAAACAGCCCCCGTCTTCAAAATGAGTGTTCACAACACTTCCTCCAACACAGGGATCTAAACTATGTGTATTGGCATGGACAAGGTTCCACTGTCCAGCTGCGTCTCTGACCTGGATGAACCCAAGCTTCAGAAAAACACAGCCAAACACAGGTTTTGTAATCCCACGTCAGTGTGTAGTCTCAGAGCTGTCCCTCACCCTGGTCGCCTCCTCAGAGCCTTACGTCACACTCCGGCACACTACACCCAGAGCAGTCCCTCATGGAGGACACGTGAGACAGGACGGGGACAGGGTTAGAGGACAGCACACAGGAGCAGCCCCTCTCACCGGGGACAGCCGTGGTTTAGATCCAGGGAATGTGGAGACACAGAGGAGAGAGTAGGTTTCATCTGTCTTTGCGACAGGGCCCCACAGTGCTCTGACTGGAGCTCTTGCCCCTGTCTGCTCTGGGAGTGTCTGTCCAGGGGCCCAAAATGTCCCTGTGCTCTTCTCTGCTGTGGGACAGCAGGGCCCCAGGGTCTAGGCTGCCCGTGCTGTTGCACTTCTTCACCCCTCCTGCAGGGTACAGCAGAGAGCTGGGAGCCAGGAGGGAGGTGAGGGACAGGCTGCTGAGGGCCTCTGACAGGTGCTCACTGTTGCCTGCCTGACTGGACGGCCCCAGTACGATGCCCAAGTCCTCGTCTGAAGGATCCATGGAGTCCTCCCGCGTGTACCCAGGGCTGGTGCTGCCCCGGCCGCTGCTCTGGCTGCGCTGGTGCCCCCTGATGGCCTGGAGGGTGAGGGCAGAGGAGGGGGTGGGCCGGGGTCTTAGACTCTGCACAGGAGAGGACAGGACACAGCTGTCTCTGAGCACAGGGACAGGGCAGACCAGAGGCAGAGCCGCTGAGGGCAGGGGACACTCAGGGACCTGTGGAGGAGACACACTGAAGCTCAGCCCCTCCTCCAGAGTGGTCTGCAGGCTTCCCTCTGAGCTGCCCGTGGCCAGAGACGAGTCGCTGTGGGACGGGAACTGAGAACACATGAGGACGTAAGTTAGCACTAGAACATTTCAAGAATGCTGTGTAATCCTCTCTGTGATACCTGTGTGCTGAGCTTCTTGGTACGGGCCCCTGGAGAGCGCAGAGAGGCCCAGGAGCGCGGGGACGTGAGCCGGAGGCCCCTGGTCAGCCTGAGGCTGCAGCTGCGCGGGGGCCCAGGAGGAGCCGTGGGGTGGAAGAACTCTGTGGGGAGGTGAAGGAGAGGCCAGAACCCACTGGCCCCTCCCTCACTGCTCCTGTCTTTGTTACTGGAACTGGAGACTCGTCCTGCAGGTGAACAGAAGAATATAAAAGTATCTGTATCTAAAGTGAGTGCAGTGTCTGCAGAGCTCCTCTCACCAGGGCTGCTGTGGGGCGAGTTTGTCACTCCTTCATTAGTCTGAGCCTCTGCCTCCTGGAGCTCTGTGTCTGTCTCAGAGCACAGTCCTGAACCCTGGGCCTGAGTCTGGACCAGGGCCTGAGCCTGCTGGACCCTCCCCCCTCCGGCCTCCTCCGAGCTGGGGGAGCCACTCACACTCAAGCAGCCCTAAAGAGAAAGACAAAGAAGACAAAGTTATAACATCTGGAGGCGAGCAGAGGCCAGACACTCTGCCAGGAAACTTACATAAAATGAGTTTATATTTCAAATGGATTGCACTAATTTAATCTGATAATAGTTCTGTATTATTAGTTTTATTTGTTTATTTTGATGAGTGTTCTTTTGAGAGTATATTCATTCCATTACTGTACAAATGTTGTCCCTTTAACTTGTTGCATTCTTGTCCTTCTGCTCCGTGTCCAAATTGCCAAACGCTCTTATCCTTTTTACTCAGAACAATGGCCGACAAATCCAAAGCGTGACCTTGTATCCCTCCAACCCCCTCTCCTCCTCTTCTTCATCCCTCTCTCTCTCCGTCCCTCTCTGTCCTCCCTCGTTCATCTAATGAGCCAAGCCTGCCCACTGCACAGGGCTTATCGGACTGCCCAGAACCAAGGAGTCCTGCCCCCAATACAGCCGGGATATGTCAGGCTATAGAGCAGATGATAAGAAGAGAGGGAGGGAGAGAGGGCAAAGAAGAGAGGAGGAAGATAGATGAGGAAAAACTGTGGAGAGTAATGGAGGGTCATGAAGGAGAAAGAAAAACTGAGAAGAGATAGAGAGAACACACAAATTTTTACTTTTTTGAGGCTTTTTACCATGTTATAATGCTTTTAGTAGTATTGTATTTTTCAAACTATAAGGCGAACTTAAAATCCTTTAATTTTCTCAAAAATCGACAGTGCGCCTTATAATCTGGTGCACCTTATGTATTAATTCTGGTTGTGCTTAATGACCTCGAACCCATTTTATGCGGTACACGGCGCTCAAAAGTCTGTCAGAATGTTTTAGTACGACTTTGGTGAGCTACTGAGCTTGATGGATTGTAGGAGCATTACTGTTATCGTAGTCAGGAGCCTCACGGAGTAAAGGGCAAAATGTAGTTCTGCATTGGCATTTATGACATCAATGAAATGCTACGGAAAATATATGTCCATTCATATATACGGTCTGTGTGTACGACCTGCAGACGTATAATCTCTGAAAAGTTTCACATGAACCATCTCCAACACGACTGAAGCAAAGAACAGAATCACCATCAGCAGAACACCCCTCTGTCACAGAAAGAACACTCATATTCCACTGAGTCGTGTCCTTTAGTCCGAAAGAAGCTGAACCACGTCAACGCACAAGGAGTGAGCTGAAAATTAGCCATGTGGTTTTAAGTTTTGTTTCTGTAAAATGTAAACAAATGCGCTCAAAGCTGCATTAAACGTATTATTACTCAATGCACTCGTCAAAAGTTTTAGAACACCACACTTTTTCCAGATTTTTACTGTTTACTGTTGACTAGGGATGGGCATGATTAGTCGATTAATCGATAATTGATCATTAAGAATTTCATCGATTACGTTCATTTTAATCGACAAACCGAATGTAGGTTCCTGTGCGTAGCGTAGGGTGACCAAACAGGGGTCTGTACATGTGTCTCTCTATACTCAGAAGGAGCAAGCAGTCGGTCAGTCTGCAATGTAGTGAAGCACAAATGCGTATTTAACGATGACTTGTACAAGAAATTCTTTCTTTCGCTTTTTGTTCTGGTCGGGACAAGTGTGAGGCCATGTGCACATATGTTTCGGTGTCCAGTGGGAAAAAGCTTTGCCAGGTGAGAGTAGCTCAATGTCGATGACGAGTCCCACCTCCCTCCCCCCGTACGGTGTCCTGGTTTTGACAAACGCAAATATGGTCACACTAACCTGTATTCAACTGAGTCATGTCTTTTATTCCAACAGAAATTGAACCGCATCAGTTACACAAGAGCTGTAGTTTTTATCTTTGCTTAGTTTATGCAAATTAGCGATGCGGTTTTAAGTTTCGTTTCTGTGAGAGTTGCACAAAACTGAATTAAACACATTATAATCTCAAAAGGGCAAGAGTTGTTACGGTTTATATGTTGTAAAGTTGAATTTATTTATGCTTATTTATGCAGATTAATAGTGCAGATAATAATAATAATGATGATCATTTAAATATAAAAAAACGTTAATGATTAATAGATAATCGATCGTTAATTCTTCCGACAATCAATTAAGAAAATTTCATCAAATGCCCATCCCTACTGTTGACCGAAACGTATTCTAAACTTTTGATTCATGAAAGTGTCCACCTTTGGCAGATATAACAGCTGAACACACTCGTGGCTCGTTCTTTTTACAATAAAAATCAAATATGCCCGGCCGTCCACGATCGCTTGGCGCTGTCTCTCTGTCTTGGTGAATGCGTGTTTCTTCTTCTCTCATCCACTGCTCCCACGCAGCTCGCACTTTAACTTTATAACAGCCTTGAGTTTAAAGTTTGCATTGTAAGCGTGTCTCTTGACAGGTGCATTTTGATATTAAAAGGAATCACAGTTTGTATTAATCAACCCAAAACATGCTACATAAGTCTCCAGGAAGAGCAGTTGATAGTCAAGGTCAGTTAAACACAATCAATCAACGAACCTGCCCAGGGACTACAGGTGGAAATTTGCACTGATGCTACAACCGGGTACAATGCATCTCTCCTGTTAAGGTTAATGTAAAAATTGTGCGCTGTCCCTGTCTCAAATAAAATAAATAAATAAATAACTCAGCGATGCTCCTGACTACAGTAGCCGTAATGCTGCAAGTGGTGCGGCTTTGTAGTTTACTAAAGTCGTACTAAGACATCCGAAAACCACACACAGTCGTTTTTTGATGAAATTAAAGGCTTTTAAGTGCGCCCTATAGTGCGGAAAATACGGTATTTCCTCTGGAAGGTCTTCTGTCACATTTGGTGTACAAAGCAGTAGCGTCTCAGAGATACATCGCTTCTTTCACGACACACTCACAAGCGCTTATATGCAGAAATGTTGACATATGGCCAGTTTTGTTCCGTCATAGACAAAACTCCTCCTACGCAGCACAAAGCATCACCAAATTTGTGATGTGATCAACAAACACATGGCCCGATTAGCGTCGCATTCACAGAGGAAAAGGACCTCCACTGTTTACTTTCTAAATGTTAATTCTTGTTGCTGACGGTAGAGGGTGGAAAGAGGGAGAAAGAGAGAAGAGGAGAGAAAGAAGGCGAGAGATAAGAGGGAGAGAATAGGTAGAGGAGAGAGAGGGGAAGAGAAACGGTAAAAGAAAGAAAGAGAAGATAGGAGAGACAGGAGGCGAGTGTGTGAGCAAAGGAGAGGATATGTAAAGGAAAGAGTGAGTGAGAGTGAGTGAGAGGAGGAGGGCGAGGAAGAAAAAAGGAATGAGAAGAGAAGGACGGAGAGAAAAAAAGGGAGCCAAAGGGATGTTTAAGGACAGTTCAGTTTCCTGAGGGGGTAAAAGAGAAACAGAGAGAGTCCATAAAGGAGAAGAAAAAAGGTAGAAGCGCGAGGGAGCGTAAAGGAGTTTAAATATCACGAGCGCACACCAGATTTATTCATGAGGTCTGAAGAGGCTTTTCAAACACATGATATTTACCGCAGATATCCACCAGGACAAGATAAAGCAGTGGAGAGGATTCAAGGATTATACTCAAAGTCATGTAAGCCCCAAACGCTATTTTGAAGTCTTTGGTTTGAGGAACCTAATGGGACTGTTCTTTTATGTATCTAGAAAGAACATGGCATCAGCAAAATGTGCAACAGTAGAAAGCCCCACCTGCCACTAGGGGACCTCAAAATGTGTAACTCCAATCGCTTAGTCTTACTTGTCTCCTCAGAGCCAACAGGACTTTCTCTGCTGGCTATAGTGATATTACACTAACTAGTTTATTGTATAATAGCAAAGTATTTTATCATCAAGTTTTAGATTTTTATATCTACACTTCTTTCACAAACAGTATAATCTATATATGAAGAAGTCATGTTTACTACAGTGTCAGATGTGGTGTTGTTTTGGTGGTAACATGTTCAGAATAGGGATGGGCATTCGATTAAACTTTCTTAATCGATCGTTGGGAGAATTAACGATCGATTATCGATTAATCATTAACATTTTTATATTAAAATGATCACCATTATTATTACTATCTGCACTACTAATCTGCATAAATAAATTCAACTTTACGACATACAAACCGTAATCACTCTAGAGTCACATCAGCCCGTTTGACATTATAATGTGTTTAATGCAGGTTTACGCAACTCTCACAGAAACAAAACTTAAAACCGCATGGCTCATTTGCATAAACTAAGTGAAGAAAAAAAACAGCTCTTGTGCGCTGATGTGGTTCAGCTTCTGTTGGACTAAAGGACACGACTCAGTGGATTATAGGTTAGGGTTGCGTTTGTCAAAACCAGGACATCGACATTGAGCTACTCTCACCTGGCAAAGCTTTTTCATGTTTTTCAGTGTCCTGGTGCTTCGAGGTCCCTGACACCACCACTGAATACTAAAACATATGTGCCTGCTTTGTACACTGTGCACATGGCCTCACACTTCTCTCGAACGGGATGGAAATTTCTTGTACAAATCATCGTTAAAAGTGCATTTGCGCTTTGGCATGTTGCAGGCTGACCGACTGTGTCTGCTTGCTCCTTCTGAGTGCAGAGAGCTATGAGAGTTGCTCAATTTAATGGCCCAATGAAAGGTTGCATCACTTTATAAAAAAAAAAAAAAACCCGGACGACCAGGACAGGACGTGGAAAACGGACGTTTGGTCACCCTATAGCTGCTACGCACAGCAACCTACATTCAGTTTGTCAATTAAAAATTAACGTAATCGACGAAATTCTTAATGATTAATTATCGATTAATCAACTAATCCTGCCCATCCCTAGTTCAGAAATGCCCTCTCTTTCCTTGGGTCTTCTGTCTGCAAGCTGCAGGTTAAAACTGTCCAATCAGATTGTCCCTTTGCAGTTGATTGACAGGCAGACACCAGCACTTCTGTATTGGCTTAGTTCCGCCTCCAGGTGAGCTGTGTGCTCAGCGCTGGGCCCGGCTCTGTCCTGTCATGACTGGAGAGGCCAACTGGCATCTGATTGTTGGTCTGAGTGACTAGTTTGTTTCACTTCTGGCAGTGATTTTAAAAAACGCATTTAGGCTATTAAAAAAAATAAATAATAAATTAAAAGTCTCCTGTTCTATTTTAAGTGAATATTAAAGTAATGAGGGCGGCAGTAGCTCGGTTGGTAGAGCGTTTGCCCACTGATGTGAACGTTGGTTGTTTGAATCCCACACTTAACATAAACATCATTGGTTGAGTGGTTAGATCCACTGACCCAAATGTTGAGCTGGTGTGAATCCAGCACCCACAGATGAATGCTGTTGTTGTGTCCTTGGGCAAGACACTTAACCCACCTTGCCCCCAGTGCCTGTGTGCACTGGTGTATGAATGTGTGAGTGAATGGATGAGTGGTTCCTTGTTGTAAAGCGCTTTGAGCCTTTGTTACATGCAAACATTTGTGTGTGTTTTGTGTACCGCTGTCTCCTCTGCCCTGTCTGTTCAGGCGCTGTGGGCGGGACCTGACTCTGATTGGCCACCTAGCAGCCAATCAGGTTGGTGAGGACAATTTAAAAAGGTCTGTGTGCTGCTGTTCTCTTGTGTGCTACCTCTGCTAGTCAGGTGTTGTTTGGTTGGGAGGTTGGTTTAGGTAAGTGGGATCCCTATACACCTTGCACCACGTAGTTTTTCTTTGTTAGACACACTCACAGTTGGGTAAGTTACTTTAAAACTGTAATGTGTTATTTATGACTTGTTACTGTCATTTCAAAGTAATTTGTTACATTACAATATTACTGTGTTTAAAATGTAAAATATTACACGACTATTCCAGCACTTTAACTTACTTTCACCAAAATAACTGTGAAGATGCTGAACGTTTGTGCCGTATGTGGACTGAACCAGGATTAAACCAGGACTGAACCAGAACTAAACAAGGACTAAACCTGGACTAAAGCAAAACTGAACCAGAGCTGAACCCGGACTGAACCAGGACTAAACCAGAACTGAACCAGGACTAAACTAGGTCTAAACCAGGACTAAACCAGAGCTGAACCAGGACTGAACCAGGTCTAAACCAGGTCTAAACCAGGACTAAACAAGGTCTAAACCAGGACCAAACCAGGACTAATCTTGGACTAGAACTTGGAATCTAGGACCGCCCCTGAGAGAACCCCGAGCCCGTGGAACAGGGTGTCTGCAAGGCGCGATCGGATTTCACTCGAGTAGACGGGCGCGTCTCTGGCGTTTCATCGCTGCTGATATCGCTGTAATTTTAGCGAATTTGTATGAAGAAAAAGCAATGCATTACAGTAATTTGTTACTTTAATAACGCGTTACTCCCAACCCTGGACACACTAGTTTTATCGGTTGTTGTTACCCTTGTTGTTTTGAAGTATCCAAGTTCTCTTTTTTGGATCAGATAGTTCTAGGCATTTTGATTTCTTTACTTTTGTCACCTAGTTTTCACTTAGTTATATTTTCGTTTCTTTTATTTGGCACAACTGGCACACTCCTCCTCCCACCAACCTTTTGTTTTTTTTTTTTTGTATACATTTTGGTGAATTTCATAACGGTATAATCTAATTTTTTCCTGTTTTATAACAATTGTGTCCCTTGTTGGATATAGGGGACATAACGGCCTTGAAGGTGGAAAAGTAATAAAATAAAATAAATGTTTACCGCTTTGTTTGACTGTCAAATGTCTCTAGGATGTACTCAGATCAGTCGGCCTCCACATATCCCCTGTCCCCCGTCCTCTCACCTGCACATGTGAGGAGATGAGGGGGTCCGCCGTGGTCCCGTCCAGGCTCAGCTCATCGGCCAGAGGGGGGGAAGAAGACTTGTCCGACAGCTGCTCCGACTTGAGCGAGGCCTGCTCGATCTCCGCCATCTTGATCTGCTGCTGGGGACAGAGCCTCTCATAGTTATTCAGATCACCACGTCGCCATGGGAACAGTGGTATAAGCAGCGGTTCACTACAAAATAAGTATATTGAGTTCAAACAACTTAAATGCAGAGAGTAGATTGAGTAATTTTGAGCATTACACTGCAAAAATAGTATCTGCACGAGTTGAAATGAACGTGTCAGAAGAGTTAACGTGATTTGAGTCTCGAGTTTTGACTTGTTTAGATGATTTACAAATGAAAACTGTATTAATGCAATTTCTAAGTTCTTTCAATACACATAAGTAACGAGTAATGTATTGAAACAAGTTAGAAATGTGTTGAAATAATAAAAATAATAGTAAAAATAAAGTAAATGAATCTAAATTATTTCAACTTGAAACTCATTTAAACATAAGACATTCTGCAGTAAATTAATGCACAGACAAGACATAAACAATCTGACCTGCTTCACAATATTTCAGACTTATTTAAAACATTTTAACTTAAAGCTGCACTATGTTACTTTTCTGGTGGTGGACACAACCTGCTTGTTTCCATAAAGACATTTTGCTTCGCCTGGAATGATCCACAGTGGCATTAAACTTTAATATCTCCATGGAGATAAGCAGGCGATGGCACCGAGGGGGATTACATGGCAGATCTGTGGCGAGAGGCTCTCCATTTATTGTATTTATTATTATTTTTCACCAGTACTGCAGTGGAAATTGAATAAATGTAAGACAAGTTTAATGCCATAATACAGAGGTGTCAAACTCAAATTCACAGAGGCCAAAATTAAAAACTCGGACACTAAGTTGTGGGCCAAACTAAATATTTTCTGAAAAATTTCAACAACATCTGCATGTTTTCTCTTCTTTCGAGATATGTAATGTTAAATCTCTTCTTATTAAAATAAATGTTTAATAATAGTTTTGCTTAAACATTTAATCTATAACAAGCAAGATATTAAAATAATAACATTTTTAATAAATAATGTCTCTATAGTTTATCTGATTTGATCTCGCGGGCCAAATATAATTATATGGTGGGCCAAATTTGGCACCTGGGCCTGATTTTGACATGTCTGCCATAATACAACTGAGTGTACGCTGCTCTTCCAGAAAAGTAACATAGTACAGCTTTAATAAATATGTGTAAAAAGTGATAGAAAATTATAATTGGGAAAAAAAAAAAAAAAAATCATCATAAATATAAGCGAGTCAAAACTACTCAAACCAACATTAAAGCTGCACTGAGTAACTTTCCTGGTGCACGGTCCCCCACTTTGTCTCCATGGATACGCTATTGTGTTAACCTGCAATGTCACACAATATGGCATTAACAGGCCCGATCTGTGGAGAGGCGAGCCCGCTCAGAGTAAGATTGCAAGTTTTTTGATATATATATACGCCGGCTTTGGTCATGTTTAATGCCATATTGTGTAACATTCCAGGCAAGTAAATAAGATCTCCACGGAGACAAGCAGAGAGCCAGAAAGGTTACGCGGTACACCTTTACTCTCCCAAGTCATTTGAACTCACAGACATATTTTGCAGTGTAACAAAACCAAGTGCTCTAAAATGCATTACTTTTACATTCTACTTATATACTACGACTACTACTACTACTACTACTTCTACTACTAATACTACTACTACTTTATTCTTTGTTCAGACTATATAATGTCTTAAGAAATCAACAATAGCATCTGCAGACATCTCATTCTCTCCTGCAGTTTTTTGGGCCAGAGATAAACAAGGCAAAACAAAACCTCCAGCGCCCGGACACGCTTCGGCAAACGCGGACAATTCAAAGTGGAACCTGTTTGTGAAGAAAACAGCATAAGGGTAAAAGAAGGGTAAGTACATGGAGAGCTTTTCGCAGTCTCATCAACACTCCCAGCAGCGGCGTCCAAACTCACAAAGAGATGTATACTGTGAAGGATGACTGCATATTAAAGGTCCTATATTATGCTTTTTTCTTTTATGTTATCATTTTTCTTCTCGTAAAAACTTTGTTATAATGCATTTGTAACCTGGATTGGAGTGGTGGGTTTGTCGTTTTTTTCTTTATACAAATTAACTAAAATCACCGAGATAGCAGGGGTGAAACGCCATCGTTAAGGTTCTGAATCTTGGGACGGGTCCGGAGGTGCGCCCGTGTAGACCGTCAGGGGGCCGCAGGTGAAAGGACCGACGCAGAACTCCACGCTCCACGGGGGCGAAGAGCAGCTGACGCCTGATCTTGTTTCGCGGACTCCCTGCTCCACGGGCTCAGGGTTCTCTCAGGGGCGGTCCTAGATTCCAACTCCTAGTCCAAGTTCTAGTTTGGTCCTGGTTCAGTCCTGGTTCAGTCTGGGTTCAGTCCGGGTTTAGCCCTGGTTTAGACCTAGTTTAGACCTGGTTTAGTCCTGGTTCAGTCCGGGTTCAGCCCTGGTTTAGACCTAGTTTAGACCTAGTTTAGTCCTGGTTCAGTCCTGCTTCAGCTCTGGTTTAGTCCTGATATAGACCTAGTTTAGTCCTGGTTCAGTCCGGGTTCAGTCCGGGTTCAGCCCTGGTTTAGACCTAGTTTAGTCCTGGTTCAGTCCTGCTTCAACTCTGGTTTAGTCCTGATATAGACCTAGTTTAGTCCTGGTTCAGTCCGGGTTCAGCCCTGGTTTAGACCTAGTTTAGTCCTGGTTCAGTCCTGCTTCAACTCTGGTTTAGTCCTGATATAGACCTAGTTTAGTCCTGGTTCAGTCCGGGTTCAGTCCGGGTTCAGCCCTGGTTTAGACCTAGTTTAGACCTAGTTTAGTCCTGGTTCAGTCCTGCTTCAGCTCTGGTTTAGTCCTGATATAGACCTGGTTCAGTCCTGGTTTAGTCCTAACTTAGTCCTGGTTTAGACCTGGTTTAGTCTTTGTTTAGTCTTGGTTTAGTCCTGGTTCAGTCCTTGGTTCAGGCCTGGTTTAGAGCTTGTTTTAGACCTGGTTCAATCCTGGTTCAGCTCTGGTTTAGTCCTGGTATAGACCTGGTTTAGTCCTGGTTCAGTCCGGGTTCAGTCCGGGTTCAGCCCTGGTTTAGACCTAGTTTAGTCCTGGTTCAGCCCTGGTTTAGACCTAGTTTAGTCCTGGTTCAGTCCTGCTTCAGCTCTGGTTTAGTCCTGATATAGACCTGGTTCAGTCCTGGTTTAGTCCTAACTTAGTCCTGGTTTAGACCTGGTTTAGTCCTTGTTCAGTCCTGGTTTAGTCTTGATTTAGACCTGGTTTAGACCTGGTTTAGTCTTGGTTTAGTCCTGTTTCAGTCCTTGGTTCAGGCCTGGTTTAGAGCTTGTTTTAGACCTGGTTCAATCCTGGTTCAGCTCTGGTTTAGTCCTGGTATAGACCTGGTTCAGTCCTGGTTTAGTCCTAACTTAGTCCTGGTTTAGACCTGGTTTAGACCTGGTTTAATCCTGGTTCAGTCCTTGGTTCAGGCCTGGTTTAGACCTTGTTTTAGACCTGGTTCAATCCTGGTTCAGCTCTGGTTTAGTCCTGATATAGACCTAGTTTAGTCCTGGTTCAGTCCGGGTTCAGTCCGGGTTCAGCCCTGGTTTAGACCTAGTTTAGACCTAGTTTAGTCCTGGTTCAGTCCTGCTTCAGCTCTGGTTTAGTCCTGATATAGACCTGGTTCAGTCCTGGTTTAGTCCTAACTTAGTCCTGGTTTAGACCTGGTTTAGTCTTTGTTTAGTCTTGGTTTAGTCCTGGTTCAGTCCTTGGTTCAGGCCTGGTTTAGAGCTTGTTTTAGACCTGGTTCAATCCTGGTTCAGCTCTGGTTTAGTCCTGGTATAGACCTGGTTTAGTCCTGGTTCAGTCCGGGTTCAGCCCTGGTTTAGACCTAGTTTAGTCCTGGTTCAGTCCTGCTTCAGCTCTGGTTTAGTCCTGATATAGACCTGGTTCAGTCCTGGTTTAGTCCTAACTTAGTCCTGGTTTAGACTTGGTTTAGTCCTTGTTCATTCCTGGTTTAGTCTTGATTTAGACCTGGTTTAGACCTGGTTTAGTCTTTGTTTAGTCTTGGTTTAGTCCTGGTTCAGTCCTTGGTTCAGGCCTGGTTTAGAGCTTGTTTTAGACCTGGTTCAATCCTGGTTCAGCTCTGGTTTAGTCCTGGTATAGACCTGGTTTAGTCCTGATTCAGTCCTGGTTCAGTTCTGGTTTAGTCCTGGTCCATTTTCGCACAGTTATTTTGATGAGAATAACTTAAAGTGCTGCAATCTAACAAGTCATAAATAACACATTACAGGTTTGAAGTAACTTGCCCAACAGTGATTATAAACAATGTCAAAATCTCGTCTTGTCTCGTTCTCGTTAATTCAGTCTCGCGTCTCGTTTCGTCTCGTGGAAATTGTATGAAAATGAAGAACAGTTTGGTCTTTAGCTGTTTTCCATACACATACTTTAAATTATACAAAAAGCAATTAGGGGATGTCCTAATTAAGCTTGATAAGATTAAATTATGCATGATATAGGACCTTTACGTGTTGTGGTGACTATGGAAGCACATGCAGCATCCATTCTGTATACAGCTAAAAGAAAATAAATCCAGAGTTTTTTTCATCCAGGCTGAGTTTACGAAGCACCAAATTAATAAAATCCTCCAAAACCCTCCGATAGCAACAACATACGGTAATATACGGGCTTAAAGCTGCTCTATGTAACTTTTCTGATGGACGTCCCTGCACCTGCTTGTCTCCATGGTGACGCTGAAGCCTGGAATTTTCCACAGTATTGCAATAAAGTTAAACGAAATCTACTCACAGTAAAAATGTGTGTCTTTTTAGTAATGAAAACATATGATTGAATAAATAAATATATAAATAAATATGACTTTAACGCCATATTGTGGAAGATTTCAGGTAAAAAGGTAACACTAAAGATCTTCATAGCGACAAGCAGAGGTAGATATCAGGAAAGTTACAACGTGCGCCGTTAACATTATGACCAACGTGTTTTAGAGAGGTTTGCATGGAGAAGAGAAATTTTTAAAAAGTCGAATTGATATGCAAAAAAAAAAAAAAAAGATTGCGAACTAGATAAAAGCAAAAACACAAACTCTTGAGAAAGTATATTGTTAGAGTGTAAACATACAAAAAAATAAAACATACCCGGAGTTGTGTTTTGTTTCATTCACACACGTTTGAGTAACTCTTTGTTATTAGTCTGTCTACATCTCCAAAACTCAACTCCTCTGTTCCAAATTGTGATGTCACGAAGCGGTATTTTTCAAGTTAACAGCACTTTTTACCTTTTGTTCAGTAGAGATTTTCAATTCCAGAGCTGAAATCATCCGAATGATTCTGGTGATGCTGTATGGAGTTTAAAAACACTTTGGATCACTTCTTGTCTTGTATCACAAACAGACCTGGAGTTGTGTTTTGTTTCATTCACACATGTTTAACACATAAACCAGCAGATTTATGTTATTACGTTCGTTTATCCATCCGACTCAGAGCCCATTTTCCTTGAATGGTGCAACTCAGAACTCGGAAGAGTTTAAAGGAGACCGAGGAAAGTTTCCCGAGATTGAATCCAAAATTACCTGTGCCCGGTGTCACTTTTAAGTATTTTAAGTAAGTTTTCATTGTGTTTGGAAACTTTGGTGGTTTAAATGACAGTTTCAGTCACTTGTATTACTGCAGTACTTTACTGCGTCTGTATCACTGCCTGTGGGTTTGGTAGTCGGTGTCGCCAATGGTTTTAGCCCATTTCGTGTAAGTTAATGTGCCAAAATGATCGACTACCAAGCGACACCAAGGCTTTCGCTTCACTTATATACTGAATTATACTATTTATGCTGAATTCTTCCTTGAGGTTATGTAGTTGAAGCACAGACTTTTTTTTCTATTTTTTTTTATTTTGGAGCGCCTGTTACTCGGCCAATACTAAAGCAACAACAGCTTTCCCGTTACTGTCCATGTTTTTCTCTGAGTTGGACCCATGAAACATAATAAAACTGTTCAAGCGTGGTCGTGACGTCATATCCGAGATCCGAGCAGGAGATGGATGGATAAATAAACGCAGCATTAGACTGAGCTCTTCTCTCAAACAGAAAACAGAAAACTGTATTCCCTTTTGTGATATCGTGCTCCGATGTGTTTTTAAACTCCATACAACTTCACTTGAATCATTGGGATAATTTCCACTCTGGAATTGCCAATCTCTACAGAACAAAAGGTAAAAGGTAACTGTTAACTTGAAAACCAGCACTTCATGACAGCATTTTGAGCTTTGAAGATGTGGACAGACTAATAATAAACCAGGGGTGTCAAACTCATTTTGGTCCGGGGGCCGTATCCAACCTAATTTGATCCCAAAGGGGTCGGATCAGAAAACTCATGGCATATAAACCCCAAAAATAACAATAAGTTCAAATATTTGTGCAGAGAAATGCAAATCTATTACAGAAATCTTTTTTTAATTGATGAACTCTTTCTTTTACAAAATATTATAATATTATGAACAACCTGAAACTTTAAGAAAAATGCAATTTCAACACAATGTTTTAACTTGTATGCAAAAAGGAATAAGTCAATTTTTCTTGGAAAATCCTGCAATCTGCGTCCACTTTTCTCATTTTGGACATTCTGCTGATGAGGGTGTCATGGTCAACAGTCAAAACGATCGTCCTTTAAGAGCGTTTGGAAAGAGACAAGTCTTCATTTGTGCTGCTCTGGTGGGAGGGGCCACGTACAGAGACGCTGGAGATTCTGCTATGTTAAGCACCGCAGAAAATTACCAAGATTTTAACAGAAAATATAATTAAAATACTTTAGTAAAAAATCAGCCAAGGCCAAAGGTCTTGGACGGCCGGATCTGGCCCCCAGGCCGTATGTTTGACACCCCTGTAATAAAGAGTTACTCAAACATGTGCAAATGAAACAAAAAACAACTCCAGGTCTGTTTTTGACAAGGTAACAACATTCAGACATGGCTAAAAGCTCACAAGAGTCGATTTTGTGTAATATTTAACATTAAACATTTAAAATAAGTCACTGTTATAACAAAAGCAGGATTGGGAAAGTCTATTGTTCGCATGCGTTCAAAACAATACAATTCATTTTCTTTCACCAAAATTCACAAAACATAATTCTCGAAAACGTAATCTAATTAAAGACAATGGGTTGTTGTTAAGACTTTGAAGCTTTTCGCACTGTTTGGGCTCAAATTAAAACGTCCAGGTTGGGGGCTTTTAAGTGGAAAACCGTGAAGTGATCAGAACACAAATGGCGGCCGCTTTGATGGAGTCATTGTCGGACATTATTGGTTAATGGTCCACACGGGGCGTTCTGGTCTTTACAAAACATGTCGCTGAACTGAAATTTTCCGCTAATAAAAATATTAAAAATGGGTTAATGAAAAGATCCCGTTGTGCGTTGGAATGACACAAATCTTTGAGGTTTTAAAGCTCCCATTTTACGCAATTTTCTGATTTATGTCATGTTTTCTTGTCACAAACATACCTGGAGTTGTGTTTTCTTCCGTTCACACATTTTGAACACACAAATCCTGCATATTTAGGAGTTCTGAGTGTGTGGAAAACACTCTGTTCCACCTTGTGATGTCATGCGGTGATACATCAAGCGCTACACTGTGTTTATAAACTCCACATACTTTCACAAGAATCGTTTGGATGATTTCAGCTCTGGAATTGGCAATCTCTACTAAACTAAAAGGTAAAAAAAAAAAAAATGCTGAGAACTTGCAAACTACCACTGCATGACATCATGAGGTGGAACAGAGAGTATTGAGGTTTAGAGATGTAGACAAACTAATAATAAAGAGTTATGCAAACATGTGTGAATGAAACAAAGCCCAACTCCAGGCATGTTTTTGAGAAGGTGGCAACATTCTTAAAGGTGCATTGTGTAACTTTTCCGGTGAAGAGTCCGTCGCCTGCTTGTTTCTATGGATATTCATTGCTCTGTCTGGACATTAAAGGGCCCGTCTCATGCAAAATCAACTTTTCAGACCTTTCAACCTTCTAAGAGTGATGTGTGGGCCTTGTATATGTAGCTGAAGTGGTTTTTAGATTGATTCTGCATTTTTTTTAACAAATTGCAGCGTGTTTCTGAGACCCTCCCACATGACAATGAACTAAATCTGCTACAAAGATGACGCGGCAGATACACCTATGACACGTTTGATGTAGCAGAAAGCACTTCGCACCCGACCCCCTCCACCGCTCCACTACCTCCGCCCCAACTCCGCCCCGCATCGGCTGATAATTCCCACATGAACACCTAAACAAAAGCGACAGCATGAGGTAATTGCTCTACACTGCAGTGAACACGATATAATAAGTTTATCTACTAGTGTTTATTAATACTTTACCAATCAGTAATGTTCAGCTGATGTCGACGCAGTGCTTGTGATTCATGCACCTCAAAGTCCTCGTCCAATTCCGGGTCCAACACATGCGGCTGAACGCGCTGTATCTCCATGATGAGTAAAAGTTTATTCCTACCACTATCAGGGTGCACGCCTGTCTCCCCCTCCCTCCCTGAGATGGCGGAGGAAGGGCGGCTCACTCAGAGTCTAAATCACATTTGGAGGGCGGAGCCTGTGCTTTCTCAGGACGGGCGGGGGGATGAGCAATAGTCTGTCTTTCATAGTTCCTGGTCTGTGACTGTCTCCAAGAAATCAGTAAGATTTCATAACTATTGTGCAATGGATGTTCCAAAACCCAAATTGTGCTTGTTTATGTGCAGAAGATACAATGTGAAAAGAGTTATTTTGCATGAGATGGGCCCTTTAAACAATTCTACCTTACATCTATTCAATTACAGTTTTACAGCTCAAAAATATCTAGAAAAACAGGTGTTCTGACTGTGAGTGAGGTTGCCTCTCCACAGATCTGACCTGTAACTTGATCTGGTTTGGTCTCCATGAAGATAGAAAGGTTTAATGCCACATCCCAGACAAAGCAATAACATCTCCATGGATAAAAACATTTGACGGGCCCTCCGCCAGAAAAGTCACACAATGCATCAAACATAACTATAGCTGATTTTTTTGTTATGTACTTTTGCATTTTCAATCTCCCCAAGACTTAAAGACACTCTGTTCCAAAAGCTGATGTCACAAGGTGGGGCCCTACGTCTCCACTCTGCGCTCCTCCTTGTTTGTTTTTTTAACATACACTTGGCTATGATAATATTTTGCATTTGAGTTGATTTGATTTTTTAATTGCCTTGCTTCATTCTGGCTCTGCTTCATCTCTTTTGTCAGGTTTATCAGCAGGTAACTTGGCGCATATGTTTTTTCCTTTGGAGTTAAACGATCGCGCTGTGAGACTTGGGTATGCCAATTTTTGCTCCACGGTTTTATCTGCACATTTAATTTAATTGAACGAATTAGTAAAAAAGAATACGCTATGTTTAAAGGCGCAATATGCCATTTTTCTGATGTAGGGTTCAGTGGAGTTTGCCTGGAAATTACTAAATTACAGGTGTTATTATTGCAAAAAAAAAAAAAAACAATAATTAAAAATGAATTCATAACTTTAAACAATTCTCTCTTACATATATATTTATATTTTACAGCTCAAAAACATCAACAAAAGCAGGCATTCTGACTGTGAGCCCCTGTCGTCAGATGTTTGCAATCAGAAGCACCAGGTTGTAATCCAGGCAGTTCTGAGTGATGTCACCAACTACGCAACATTGCAGAGGCCACTGGAGGCAGAACTAACTTAAATTTATGCATTTTTGACAATCACACTGCAAATTTACATAGTTTGTCATTTTTTTGGACAATTTTAGTGCAAAGAAAAGTAGATAATGCTATTCAAACACCATATAAAGAGTTTGAGGGGTTGCCTATCCACAGATCTGACCTTTAACTTGGCTTTTCGTCTCCATAGAAATAGACAAATTGCCTTATTGTGCACGTTTAATGGTCCTATATTACACAAAATTGACTCTTGTGAGCTTTAAGTCGTGTTATAATCAGTGATGCCAGTAACGCTTTACTGTAGTCTGACTACTTTTTTCAGAAACAAGTCGTCTAACGCAGTGCTATTTCCACACCAGTAGTCAGATTTAAATTATTTATCTAATACACTGTGCATTACTATTTTTGCATTTCAGGGCGACGTAGGTTATTTATTTATTTTTATTTTTTGGCGAAGTGGGTTATGTGACCCCAAAGATCGTATAAATCAGGGGTGGGCAAACTTTTTGACTCGTGGGCCACAAAAGGTTTTAAAATTTGACAAAAGGGCCGGACCAAGAGCAGATGGATGGAGTTTTTTTGGTAATCCACCTCATAAGAGAAAAAAATAACATGGGATATGTAGAAAATATATCCTGTGTTATTGAAATATTCCATAATTGAAAATCATTACAAAGCTCTACAACAAAATGTCTGTCTTTCAAGTCCCACAGTATTTACAGTACTATTTATTGAAATGACTTTAAAAACACTGAATATTATTATTGTCATTATTATTCAAGTTCGGCGGGCCGGATTAAAACGATAAGACGGCCGCATATGGACCCCGGGCCTTAGTTTGTCCACCCCTGGAATAAATCGTCTCTGGCGACACGTTTCCTGTGGTTATGTCATCTCCGCTCCGCCATGAGTCAGATGTAAACAATGGAGGGAGAGAGGGAAGCCTTTTGCAGCTGGAAATACAAACATTATTTTGAATTTATTTCAGCTAAGGATGGCAACATAAAGGTTCGTTGTTCACTCTGTGTTGGCGACAGTGTTGTCTGCCTTCAAAAAAGGGATGGGGTTACTTTATTAGCTGCTGAAAGTAACTAATAAAGTAACTTGCAATCTAATTTAGTTACTTTTAAAAGCAAGTAGTCAGTAACTTAAAGGTTGTATGGAGGATTTTTTTTGTTTGTTTCAAATTGTCAATGACAGTTCAAAATAGAATTATAGAGATGCAGCAGCCTTGTAATCATGATGACCACAAAAAAAAAAAAGGAATGAAAATCCATCAACTGTGGATGTGGTGGGGCAGATAAACATCAGCCAATAGATAACAAGGCTAAATATTTATCTATTGGCTGTTGGGCTGTCAATCAAACTTCCTATGTTTCTAGTGTCACTGACTTGCTGGCGCGCAGGGATTACATGGATTATGTTCGCCTCTCACGCACTGATGCCATTTACTCAACCAGCACAGCGGTACTTGGCGTCTTTTTTGAACTGTAGCTTCCTCTCAGTTTGCACAAAGTTTATTGTAATGGTAGACAAGAATTCACGACCAGTTTGCCGCAAAAGAAAGCCTGTTTTTGACGTTGCGGAAAGAAGAAGAGAAGGGGAAAAGGAGCGAAGCACAACATTTGAAAAAGAACAAACAGTCGCTGCATTTCTCTTTCTTTGGAAAATCTTCTATACAACCTTTGTCACAAGTCACTTTTTAAAGAAACAATCAGTAGTAAGTAGTCAGATTACTATTTCAAAGTAACTATGGCAACACTGGTTATAATGTCGTTACCTCATTAAAAACTGACCTGGAGTTGTGTTTTATTTCATTCACACATTTCAGTAACCTTTTATTTTTAGTCTGTCTACATCCCCAAAGCTCAAAATAGTCTGTTCCAACTTGTGATGTCATGAAGCGGTAGTGTTCTAGTTAACTTTAAGCTGCCTTTAACCTTTTGTTCATGAGCGATTGGCAATTCCAAAGCTGAAATCATCCAAATGATTGTAGTGAAAGTGTATGGAGTGTGAATAAAACAAAACACAACTCCAGGTATGTTTGAAACAAGGAAACAACACTATAACAGACCACAAAATAGACTATTATAGGCCCTTTAACAATAAAATAAGTCTGTTTTTGCAAATAAGCTCTTCACAATAGTTTCTGAAGTGCCCCGAATAAGCTGAAGTGGAAAATAAAAGTGCAGTGCATAAAGGAGCAAAAGAGGAAAAGAAAATACTAAGGAAATCCAATGGTTTGAGACTGGATGATAGCTCTATTTTTCTTCCCTAAGTGAGAGAGACAGAGGGGGCTGTAGGAAGTGATTTATCGCTGATATGAAGCACTAAATTGCCGACCATTGAGCTGAGAAAAGAAGGAGAGTGGAGAGAAAGAAGAGAGCGGAGGAGGGGCAAGTACTGTACATGGGTTTTAAGTAAGTTTCACTGCACTGCAAAAAATGTCTCTGTATCTACATAAGTTGAAGTGACTTGAACACAATAATAGAACATTATTGAATTTTCCACACTGTAGTATACTTGTTTTCGATATATATTTATTTTTGTATCTTTTCTGGTGGAGGGTCCGTCCAGTGCTCTTCTCCATCTCCATGAAAATGTTATTGCTTTGTCTGGAATGTTTCACAGTACGGTATTAAACCTTTCGATCTTCATGGAAACCAAATCAGACCAAGTTACAGATACAGTTTCAGA
Source organism: Boleophthalmus pectinirostris (assembly GCF_026225935.1). Taxonomy (NCBI): domain Eukaryota; kingdom Metazoa; phylum Chordata; class Actinopteri; order Gobiiformes; family Gobiidae; genus Boleophthalmus; species Boleophthalmus pectinirostris. Next base: position 30,540,210 of record NW_026571115.1, on the reverse strand, counting down.
CCTGTGGAGAAGTAACCCTGCAGTCAGAATGCTAGTTTTCTCTGTAGTATTTTTGTGCAATAAATCTATTTAATGTCCCTACTGTGGAATATTCCTAGCCTGATTCATCAGCCGGTTTCACTTCGTTGAAGCCGTCTGACCTCACAGTGTTAGGATTTGTTCGCTCGACAGTAGGCGGGTACTTTTTATCATTTAACCAGTCGCTGCTATTTGGTCAAGACGTATGTAATGCGCCGCTAACGAGGCTAACTGGAATATTAAGCTTTTCCCAAATTCTGTAGGAAGAAGGGAAATAACGTCTTTCCTCTTGATGAAATTCACCAAACATTCTCTTTGTTCCGGCTTTAAATCCTCGATCTCGGGAATCATTGACGCACTTCCTGGGTTTTGGCAAACCGTCTACTGTATTTTGATTCCTGACCTAGTCACTGGAGAGAAATGAAATTGAGCGGAGGCACTAGGTGGCATCAGTCTGGCTAGAATATTCCAGGCAGAGCAATGACATATCCGTAGAAACAAGTGGGAGATGGTCCGTTCATAATAAAAGTTACACAATACACATTTAATTATATTCAAAGTATTTCTGAAATTCTAGTTAGATTGGATATAAAGTGGGTCTTCACACCTAAACTCCGCCCGCAACCACATTTCAAATAGAGCTAACAATCAAGGCAGTTCTGTGTGATGTCACCAACTACTGGACATTGCAGAAGCCACTGAAGGCAGAACTAACTTAGACTTAGATGTGATGAAGAAAAAAAGAGCGCTTCACTGGGTCATAAAAAAATTAAAAATAGCAGTACAGATGCTCTACGAGGGTAAAACTAGTAATCTTAACAGAAAGTTACCCTTACTGAAAAATGTAAACGTGGGCAAGGTACAAACCCGAGACACTCCGACACTCACATGAAGGGACGCCAACGTGTTTCGACCTGCAAGATGGTCTTTGACAGAGCGTACCTTTTTCAGTAAGGGTAACTTTCTATTTCTAAGATTAGATTTAAGTGTTTTTGACAATCATGTTGTAAATTTACCTAGTCTGCACTAAATTTGTCCAAAAAATGACAAAGAAAAGTAGATAATGCTATTCAAACACCATATCCAGAGTTTAGTAGCAAAAAAAAAACCCCGTAGATTTAGTGTTTAATTGTAATTGTTAAATAATCTGGATTTTTTTTATTGCTTATTTAATTTCTCCAGCAGTTCTAGGACATTGTGTTGGAATTTCTTTGTGGGACAAATAAAGGCTCTCTTATCTTCTCTGACTATATTATTTCTTTCATATTTTTAAAGCCAAGAATGATATAACAATTCCACCAGAACAGCCTGCTGTCAGTGTTACATCCCAGTGACCAATAACTGTGATTTAAGTGCTTGAAAGAATAAAATTAATTAAGTTAGAAAGTCATTTTAACTTATATAAATATTATTTTTTTGCAGTGAGCTCTTTTCTTGTGGATAATGAACTTGGAACAAAGCAGAGAGAAGATGTATCACAGCAGCGAGAGCAGCCAGATTCTACAAGATCAGCAAAAAGCTTGGTGAGCAAAAAGAGAAAATAAAATTACGAACATACAATTATACAAATAATGAATAAATATGGGGGGGAACAGCCTATTGCAATAATATTTTGAGCTGACATTCAAAAATCACCAACAACATCAAGTAACACAGGAAAAACAACTATAAGCTCATGGGTACACGGCAGGGGTGTACAGTGTCCCCTGCTAATTTTGCCAGCCCTGATAAACCTGTGTAATCAAGTTATAGTTATACTTTTATACTATACTATTTTATTAATTGTTAAATGTTATATGGACTATGAAAACATGAGAACTTTTATAAGAGACCACACCATTATTTAATGAAAAAAATCCAAAATAGAATAAACTATTTGTAATTTTTATCAGTAAGACAACTTGTGGTATTATCTTATTAGGTCTTGAAGGGGTATTATATTCTATGAGGGCTATTACATTCCTTTTGTCCCACCCAGAATTGTGGGTCTGTTGTGTTCTGGTTGCAGGATCTAGAGGCTGCCTGTCTATATTATGGGGTTGACTACAATTCCCTCTCCACCCCGGCTGCTAGTCTTGTTGATTATGTCTGTACTGTCTTTTTGTTGTATGTGCTGATGTTGCAGAGGGGTTTCTTTTTTCTTTATTTGCTGATTCCAGATAGTTAGTGACTCAGATTCGAGATGGTTAGTATAAGTTTCCAGATTCCAGATAGTTGTGAAAAAGATAGCTATGTCTAGGGCAGTATAGTGGCGCAGTATGCAGTGATAGCGCACCCCCTCACCCACCCCCCATCCCCTGAACAATATTTCCAGTGGCACTGAAAACTCTCTCCGATGATGCACTTGTTGCGCAGATGCACATGTACTTTGGTTGACGTGTGGATATAGCGTGTGTAGCGTGGAAGAAGTAACATTTGGCTTTGGAACAAGTGCAGCCGCATCTCTCCAGCTGTCACTGTGGCAGCTCGGGTCAGAGTCCTGCACCAGGTCTAAGGAGAATGCACATGGAGCAGGGTGTCTGCAAAGCACAATCTGTTGTGTGTATTTCCGTGTGGCGCAGAACGGCAGTGGTCCTTTTGCCTGCGGTCACCCGATGGACTTTGCGGGCGCGCCTTAATCCTGGATTAGTCCTGGGTTATCACGGGCACGAGCAGTAACGGGTGGAATGTTAACAGGTCCGGGCAGGTGCGGGTCTTTAAAAATAGACCTGTGCAGGTCCTGGGCCAGGTCATGTTGGTCACGTGTGGTGATCGCGGTGGCCCAACATCCACTGCGGTGGGCCTCTTAGTACTGGTGATTCATTTTTGCGGAAATTGTGACAGCCCTAGCTATGTCAGATTCTAGATATTTAGTTGTAATAATAAAAAAAAAAAAAAAAAAGATAAGATAGGATAGGATAAGATAAGATAAAAAGATAATTATGTCACAGATAATCTCAAGACCAAACTGTTTAGTTTAGCTTTGTATATATTTTGATCACCTTTTATTGTTTAGAAAATGTTATATTTGCAGATAACAACGTATCAACATAAATTTCACTTTCGTTTTTGATGCCCCCTCTTGCTCCCTGCGCTAAGTCACTCCTCCTACAGAACACCATCAGTGAGTGTGTATTCTGCTAAATGAAACTACTGTACATCGCATCAGGTTTGTGAAGTCGTAGTGTGTTGTTTTCTATCAGGCTTTTGTGTATTTATGGAAAATTCTCACGCAGTGGCATGGGTGACGTAGGAGAGATTATCCAAAACATGCATGGATGGATCTAAAACTTCTTCAGGCATGATTTTGGTGAGAGAACAACATTATAACATGGCAGACAGCTTCAGAAAGTCGATTTTGCACCCCATGTTTAACTTAAATTATAAACTGGGACAAAATTGCGCATTCTTTGTACTTTTTTTCCCTTTTTTTTCTAAATTTTGATATCAGTGAGCAGTGGTCCAAAAATATTTATCTTCCACGGTCGGGGAACTGCACCATTTATTTGGATCCCGTGGTTTGGAAAGCAACACGAGATTCATAGATTGTATCAGGGTGACAAAATTAGCAGTGTGCCGTATGCCGCTTCTGAGAGTGAATATGCCCAGGCTACGTACACAAAGAGGAACATTTCATTTTCACAAACAGAACTCCGGCAGGTCCGATCGATGACGAAGAGATCAATCGTGCTTTTGGGTTAGAACAAGCACAGAGTCTGCACAGTACAAACCCGACTGCCTTTCCACACCCGTTTTCAATGATCCCAAGCTTACTCGTACATACACAACATGAATATAGATGTCTGTTAAAACTACTTGAAATAAGAATATTGTTTGAATGGTTTTATTTATGCCCAAATCGAGAACAGATACTTTTTATTTCAAGTACTTTTAATGCATGTGGATAAAAAAGCTGTATGTAACTATGAGCGATACCAGGCGTGCTTGAATATATATTTTTTATCCCATTTTCCTTGTGTCTCTGGTCCCCCCTCCAAAAAAAATCCCACTTTTTTTCATAAAATTCACATTATCACAGAATGCCAATGTCTTATACTCCAGATAGTATTTCAAAAAGCAGCTATAAAAAAAATAATAATTATGTTATAGCCTAAACATTTAAAAGGGTGTTTTGTTGGATGAGAAGCAACTGCCAGCGACAGACAAGGGCTGCGTTCAGACTGCAGGGGTTAATGCTCAATTCGGATTTTTTTGTGAAATCAGATTTTTTTTGCGAGGTTGTTCATATTTCCAATTAAATGCGACTTGTATGGCTATGTTCAGACTGCAGCCTGAAGTGACCCAAATCAGATTTTTTGGCCTCTATGCTCCCGTATTTGAGTCTGAAAGACACAGATCTGATTTTTTCAAATGTGACTCAGACCACTTGGATATGTGCTCCTAAAACCGATACATATCCGATCTTTTGACATGCGACTTCAGTCTGAACGGTCAGGCCGCATTCATCCCACCTACACGTCAGGCTCGGAGTCTCATCAATGGAGGGAAAGCGAGGTTAGTGAGTTCATTCATATTTGGGAGGGATCGATGTATTCAGCCCAAATCGGAGGGGCCTTATCAGAACCAGGCTTTTTTTTTTTAAATCACATGTCCTCCAATGATCATGTGGGACACTTGGGGCGTTTAAAGTTCACACTGGAGATCACATACAAGTAACGACTTCACAAAAAAATCAGTTTTCACAAAAATATCTGAATTGAGCGTTAAGCCCTGCAGTCTGAACGTAGCCTAAGTGATCTCCAGTGTGAACTTTAAACGCCCCAAAAGTGTCCCGCATGCGCATTGGAGGACACGACGACGTTACACGCAGCGATTGTGCTCAGTGTTTACGGAAGTCGCCTAAACGTTGGGCTTGTCTCCCAAAATACGGTCCAGTTCTTAGTAAAATGGACAGGTTACACGCCCACGGCCACTCCATTTGTTTGAGTCTTTAGCCTCCTTGAATTTGGCTCGCAGGCTCTTTACTTTTTGTCAACATTGAAGCCAGGACCATCTGTAGCCGCGCTCGGATATTTCTTTGACAATCATTTCAAAAACCGCCCAGTTCTGATAAGACTCCTCCAATTTGGCCCGAATACATTAGATCCCCCAAATATTAATGAACTCTCTAACGTCGCTTTCCCTTCATTGACAAGACTTCGAGCCTGACGTGTAGGTGGGATGAATGTGACCTGGCCGTTCAGACTGAAGTCCCATGTCAAAAGATCAGATATGTGTCGGTTTTAGGAACACATATCGAAGTGGCCTGGGTTGCATTTGAAAAAATCAGATCTACGTCATTCAGACTGTCATTAAAAGATCAGATATAGGTCGTAAAAGGTTAAAAAATTCGGATTTGGGTCACTTCAGGCTGCAGTCTGTACATAGCCAAGGTGAATCAAAGATGCTGCTTGATGAAAACCATGTGAAAATAAGTTGTTTCTCGGTCATGGTTTAACATTAAAATGAGAAAAAGGACAAAGTACCGAGGGCTAGCAGATCTTTCTGAAGCATGTTATTCACTAGTTTCAAAATCTTGTTGTTTTTTGGACAAATTAAAGGCAATTTTACTTTCACAAAACACGATAACCCATCCAGTGACAACATCCAAATCCACACACAGACGTACTCAAAACATCCACAACCTTAATCACTTTGCACCACTTATGTTCAACCAACAGCGAAATAAAATAAATAGAGGTGAAAATAAACAGAGGGAACAGGTAGAGAAAAACAGAGGGGAAAAAAAAAAAGAAAAGAGGAGAGCGAGGGGGACAGTTGGTTTTGACAGCGTCCGAAGAGGAACCGAGCGATTGCATCTTCTGACCCACCCGCTGCACGTTTGTCACAGTGATGGACAACACTGTCACAGGACACAACGTTAGAAGACTGGCTTTATACAAAACATTTCCTGTGGACAACATTTCAGAACACAACAATACACAGAGGTAACACTGGACAGGGCCGTTTCTGGAGATAGGCGACCCGAGCAAGAGCAAAGAGGGGGGCCCAAAATATGCAACAGTTTCAATCAATCAAAATTTTTGATAATTTCAAGATGACATTATTTGCTCCCGTTCACACAGGTTTAGTCCAATCGTGCTGAAATTTGAATCACTAATGCGTGATCTTAGCCTGAATATAATACACTATAAAACATACGAAAAGTGAACACTATAGCGCCCCCTACCATAGACATAAAACATCAACATTTTCGGATCTGCACCATATTTGGAAAATAAATTCTAAGCATGATTACGAGCAAAAAAGTATATTACGTACATGGGGAATTTTTCACTGTTGAAAAGATGCCCCCAAAAATATTGTAATATCGCACGCACATGCTTAGTCTGACCGTGCTGAAATTTCAATCACTAATACGTGATCTCAACCTGAATGTAAGACACTATAAACTATATGAAAATAACTACACTATTTACAGCCTTAAATGTGCATTGTGTAACTTTTCTGGTGGAGGGTCTGTCAAATGTTTTTCATGGAGATGTTATTGCTTTGTCTGGAATTAAACCGTTCTATCTTCGTGGAGACCAACGTTACAGGTCAGATCTGTGAAGCGTCAACCCCGCTCACAGTCAGAATGCTTGTTTTTCTAGAGCTAATAAATCTCACAATTTGCAAGTAAGACGGTGTGCAAGATTTCTTCTCTATTTTTCAGAGCTATACAAAGCTATAAAACCACCTGCAATTGAATAAATGTAAGGTAGAGCTGTCTAAAATCATACTGTGGAACATTCCAGGTCCACCAATGACATTTTTGTAGAAACAAGCAGATGACGGACCCCCAACCACAAAGTAACACAGTGCATCTTTAATAAAGCAAATCATAATGAACAATAGTTTATTAAGAATGATTCAGGTTTAGTAAACACTTAATTTAGGAGTTAGAGTTAGGAGTTATGTTTAAGGTATTATTAAGCAGCTACTAAGCTTGAACAATTCTTAATTAACTGTTTGTTCATTATGATTTAAGTCTTCTTTCCTCTTTTGTTACAGTTAATTAAGGTGTAGTTGTTATAATGTGTTAAAGCTACAGTATCTTTGTTTTATTTTTACATTTCTTAGTATGACTGTGTGAAAAGTGACAGAAAACAAAAACAGAAAATATGCCAAAAAAATGTCATTAATTGTATCAGCTGTAAGTATCAGTCAAATGTTAAAATTATCCAATAAGGTGCAATAGTAACACTTTATACGCTTATTTGGAAGGTTACAATAAATATTTACTTTCATTTTTAGTCAGGTTTTTCAAATATTTTCTTCTTATTACAAATGGTAAATTTGCTATTACATTTTTCCATATCTACAAAAAAAAAAACATTCACAACATTATTCACATTTTGACCCCCCCTCCCCCCCAAATTTTGCGTTTTTGCCCAGGGAACCTTGAAGCTAGAAACGGCCCTGTCTGGAGACAATCATTAGTATGCACATGCATGCAAAGGTGTGTCCAGTTTTTAATTTATTGTAACAATGTAGTTTTAGTAATGCATTTGACACTGTTGTGAATTTTAATATAGACATGCAATATTCATGCACAGAAAGTGACCCAAGATGCTATATAGTTGACAGTAAAAGTAAAACAGAAATGCACAGACATACCTGGACTCGAGTCAAAGGTATACATATTATTCTTAATTACGATCTCAAGTCTCTCAGGTTTACAGCCTTAATGTATAGCCAACTTCTTTCTTTTTGTTTTACAACGTATACATACACATACGAAGTCACATTGTCATTGCTTTAAAGGGGCTTTATTTCTTCAGTGCATCCTTGACTAACCAATCACAGCCTGGGAACGTTGTCAAAACTTCTTCAACAAATAATAAACTATCCAAAAATATGAGCATTCCAAATCTGTAATTGTTACGACCCCAGCTTAGATTTGTACTTTGTGGGTGCATGTTTGTGCTGCTGCTGACTCTCTCCCCTCTCCCTTCCAGATTCCAGAGCGTGGGGAGACCAACCTATGAGCTGCACCTGACTGTGGGCGTGGCACCACCTTTAAAAACTGACTGCTGGAGACTGCTCACTCTCTTCTCTTCTCTCCACCATGCAGCCACGACTTGCTTGCATCCTGTTTTTAATAAATACCTATTTTTGTAAACCTTTTTAAAGAGGCGTGGACTCCATCTTGTCCGAACCCTGAGCCAGTTCGTGACAAATTTAGACTATTTAGTGGTTAGCTGGCTAAGTCCAAAAGGGAAACAGACTTAACAGTTTCTCTTTTAAAGGGACATATATGCACAACAGTTAAAATGAAATATAAAAGTTACACAACGTTGTTTCTTCTAAAATTCCACCTACCGTTCTTATCGCCTCCCACTCCAGAAAATACTGGACGTCATCTATTTGAGTCTTGTTTTTTTCATGACACAATAGATGCATCACGAATTTCGGACTTCCGGTCACTGCGCAATGCATACTGGGAAGGATTTTCCGAAAAACTGAGCATCAAACTGCCATGTTTGTTTTCCCAGTGGGATGCGTCTATTGACAAAGCCGATCTTTTCAAGTCTTTTGAACCATATCACTTTTGTTTCTCGTTCTGATTTCATCATATTTTAGTTTTGGGATTCAGACATTGTAATAGTGTGGTTGTTGGATGTCCTAACAGTGGAAAACAGCTCGAGAAATGGGCTTCAGAAGTTTGCAGACTTCATAAATGCAAAAGAGAATCAGATCTGTGTGACTGTAAACCTCCGTTCAAACTGTTTCCCTTCTCAGTGGAAGAGAAAAATAGTGAAAGGCAAAGATGATGGGCAATATTAATACATAGGAAGGACAAAAAAGGAAACCTTTAGCTGCCTAAATCATCCTGAGTTTGCAGTGAACATTTTGTATGTGGAGCGCCATCGAAGCGGGATCCTGTTTGCCAAGTGAGAGGTACAGAAGACAAAAAGGCCGAGTTCACACTTTCTTGTTCAACTTTACAGCAACATCACGTCTTGGTCTCTTTGCTGTGGAAGGTGTTTCTTGGTGAAAAGCTGGTGCCTTTCGCTTTGGTGTTGACTTTTTAAATTCATAACCAAGGTGGAGCGAGGTATCGGGATTTTGCTTTGATGGTGCTCCACATACAAAATGTTCGCTGCAAACTCAGGATGATTTTTTAGGCAGCCAAAGGTTTACTTTTTCATCTTTCCTGTTTATCACTACTGCCCATCGCCTTCACTTTTCACTATTTTTCAATTCCGTTGGGAAGGGAAACAGTTTGAACGCATCTGATTCCCTTTTGCAGTTATGACATTCGCAAACAAATTTCTCGAGCCATTTTCCGCTGTTAGGACATCCAACAACCACACAATTACGATGTCCAAATCCCAAAACTAAAATATGACAATATCAGAACCAGAAACAAAAGTGATATGGTTCAAAAGACTAGAAAAGATCGGCTTTGTCAATAGACACATCCCACTGGGAAAACAAACATGGCGGTTTGATGCTCACTTTTTCATAAAATCCTTCCCAGTATGCATTGCGCAATGACCGTAAGTCCGAAATTCGTGATGCCAAGATCTGGTTAGCGCACCAATCCCAAAACCCTAAACTTACCATAATCCAAACCCTAACCTTAACCTGATAACCATCAAAATAAAAAAATAAACATTTGCCAGCAGAGCCACCAGTGCAAAGTGATTGTTCTATGGCATAACGGGAATGGGAAAAAAAAAAAAAAAATCCAGTGTGGCTCCTGCCCACTTTGAAGCTCACCACTTTTCCATTACATTTTCCCATAGAATTTTGGAACAATTCTAATATTAGGAGTTTAAAGGCATGACAGAGGCTAACTATGTATGTGGTAACTAATGCCTTTAACACGATTGTATTCTGTCCAAAAAGTATTCAGTCCAAAAACACATTTTTAACTTTGAATTCTGCAAAATATAAAAAAATAAAATGTTAATAGAGTGTTAGAAATGTGAAAGAAAGGAGAATCATAGGTCTTGTGGGCATTAGTTACCACTGATTAGCCCTGAGCAAGATTTCAAACTTTTAATATTATTGAATTTTCTGAAAGTCTATTGGAAAAATGAACTTCGAGGACCTTGTCGTGGGCGAACCGTGTTTAGCTCAACTCAAAAATGATCTGTATCAAAAATAGCTGAAAATGCGCCGTCATTCTAGAGCTAACTAAGATACAATAACGTGACATCTCCTCTTTAACCTCCTGCCGTGTTCTGTGCATGTCAAACAGGTGAGCGGTGCCTCGGGAGTACCTCTTGCGGGTGGCCCTTGCAGCCTTTGCAGAGCGGAGGAGAGGAGTAGTGGTGGAACACAGAGCCAGACAGGTTATCGATCATCTGCATCTCCCCCTCCAGAGAGTCCTTCATGAGGAGAGACACGCTGTCCAACCACTGGCTCTCCTGGAAGACACAGGGACAACGGGGACACCGGGGACGGGGGACGGGGGGGTGGGACGGGGGGGGGGGGGGTACAGGCAGGCCGCCAAGCAGGGGGCAGTGCGTGGGGGGGAGGAGGGGGGGGGGGGGGCGGGTGCATACGGGGCGGGGGGACCATGCAGACATGCCAGGACAAAAAACACGCAGGACACGCACACGGTGGTCAGATCAAAGAAGAGGAGGTCAAACACTGCGGAACATTTCACGCAACCCTGTTCTCATTCACTCCCATTGAAAGTCCATGGTAAAGTGAGTATTTAAAAAGCCCAAAACTGGTAGTCTGACTTGCTCACTTTCTTCTTAGAGAAATTCTGTAACTTTTTATACACAAAATGCATCCACAATCCCACCTGGATAAAACGTGCTTCAAAAGTGTGGCTCCTCACTTCACGTCCCATTCACTCTCTATGGGTAATTAGACGAGTAACGCTAAAATAAATGAATATCCAGCAAACAAGTTACAGGATAATCACTGACTGTATGTTACGACATTTACACACAATGTTACTGCGTCAGCGAGGGAAACCCTTATTTTTACAAAAGTAGATTTACCTCAAGGTTAATTCTAACTTAATCTAAAACTTCAATATAATAAAAAAAAAAAATAATAATCAACTATCAACAGAACAATTATTTCAGTGTGTGGAATAGTTCAGACAGTGATGCTATATTGACATCAATTACTGGCAACACTTTATAATATCTACACCTTACTTAGCATTAATAAAGCATGAACAAAGGCTTAATTAATAATGAACAAAGACTTAATTAATAATGATTCACCCTTAGTAAATGCTTAATAAAGCATAATTTGTCTTCACTTTACAAAAGCTCTCAAAAAGACTTAACTAACAGATAACCGCTGCCTGAATTATCATTGCATTGCATTATTAGTAAATCATTCTCTCATAGCTTATTAATGATTAATAAATGTTCAAATGTTAGTTCATGAGTAATTAAGTATGAAATAATTATGAGTAACTATTTACAGCACAGGCAAATTCAGTGCAAGTGTTAATTAAGGTAGTAAGTAATTAAGTAGTTACTATCATTATTAATTAAGTCTTTGTTCATTATTAATTAAGCCTTTGTTCACGCTTTATTAAGGCTAAATAAGGTGTAATTATTATAAAGTGTGACCCAGTTATTTTTAAAAAAATTAAAGCGGCTCTGAACATACTAAACATCTATTAGTCAGTTCTCATGCGCCGTTCACAGCTGCTTTAGCCACAGTTTACAGCAACAGTTTAGCAACACAATGTGTCCAAAATCTGGTAAGATATCTGGTATGCAAAATTAGGCAAGTTAAATAATCCATTCTACCTCGGCCTGACTGGTGCGTGCCTGAAAAGTAATAGTTTAGCAAGACAACTAGATCCATTTCAACAACAACAACAACAACAACAACAACAACAATCAAGATGGCGGTCACATAAGCTTTTTTTTTTGCTTCTGCTCTGGTTAATATTTTGAATCCAGTAGAATAAATAGAATATCATTTCAACAAAAGATGGCTGCCACATCTGCTCTTTTTTTTGGTTTCTGCTCTGGCTAATATTTAAAAAAAAAAAAAAAAAAAAAAAAAAAGGTCTTAATGATGATATAGCTTTAATAGCTTTAATTATCTGCGATACCAAATATCAACCAATACCAGCGTAGAGACTGAATTCAGCTTTTATTTCTATAAAGCAAAAATAAAATTGACAAAACCAAATGTGTTATGTTGCTATTATTTATCTCTCAAGTAACTACAGAAGTTTAAATCAAATTTCAAACCTAAAACTTGATTCTGGTGCCAGGGACTACTAGCACTGATGCTGATGTACAATGCATCTCTCGGTAAAAATGCAAAAACCTGTCTCAAATAAATAAATAAACGCTGGAAATTCATACGGTCAGCCACGATATCAGATGGACCGATGTTTGGAAGCCAATATCCCAATAGGTGCCGATATCTGATACCAGAATCAAGATCGGTGCAACTCTAGTCTTAAGATGACTCCACTTGTACTGAAGAAAACAGCTACATGTCACTCGTTTCTTTTGTTGTAGCGTGGTTAAAAAAATCGTAGCATCATTAGCCCACAACCCCGAGCGGCGAAAGCCCGATCCATCACCCCAATTACACCCTTCAGTACCTTCGTTAAGACAATGTCAGATTTGCATTTTTGCTTCAGAAATGATTAGCTCCGAAGATGTTTTAGACAGGGGGAAATTAAGCAAGCTAAATAATCCTACCTCGGCCTTATCTGTCTGATTGGTGCGTGCCTGAAAAATAACAGTTTAGCAAGATGAACTCGAATAGATCCATTTCAACAACAACAACAACAACAACAATCAAGATGGTGGCCACATAAGCATTTATTTTTTTGCTTCTTCAGGCTAATATTTTTAATGAAAACTAAACTTCTAAACTTCCCTTGTACTGATGAAAACAGCTACATGTCACGTATTTTTAAAAACTGTCGCTAGCCCACATCTCTGAGCATCAAAAGCTTTATATTTTGCCTGATCTATCACCTCAATTTCACCCTTCAGTACCTTCGTTAAGACAATGTCAGATTTGCATTTTTGCTTCGGAACACAAGACAACATAACCACTAGAATATATAAATCTCCACAACAACGACAACAACAACATCAAGATGGACAGCACGTACGCTTTTTTTTTTGGCTTCTGCTCTGGCTAATATTTTAAATGAAAACTAAACTATCGTATTTTTTGGACTATAAGGCGCACCGAATTATAAGGCGCAGTATCAATAATGTTGAATTCTCTTGTCTATTTTCATACATACACTGGATTATAAGGTGCATTAAGAGAAACAAACGGACGACACTTGAGACCTGATACTTGATCCCTTAGCCCAGGCGTCCACGATCCATTGGCAGATCATGGCGTAATTCACCCGGTGTTGCCTCCTTGTCTTGGTGTTATGGTTGGTATTATGAATGTGAATGTGGATGGATAATTTAAGTTCGATTTGTTTTATTTCCTACGAGGAGGACTCAAATATACCTTGAGTAATAATACCTTTAATGCAGCTTTACGCACATTTTTTCACGTTTTACAGAAACAAAACTTAAAACTGCATGACTAATTTGCATAAACTATAAGTGCTGTTTCAGGGTCAGTTCTGCCGGACTAATTTACTGACTTACTCTGCGAGGCTCCTGACTACGGTCGCCATAATGCTCCGACAATCCATCAAGCGGTGTGGCTTTGTAGCTTACCAAAGTCGTACTAAAACATTCTCACAGTGCCGAGTACCACATAAAATCAGTTTGAGGTCAGTAAGCACAACCAGAATTATAACATGAGGCACAGTCGATTTTTGAGAAAATGAAAGGATTTTAAGTGCACCTTATGGTCCATCACCTCAATTTCACCCTTCAATACCTTTGTTAAGACAATGTCAGATTTGCATTTTTGCTTCAGAACTCAAGACAACATAACCACTAGAATATATCAATTTCCACAACAACATCAAGATGGACAGCACGTACGCATTTTTTTATTTTTTTGGCTTCTGCTCTGGCTAATACTTTAAATCAAAACTAAACTTCCGTATTTTTTTGGACTATAAGGCGCACTGGATTATAAGGCGCAATATCAATAATGTTGAATTCATAAGGTGCAGAGAATTATAAGCGAAGCAAACGGACGACACTTGAGACTGATCTCTTAGCCCAGGCATCCACGAGCCATTGGCAGATCGTGGCTTTTTTTTTTGTTTTGTTTCCTATGAGGAGGACTCAAATATACAATGAGTAAAAATGTGTTTAATGCAGCTTTGCGCACATTTGTTTATGTTTTACAGAAACAAAACTTAAAACCACATGACTAATTTACATAAACTATAAGAGATGAAAAAAACAGCTCACTCCTTGTGCCCTGATGCACAGCTCCGCCGGACTAATTTACTGCGAGGCTCCTGACTACGGTGGCCGTAATGCTCCAGCAATCCGTTAAAAGGTGCGACTTCATAGTTTACCAAAGTCGTACTAAAATATTTTGACAGATTTTTGAGCGCCGTGTACCACATAAAAGCCTTTCGAGGTCAGTAAACACAACCAGAATTAATACATAAGGCGCACTGTCGATTTTTGAGAAAATGAAAGGATTTTAAGTGCACCTTATAGTCCAAAAAATACGGTATTAAACTCCACTTGTACTGAAGAAAACAGCTACATGTCACTCATTTCTTTTGTTGTATCGTGGCTAAAACAACACAGCATCATTAGCCCACAAAAGCTCTGTATTGTGCCCAATCCATCACCTCAATTACACCCTTCAATACCTTCGTTAAGACAATGTCAGATTTGCATTTTTGCTTCGGAAATGATTAGCTCCGAAGACGTTTTAGACAGGGGAAAATTAGGCAAGCTAAATAATCCGTCCTACCTCGGCCTTATCTGTCTGATTGGCGAAAAGCAATCTGCGAAAAGACGCTTACACCGACAACTCCAGGAATACTACAATGAACTTGATTTATGTCCCTGCTTCTGATCTTACAATGAACACAAAGTCGTGCCCTTTTGCAAATTCAACTGTATCCAAAAGTGGAGGATTACATCAGCGCTAGGGTAAAAAATAGCAGCGTGCGCGTCACTCGTCTTCAATGTTCCAAACTTTCTTGACATTGCAACTTTATTCCTGGAGATTTGATGGCAAAGAAGAGGTATTTTAGCGAAAATGAGGGGATGTTAGGACAGAGATTGGCTTGTTTTAAATCTGGGTTGACGATTTTCTCACAGTGATTCTGGTTTAGTTCATTGATTTGTGTTGATTTAAATTCTGGTTTGGACTACGGTTTAAATGTTTATTGTTCATATTTTTCTAATTATGACTTGGTTTTGTGGAATAGTACCAGTGGTCAATATTTATCATAGTTTTACATCAGTCAAGTGGCAATTTGTGGAAAAAAGCTGAGGGAAAAGTGCTGAAAGTAAGATTATAAACTTCACCAAAACTAAAAAAAAAATTTTAAAACTTGAATATAATTGCATTAACTATGTTTTAGTGAAATTAGTAGTCTAGCCTGTCCCATTACAGTCCTGGTTTAGTTGTGTTTTAGTACAGGTTTAGTCCTTGTTTAGTCTTCTTTAGGCCTTCATATCTATATTTTTCAGACCATAAGTCACACGTCTTTTCATGGTTTGGGTGTTTCCTGCGACTTATACTCCGGTGCGACTTATATATATTAAAATTTTCACACTGACAACCGCGAGAGGCTCTAGGCTTGTGTGTCAGTATCTGCTGCTCCTGTTACTCCTGTACCACTGTCACTTGACTCTACTGCACATGTCTCCTACAGAAAGAGCCTCTGTCCACTGTCGAAACCATCCTGTCGGGATTCAGAAAATAATTCTCACTGGAACTGATGCTGAGTCTGACGACAACTATGCAGAAGAGGAAGCGGTGCTCTGTTTACCGTATTTTACGGGCCAATAGTAGCTCTGGATTATAAGGCGCACTGTCATTAAATGGTCTATTTTCTAACTTTTTTCAAGAATAAACCACAGCAGACTTTAAACGAAACACAACAGTTGGATGGGTCAGTGGGACTTTGTTTTGTTCGTTCACGGTGACTCTGGGCTTTGTTCAGTTGTGGCGTGTAGGGAGGGTGCTGTCTGGGACCAACAGATTGTCGGCGTGTTCGCAGTGACTCGGTTGTTCAGTTGTGTCTAGAAGTGGCACATTGCACTCACTTTTTCGGTTCGTTCCTCCATTCCTCGTCGGCGTGGAGTGATGAGTGTGGCTGTGGCTGTTTTTCGCTGTGCGGTCGCTGTCTGCTCCGTGTGTGTTTGCATGTTCTGCGGGTGGTGCGGCTTTGTAGTTTACTGAAGTCGTGCTGGGACACCCGAGTGGATTTGTGTACAGGGCTCTCTGGCGCAGTCATTTTTTGATGGGGTTGAAGGCTTAAGAGCGCGTCTAATAGCCCGGAAAATATGATACCTCCGGAGTTCGAAGACTTGCTCAGAAGTAACACAGGATGAAGTATTGAATGGATTTAGTGATTTAGAGTGAGATTGTTCTGTTCTGTTGTTTATGTTATAATTATCTGAAGAACTGTTCATATGTGACGTTAACAGTCTGTTGTTCTCTGTTCTGTTGTTATTACTAGAACTTGCCTTTCAAGATAAAATATCAGTTTCTGGTCTCTGATTTTATAAAATAAATTTCCCTCAAAAAGTGCGACTTACATATGTTTTTTTCCTCCTTCTTTAAACATTTTTTGGCTGGTGAAATTTATACTCCGGAGCGACTTATATTCTGAAAAATACGGTAATGAATTCTTTATTTGTTTACACTAACCCTGCTTTAGTCTTAATTTAAAGGTTCACTGTGTAACTTTACAGATAGAGGATCGTCCATTTGCTCATTTCAGTGGAGATTTTATTGCTTTACCTAAAGTGTTGAACGGTATGGCATTAGACTTCCTTACTTCTGCATCTTTTTTTTTAGAATGGTCACGTGAAGTTACGGTGATCGAGGACAACAAACGCACCTAAAACTGAATAAATATAAGATCGTTGCAAGTTTAATTCCAAACTGTGGAACATTAGAGGCAGAAATCTCCAACATCGATGCATCTTTACAAACTGTGATCCTGCTTTTTCAAAACACACTATAGTTTATTAAAAACGGGGACAGTGCATTCTGGTTCTAGCCTCCTCTGTGCGACGAGCAGATATAATATAACACTAGAGTGACTGTGAGTGGCCTGAGCGAGCCCCCGTTAATAACTGCCTTCGTGGTAACAATGGGCCAGTCCACCGAGAGCGCAGAGCCAAGTGAAATGAATTCCTCTTATCTCTACCTTTGTGTGGCCTTTTCCAGACCCTCTCCATATTATCTCTCCGGCTTTTTGTCTTTTTAAGAAATGTAGATATAAAAAAGGAGAAAACGTAACAAGAGGGCATTATGAGATCCATGTAATGTATACGGATTACTGATTTCAACTGAAGCGGTGAGGAGCCTGTGTTTCGAAAAACCAACGGCACACTAGAGGATTTTTAAGACCGCAGACATAAGGGTGATTTTGGAACGATTGTTGGTCTCGCGACTTGTCGGTTTTAGCGGAAATTTTCTACATGTGGAAGATCGTGCAAGAGTTACGATCGAAAAGGGGTCATGATAAACAAAAAATACACTCTTATTTACTGCAAAAATGAAACAAAAAGGGAAAAAAAACATGCATGTGGAGTCAAAAGAAGTGGTTTATTCAGGAATGTAATGATATCCAGATGTCTTGATACAATATTTTCACGATATGTATCTCAAAGTACGATATTTACTGCGATTTACTAGGGCTGTCGAGATTAGAGAATTTCTAATTAGAGAATTAGAGAGGCTCATCATCGCTGATATCGCTCCCCCTAATCCACCCCCCATCCTCTGGAGTTATAATATTTCCAGCGGTACTGAAAACTCTCTCCGATGATGCTCTTGTTGCGCAGATGCACCTTGGTTGTCATGTGGATATTGTGTGTGTAGCGGGAGAAGTAACATTTGGCTTTGGAACAAGTGCCGCTGCATCTCTCCAGCTCTCACTGTGGCAGCTCGGGTCAGAGTCCTGCACCAGGTCGGGGTCAGAGTCCTGCACCAGGTCGGGTCAAAGTCCTGCACCAGGTCGGGTACCTGCGGACTTAAGAGAGCACGGGGAGCAGGTGTCCACAAAGCGCGATCGGTTGACGGCTGCGTTTACCTCTGTGCGGCATGGACCTGCTGCTGTCCTTTCGCCAGTGGTCACCTGACGGTCTTCTTGGGCACACCTTAGTCCTGGGTTAGTCCTAGTTTAGTCATGGGTTAGTCCTGGGTTATCAAGGGTACAAGCAGTATCGGGTGGAATATTAACTGGTCCGGGTGGGTGTGGGTCTCTAAAAATGGACCCATGCAGGACTCTGGGTCGGGTCACGTTGGTCACATGCGGTGATCGCGGTGGACCTCTTAGTACCGCCGTGATTAATTTTTGCGGTTATTGCGACAGCCCTTCTATTTACTGTAATATTTTGTGATGTGAAAATGTTTTGGTCCTCAGGGAAATTTTACTGTAGACCCCTGATCTGGTAGGAGCCAGAGTCAGTAACACAAAGTCCTGAAGAAACGACTTCGTTGGTAGAGAAATGTCGGCCGCAAAAGTTGAGTAAATCCAGTTGTTTTGATTAACTTGGTGACGATTTCTCACCCCTGGACCTCTCAAAGATTTGCTTCAACTGAATAACAAGCAGTGATGATAAATTTAAGTTTGTACAAAGTCTGCGTTGGTGTTCTCTGCGCCGTTTCTACAGTTTAAGAGCCGACAGTAGGTAAAATGACCTGGCACAGACCGGCTGTTCTGCTGTAAAGTTGATCGTAAGCGACAATTGTGAATATCCAACGTGACGGAACTTTACGATTTGAGGTTTTAGAGAACAGAACAGGCGTAAAAGTTGTGGAGAGGCAAATTGGGGGCAATGTCTGACTAAATGTCCTCTAGTGTGCAGCCAGTTTATTTAATGTCTTTAGAATTGTCATAAAAAATAGATTTAGTTTTGAAGAAATCACTTTAATAAGAAAAAAACTGACCTTCCCAGAAAAAATATACTGAGTCCACTTTATAAAACGCCAGTACAGACGGACCTATCAGATTCAACCTTTGTCTGAGTTTCCTAGGAGTAAAGCCCTAAACCCTTTTATCTGTTATTGATACTTTGCAGTGACACGCTGGGGGGGTAATGCATGTGTATCTATGGCAGAATGTGCAGCAAATAACATAGGGACACACTGATGAATAAATTTTGAGTCTGAAAACTGAAGAAGAAAACACAAAATGGATTTAAACAACACATTTTCAGGAGCCTGTGATCAATTCGAGCCTTCATGGTCTCATTTAGATGTTTGATTTTCAACAAAAAGGTGAGAGTGACTAGCTGAAAACTGTTGGCTGATGCTGGCGAGCTTTTTAACGTGATGTTACCCGAGAAGGACTTCAACACCGACGGTATCGTATACAATACCGACGTAAATATTTTATATAACCGCGCATAACTTTCCAACCATAAAAGATAGAAACTTACTTTTTTGTCCTTGTAAAGCTGACATTTTCACCTTTACGAGCATATTATGTGATGACGCAGGGAAAACAAGTGTCCAAGAGTAATTTTTCTTTCTGCCAATCGCATTTTGATTGGCCCAAACTTTGCCAAAGAGTGTAGTGAGTCAAAATGGTCGACTGCTCTGAGCGTCTGTGTTCGTAACAATTGAAAAAGCCGCTCTTAGTGCAGTTATGTCTCAAATAAATGGCAAATAAGGCATCTTAGTCCCTTGCTATTTTGATTTGAAAAGTTTATTTCACTCAAAATGTCCAAATCCAAAAGTAATAAACCCCATGAAAATGCAGGAAGTGATGTGGCTCTGTGCCCTGGACCTGACAACAGCTGTTTTCATGACTGACAACAGTAAAGTCATGAGGCGATTGCACTTTTTTTTGTTTTTGAGGGCAATAAGTATATTTTTAGTTTACTTACAGACTTGATATTTTGCACTTTTGTAGCTAAGGCCCTAAATTAAGCTTTTCTTTATGTCCAAAAAGTTGTTTAAACATGTTCGCTGTGTGTTTTGTATGAGTGTGAAGTTTATTTTTTGGTTTTTTGGGGGTCCTCCAGGTATTTTGATGAGGTATCAGCATTATAACATGGCTAAAAGCTCACAAGACAAAAATTTCCGTAATATAGGACCTTTTTTTAAGGTGACGGAGCTATTTTGAGGAAGAAAAAGCACATTTCCAAACACAGTAAATGGCTGCCTGCTCTTGTGTGCCGTGTGGGAGACGTGCATTGTTTATTTATTACATTTCTGTAGCTTTTATTACAGCCATATGACACAGCTACAGCAGCAGATTGTGAAATAACAGGTTGTACTAAAAAAAAAAAAAGGATGTGTAACACTTCATTAGGGGGTAAAAGGGGGAGTTTTAATTGCAAAATTAAGAAAAAAAATCCAGGCGAGGTCAAATGTACTAAAACTGCCTTTAAATCAAGAAGTTAACAGCAGAAATCAGCTCACCTATTGTCGTTTTAAGTCAGTTCTTTCTAGTCAGACTGTGTTAAAACAAAGTCTAACGTCAGTAACAGACAGTGTTGGGGAGGTGACTTTTAAAATGTATTCCCCCACAGATTACAGATTACATACCCCAAAATGTAGTTTGTAACGTAATCCATGAAGTTATTTAAGGTGAGTAACGTAATCTGAATACTTTGGATTACTTGATTTACTGTAGAGTAGCAAAGACTAGGATGGTTTAGTCCTGAATTAGACCTGGTTTTAGACCTGTTTTAGATCTGGTTTAGATTTGATTTTAGTCCTGGTTTTGACCTGGTTTAGATCTAGTTTAGACCTGGTTTTAGACCTGGTTTAGACCTGGTTTAGAACTAGTTTAGACCTAGTTTTAGTCCTCATTTAGTCCTGGTTTAGACCTGGTTTTAGACCTGGTTTAGCTCTAGTTTAGATCTAGTTTAGACCTGTTTTTTGTCCTGGTTTTAGTCCTGGTTTAGACCTGGTTTAGCTCTAGTTTAGACCAGTTTTTTGTCCTGGTTTTAGTCCTCGTTTAGTCCTGGTTTAGACCTGGTTTAATCCTGGTTTAGACCTGGTTTAGCTCTAGTTTAGATCTAGTTTAGACCTGTTTTTTGTCCTGGTTTTAGTCCTGGTTTAGACCTGGTTTAGATCTAGTTTAGACCTGATTTTAGTCCTGGTTTAGACCTGGTTTAGATTTAGTTTAGACCTGGTTTTAGTCCTGGTTTAGATCTAGTTTAGACCTGTTTTTTGTCCTGGTTTTAGTCCCGGTTTAGACCTGGTTTAGATCTAGTTTAGTTTCTGGCAATGAGTGGAATTACCAAAAAAAAAAAAAAAAAAAAAAAAGGGGGGGGGATATAGCCCAAAATGTGAAAACAGGAAAATAACTCCAGTACACGTAATCTGTTACTCCCCAACACTGGTAACAGAGCATCAGACAGAGCGGTGCCTCTAGACAGCATCACCCCCAGGGGACGCCGATGACATAAACTGCAAAGTATCAATTGCGCAGTTCACACGGAGGACGAAAAATCTCTGTGTTTCTTGTTAAAACCACAAAAGGAGTAGTTGAAAATGTCAGTCAATCCACAAAAGACGACAATTATCCTTCGACTTTGTTCCATGACACGAGCTCGTCTGCGCAGCACAAAATGAGTGGCTTGTGTGGGACCCCTTCAGAGCTTCACGCGGTGGAGAGACCAGCGTGTCATTTTCTCCGCATGAGCCGCTGCATCAGAACACACAGCACTGACAAATGCCTGACAGCTCAGATTACTATTCACTGTTCGGTCTTTGTTCTGATTTGATCCAAAATGAAATTAATACAGTCGTACATCCACGCACACGCAAAAACACACAAGCTTCGTTTCTCCACAAAGGAAAGTTCAAAAAAATCTGATCAATTAGACAAAAGTAGAATAGCAGATAAAGTTCAACAGGTTAACCATCATTAATCTGCTCTTATGATTTGTAAAAAGTTATTGGTAAATTTTAAATATTGACCAAAACTGAACAAACAAGAAAAACTCCAAAAATACTTCCTCTAATTCTTAAGTAATCAATATAACTATTGTTTACTACTTAACCTACTTCACTACTACTTAACTTACTGTATTTTTTGGACTATAAGTTACACTTTTGTCCATGGTTTGAGTGTTTCCAGCGACTTATACTCCGGTGCGACTTATATATTAAAATTTACAGAATGACAGCCGCGAGAGGCGCTCTAGGCTTGTGTGTCAGTATCTGCTGCTACTATTACTCCTGTACCACTGTCACTTCGCACTCTACTGCGCATGTCTCCTGTATAATAAGTCGCTGTCTTGCTGCAAATAGTGAAACATTCAGCCGAAAACGGCAATCGAGCAGCAGAAAGAAAGTTTGGAGTGAGCGAGAAACTTGTGAGGGACTGGCAGAAAGCGAGGATGGAGAACACAGCTTCACAGCAACCAGGAGGGTGCATCATGTAACTTTCCTGGAAGTCACTGGATGAATCAACAAAGCCTGAACTTCAATGACAATCAAACCCATCCTGTTGGGATTCAGAAAGGCCAGAATAATTCTAACCGAGTCTGACGACAGCTACACAGAAGAGGAAACGACGCTCTGTTTATCTCATGGATCTATGGTTTATCTCCGGACGCGCAGAAGTGACACCGAGGATGAAGAATTCAGTGGATTTAGTGATTTGGAGTAAGATTGTGAGTTTGATAAACTTATGTTTTGTTGTTTATGTTATAATTATCTGAATAACTGTTCATATGTTACGTTAACATATTAACGCCTAATCAGCCTGTTGTTCTCTGTTCTGTTGTTATTACTATAACTTGCCTTTCAAGATGAAATGTCGGTTCTTGGTCTCTGATTTTAAAAAATGCATTTCCCCAAAAAGCGCGACTTATAGTCCGGTGCGATTTATATATTTATATATATATATATATATATATATATATATATATATATATTTTTTTTTTTTTTTTCTTCTTCATTATGCATTTTTTGGCTGGTGCAGCTTATACTCTGGAGCGACTTATAGTCCGGAAAATACGGTACTTAACTAGATCTCATGAAGGAGCCAAATATCCACCTCCCTCTAAAAAAAAAAAAAAAAAAAAAAATGCATGATTTGGTTGACTCAATTAGCATTTTGTGATAAAAATAAATAATAATAATAATACATATACAAATATTTGATTAATTCCACTACAACCAACTAGCAAATTAGTTAAAAAAAATGTTTTAATTAACTTTGTTCACTTAAATATTCTGCCCTACAAAAGCAAAAGACCTTAACTCAGCCGCCAGAGAGTGAAACTGAGAAAAATGACTTCAAAGTTTAGTTTTGTCCAGACAAAAGTATAATAAGCAGGACTCCCAAAATTTGACAACTCGTCACTACAATGAAGAAATATTTGTATGTGAAAAATATTGAGCTCAAAACTTACAGTTACAAAGACACAAGGCAGTAACATACACTGTTACTGCCTTTTGTCTTTGCACGACTCCTTATTTTTGCCTCATGATCCAAAGGCAGAGAACAAGAACGGACAAATAAGGGTCAAAGGTCAATTTAGAGCTCAATATTTTTCACGATATTTATTCACATGATAAAGGAAGACTGAAATACCCTCAAAATGACATGAACAGTATTACTTAACTACAAAACCAAAAAAGATAAAGTTAAATTTACATTGTCAACTTTGCTATGGCCTTTAGAAAGCAAAATTCTTTCCAAAAATTCAAAACTAAACTTGGTTAGAAATTCCCGCGGTGAACCATACAGCATTTACACACTGCGTCCCATTCTCTTCAGCGTCCTACATGAGTCAAAACCACAATGAAAGTGCCATTCAGTGCTGCGGTATCCCACCTCACCCACACCTCATGCCCCCGCACCCCCGACAGCACCCGCCCGCCCCCTCGCCGCCCGCCGTCTCTCACCTGCGACGGGGAGTACAAGGCCTGCCCGGAGCTTCTGGTGCTGTGCCTCATCCTCTTCAACCCCCTGTCCGCCCTGTCCTCCCTCACCGCCGGCCTGGACGTCTTCTCCTTCGCCCTCTCGGAGACCACCACCGGCCCTCCTGCGCCGCTACCTCCTCCTCCTCCTCCGCCACCCCCGCCTCCGCATCCGGGGGCGCCCATGCAACAGAGGGTGCCCTGGGCCAACTCCAGCTCAATCTCTGCATCCATCTCCGCCTCCTCCTGGGCCTCCTTGTTGGAGTCGTCCAGGTGCTTCATCAGCACGGCCACCACCACATTGATGAGCACGAACTGGGCGGTGAGCACGAAGGAGACAAAGTACATGGGCGAGATGAACTGCAGGCTCGGGTTGCACGCGTACTCCAGCTCCGTGCCGTGGTCGGGCGGGCACTCGCGCAACGTGTCCTGTAGAGGGCAGAGAAAAGATGTTTCCTTGAGTATGTTTATCAAGAAGTACTTTTCAGAGGACTTTTCTAGCAATATACTTTTACTTTTACTTGAGTAGTAATATTTTTTATTGAAGTAGCTGTAGTCTAACTTGAGTAAAAGCTGTGCTTCCTCTTCGTACTGTGAGAAAGTCTACAAGTGACAAAAGATTTATGTTGACAATATGAACTGATTTGAACATTTGATTTGCTTCTTCAGATATAATGTTTTTTTTTTGTGTTTATTGTTTGAAAATACCTGATTTTATGTATTTTTGTCATGTTTAGTCCTTCAAATTATGTTCAAATTTCAAATTATAAATCAGTTGTTACTAGGGCTGTTACGGTACATGTAATCTTACCACATCGTTTCGGTATGGGACTTTCGGTTCGGTGTATTCCACCACTACATGTGCAGCTACAGGGAGGCTCAGATCTTTATATTCACGAATGAACTCGTCCATGACTGGGATGGCTGTGTTTCCTGCAGCATTTTATAGTTAGTATGGCAGCCTTGACAACAATTGCCTCTCACCTTGACTACATCCCTCCGAACCATGTGAACCTTGCAAAACTACAGTCATCTCACCCAGCACCTCACTTTCGCCTTTTGTGGGCACGGAAAATTCATGCTGGAACTGTTACTGCTGCACTTTACTTTTTGCTTATTTGAGAAGATTTTATTAAATTTTATTTATTTATTGTATTACCAAAGCAGCACTTTGATTTTATTTCATTTTCCCATTTGTATAAATGTTAAAACAAATTGTTGGTTTAATAAACACTCAAATAAACAACAAACAAATGGTTTTACATTTTGTTCCCATAACTGTACCAAAAATGAACCTGAACCATGACTTCAAAACCGAAGTACGTACCGAACTGTGATTTTTGTGTACCGTTACATCACTAGTTGTTACAGTTGTTTCAAATTATAAATCAGTTGTTAGATGAGTAGTCAATACTTTTTTTTACTCTTATTTGAGTCATTTCACCACCACTGTTGTCCATGAAGTACTGTGTACTTGAGTAATATTATTTTGAAGTTTTACTTGAGCACAATTTTTGGCTGCTCTGACCACCTCTTGGTTAGCATGCTAGTTGTTGTTAGTTTAACCACGATGACAAAACTCTTGAAACTGAAATGTGCTCATGAACTCATCACTGTGAATAATTAGGAAGCTCTGAATGCATAAGGTAATTTTCTAAGAGTAAAAATCAGGTACAGCTCCTTTAAATACATCAGTTTAATGCCATAATGTGGAATATTTCACTTAAACCAACAACACTCATGAGAACTTACACAGTGCACCATTTAAGAGAAAAAGAAAATAATTCTTTTAAGATACTAAATGACTAAATGAAAATGCATAAGTTTGGCCTGTTGATACCTAAACTCTGTTACCACTGAGAAAATTACACTATCGTTTAGACTCCTTATTTTAATTAAACTTCATGAAACAACACTTCTTCCCCTCGAACTTTACTTTTGCTTTGAAATGATTTTTTCACATTTTTTTCCATTTTTTGCTTAACGCACCCAAAAAACCTCATTAGTACCGCTCAACGTTTTTGGCATGAAATTTTGCTATTAAAACTCGTGTTGGAGAAACGGCAGTACCACACTATTGGGACTTTCTACATATCGGTAATTAGTGCGCTAAAAATACAACTCAGATAAAGTTATTTAGAAACCAAAAAACAAAAAAAAAAGACACGGAGAAAGTCATAAAAAATAATAACTATCCCTGGTGAAAACGAGTGGACGAAAATTGAACATCTGGGGAATATTTCGCAGATTGAGAGGGACAGAAATGGTCAAATAGTCTGAAATGGCACGTGCGTGAATGTCAGAGCAAATTAGCCTCCACACAGCGGCTCTACTGGGGACATGTTATGCAAAGTGAGCTTTTCATTTGCACATTTTAACTGTTCCCATTTGGTGAAGTTGTCTCATTCCGAACACACTGGAATAGCTGATTAAAGGTCCTGCAGCCGATTTAGTTTCCCGTGTATTTGAGCAAAACGTTTCTTCAGATATACTGTTGCTATATCACGCAAAACTGACTCTCGTGAGCTTTAACTCGGGTTAGAATGTGGTTACCTCCTCAAAAACATACCTGGAGTTGTGTTTTGTTCCATTCACACCATTTATTATTATGTTTGTCTACATCTCCAAAGCTCAAAATACTCTGTTCAAACTTGTGATGTCATGAAGTGATCATTTTCATGTTTACCGCTCCGTTTATGGTTTTCCCGCAGGACCCGATGCGAAACACTACGGCGCGGGACACGTTTTGAAAGCTCTTTGCGGGCGCGGGTGGGAGTGGGAAACTAAATATGGGTGTAAAGTAAAATATATAAATGATGAATGTATGCCTATCAGACGTAATTTGTGCTGGATATTTTACTTGACATTAATAAAAACATTTTAATCAGCCTAAATTTGTGGACGTGGTCAAATCTTGCGCACATTTTGGACAATTCCTTTCCGATTCTCTGTGTTTGATAGAGCTTAAGAAAGCAAACGTCCACATCTTTCGGGATTTGCAGGCAGGAACGGCACAAAATATCGCAGATGCAGGCGGGAACGGGAATGAAAATTATAATTCTTTGTGGGCGTGGGACCGAAAATTGTGTCCAGTGCAGACCTCAGTCAAAGTGCTTTACATCAAGGAACCATTCAATTCCCATTCATGCACAAACTCGTACACCAGTGTGCACAGACGCTGGGGGCGAGGTGGGTTAAGTGTCTTGCCCGAGGACACAACAAAAGCATTCGTTCCGGTGTGGGTCAGTGGAAATTGTTGAAGAGGTTTTCAGCTTGTCCAAGAAAGGGTGGAAGTAAAAGGCTGGAGATCAACTGGACGTCTTACGCAGGAGAAGTTTATTTACCATCAATAATACGGGCCTGAGGGACTTGAAAATTGAACATAGTGTGATCTTTGAGTGTTCAAGCCCCTTTGAAGATGCTTACAAAGAAGGAGGTTTGTAAAGCAAGTGTGGTGAGACTATGAAGGCCAATAAACACCAGTTAGACAGCAATATGTCACAGTTTAGAAAGTGGTATGCCGATGGTATGCCAAGGGACGAATGGTGTAAATATAGCTTTCATGAGTCAATGTTAAACCAAGAAGTACGTGGAGGATAAATTACTTAAATTCTTTTACAGATCTGAACAGTCAACCAATGATGTTCTGTGTCAAGAGCTGAATTCGAACTACAAACCTTCTGATCAACCAGCTCTACCAACTGAGCTACTGTCGCCCGTGTTCAGTATAGACGGGCAATCCTTGAGCTGAAATTATCCAAATGATTCTAGGGAACGTGTATGGAGCACTTCCTGTATTATAGCATGACATCACAAGGTGGAACAGAGTGTTTTTCATTTGAGGGAAGAACTAAGAAGAAGCCTAAATATGCAGGGTTTGTCAGAACTCTGGATATGTTTGTGTTGAGGAAACAACATTTTAACATAGATGAGCTTTTTGGGTCTAAATATGTCCGTTGTGTACCGTCTGCGTTTAATTATAAAGCGTTTTATTGTCCGATAATCAGAAAGAGCACTGTTAGCATGCTGCTTGTTGTTGCCAAAACTTCATCTTGGTCTCTGTAAGTTGCAAAAACGCTATAAACTCTTGCCTAAAGTAAGTGAGGATTAACTTTGGACCACGGCAAACTGTTTCAAATGAACTAAGTATGTTTTTTTCATTTTTTTTTTTTATGACGGTAAATATCAGGCACAGCTAGAGTCATATTTACAGTTTCTAGTCAAGTCAGTTGTATGAATACAAAATGGATTCTCGAAAGTTTGAAATCTGTAACCTTGCGACAGTCCAGCTGCAGGGCAAGGTGAGATAAATAATGTAGGACTCCTTGAACATGAATGAAGCGAAAGAAAACTCCAGTTATGTTTTTCACGAGAACACAACACTACAACTTGGCTATAATATAGAATAAAGAACATCTTATTGACAATATACTTCCACTACTACAATATAAACAGTTTGTAGATGTCAAAAGTTATCCCTTACTTATCTTATGCATCCTAATTATTCACCACAATGAGTTTATAAAATTTATACAACTTCCAGAGGCCAGAGTGGAGTTTCGCCATCACAATAATGTTTTTGTAAGTTTTAATTTAGTTGATTTTGTTGGAAAGCACTTTGATCACCATGTGTGTTGTAAAGAGCAGTATAAATAAAGACTGCTTGACTGAAAGTACGATAGCATGCCAACACGCACTTCCTGATTCTCTAATATAAAACACTTTATTTTAGATGCAGACAGTACACAGCAGACTTATTTTGATGTCTAGAGATGCTTATATAATATATCTGTACTGGGACAAGACATATTTTGCTCAAATACATGGAAAATGACATTAATTTTTATTATTTGTATCTATGGCAACAGAGAAGTTTGATGCCATACTGCTGAACATGTGTAAAATCCCTCAGTCGTCCAGGTAGAATCCATGACAAAAGGAGAAATTCAATTTGTCAACTCGACCAAAGTTTATTTGGTCGAATACGTTTCGCAGCTCATCCAAGCTGCTTCTTCAGTTCTGGTCAGATGCTGGTGGACACTTCCTTATATCTGTCTGCAGGGAGGAGCTAACTACACTGAAACTCCTCTGAAACTAACACACCTACTTGTTTACAGTTTTTGTTAGTTAGGCCTAGTTAGTTAAGGGAGTTAAAGAAGGTATTTTTGTTAAGAAGGAGAATCCATCTTTGAACAGAAATGGAGAACTTAGACACCATCTATGTGCTATTTACAACTCCATCCTCAAACCTAAATCAAAACAAACAAAAGAACAATATCTGTAGCCAGGTCAGATCCAGAGGTGTGAAAGCTCCCATTATGGCCCTGAATGGTTATGTTAATATGACCCCACATTCCGTGCAGTTCAATAGACGTAACTAACAAACAGAAACTGTAAACAAGTAGGTATGTTAGTTTCAGAGTAGTTCGCTCCTCCCTTCTGACAGATATAAGGAAGTGTCCACCAGTGTCTGACCAGAAATGAAGAAGCAGCTTGGATGAGCTGCAAGAAAAACTATCAAAAGTAATCAAAAGTTAATCAATAAAATTCAAGATTAAATTTAAAAAGAGAGAGACAGCCATTAATTACATAAGGAGAAAATTCAGTTTGTCGACTGGAAAAAAGTTAGTTTGGTTGAAGACATTTCACAGCTCATCCAAGCTGCTTCTTCAGTTTTGGTCAGATGCTGGTGGACACTTCCTTATATCTGCAGGGAGGAGCGAACTACACTGAAACTAACACACCTACTTGTTTACAGTTTCAGTTAGGTAGTTCGGCCTATTGACCTGTACAGGGTGTGGGGTCTAAATAGCATAACAATTCATGGCCATAATGGAGCTTCCACACCTCTTAGACCCCCACGTCTTCAAACGTCTTCAACCAAACAAATTTTTGTCCAGTCAACAAACTGAATTTTCTCCTCATGAATTCTACCTGGACGACTGAGGGATTCTTTACATTCATTACATAAATTAGAGAGGAAGAGTGCAGTCCGGCCACCTATTTGAAAGCAGCCTTTTGAGTGCATTTGGTTTTGTCTGTGGTTATTTTGTGTGTTGGAAGTGTGTGTCCCTAAGTTTTACCATTTGTGTAAGCCTGCGTGTGGAAACTGTTTATTCTGTTCTGTTTCTTAGTTTTTGTATATTTTTAGTGTTTTGTTAATTTACCTTTACGTTCCTGTTAATCTTGGTTTTATTTTTGTTACTTCCCTCACCCCAAACAAGCTGGGTCGTAACAGCGTCAAAGAAGAGGCCTTTTTTACATCTTCAGGAAGACGTATTCGACCAAATAAAACTTTGTTCCGTTGACAAATTGAATTCCTCCTTTGTCATACTGTTAAACATTGCACATAAAGGATCTTGCACCAGAAAAACGTGTATTTTTAGATGTAGATTTTTATGTAACTTTGGTTTGGGGTCAATCACCTGCTTGTTTCTATGGACGTGTCATTGCTCTTCCTGGAATGTTCCACAGTGTGAGATTAAACAGCTCTGCCTTACATTTATTCAATTACAGGTGGTTTTACAGCTCAAAAACTTCTAGATAAACAGACGTTCTGACTGTGAGCGGGGTCGCCTCTCCACAGATCTGACCTGTAAGTTGGTCTGGTTTGAAAGGTTTAACACCATACTGTGGAAAATTCCGCACAAAACGATAACATCTCCACGGAGAAAAGCGTTTGACGGACTCTCCACCAGAAAAGTTAAACAACGCAGCTTTACCGTAAGATTAAAATGGAGCGTATTCAGGCCGTGATTTTTTTCATAACTTTTCTTTTTTTTAAGCAGCGCACCAAAAGCCCAGGGTCAGTGCTTCTCGTCTCTGTTGAAAGAACTATTATGCTCGCGAGTATGTTTTCATTAAAGTCACTGGATCTCCGTACCTTCATTATGCCGTTCCAGTTATCGCCCGTGGACACTTGGAACAGGGTCAAAAAGGCCATGCCAAAGTTCTCAAAAGTAGCGTGACGACTCATCCCCTCACACGGGTAGTCTTCATTACAAACTGTGAACAAAGAACGAGGAGAAGGACAAAACAGAATGGTTAAGAGGATAAAGTTACAACATAAGTTCAAGAAATTCATAGTAAGATTTATTGTCGATTTCTTCCCATGAACTAGACGTACAAAGGAGTCAAATTTACGTTTCTCTCTGTACCATGTGTGGACAAGACAGGACAAAAATTTAAGTGCAAGACAGGACAACATTTATGCGCACAAACAAAACAAAACAAAACAAAAAAAAACATATCTAACCAATACAGTAATCATAAATAAATAAATTAAGATAAAAACACTCATGTACAATACAGTGCAGTTCAAGTCAGAGTCTCGATTTTGTAATTTAAGTGGCTATGACAGATTGGACTACTTCAGTAATACATGCATCACGAATTATGGACTTTGTGCAATGCATACTGGGAAAGGATTTTCCGGAAAAGTGAGCATCAAATCACCATGTTTGTTTTCCCAGTGGGATGCGTCTATTGATAAAGCCGATCTTTTCAAGTCTTTTGGACCATATTGCTTTTTGTTTCTGGTTCTGATATCGTCTTATTTTAGTTTTGGGATTCGGACATCGTTAATTGTGTGGTTGTTGGATCCTAACAGCGGAAAACGACTTGAGAAATTTGTTTGCAAACTCCATAAATGCAAAAGGGAATCAGATGTGTGTAACTGCAAACCTCCTTCCGTTTCCCTTCCCAACCGAATTGAAAAATAGTGAAAGGCGAAGGCGATGGGCAGGATTGATCCACAGGAATGACCTAAAAGGAAACCTTTGGCTGCCTAAGAAATCATCCTGAGTTTGCAGCGAACATTTTGTATGTGGTGCACCAACAAAGTGGGATCCCGGTTGTGAATCGAGAGGTGCAGAAGACAAACAGGCTGAGCTCGCACTTTCTTTTTCTTGTGGTTTTACAGCATTATTACGTCTTGGTCTCTTTGCAGTGGAAGGTGTTTCTTGGCGAACAGCTGGTGCCTTTCACTTTTGCGTTGACTTTTTAAATTCATAACCAAGGTGGAGTGAGGGATCGGGATTTTGTTTTGTTGGCACTCCACATACAAAATGTTTGCTGCAAAATCAGGATGATT
This sequence comes from Boleophthalmus pectinirostris, assembly GCF_026225935.1. Classification (NCBI taxonomy): domain Eukaryota; kingdom Metazoa; phylum Chordata; class Actinopteri; order Gobiiformes; family Gobiidae; genus Boleophthalmus; species Boleophthalmus pectinirostris. Next base: position 30,508,190 of record NW_026571115.1, on the reverse strand, counting down.
TAGGCAGCCAAAGGTTTCCTTTTAGGTCCTTCCTGTGGATCAATCCTGCCCATCACCTTCACCTTTCACTGTTTTTCAATTCCGTCGGGAAGGGAAACAGTTTGAACGGAGGTTTGCAGTCACACAGATCTGATTCCCTTTTGCAGTTATGAAGTTCGCAAACAAATTTCTCAGCCGTTTTACGCTGTGAGGACATCCAACAACCACACAATTACAATGTCCGTATCCCAAAACTAAAATAAAACGATATCAGAACCAGAAACAAAAGCGATATGGTTCAAAAGACTTGAAAAGATCGGCTTTGTCAATCCCACTGGGAAAACAAACATAGCGGTTTGCTGTTCACTTTTTCAGAAAATTTCGCAATGCATACCGGAAAATCCTTCCCAGTATGCATTGCGCAATGACCGGAAGTCCGAAATTCGTGATGCATGTATTGTTTGTGCATACTCAAAATTAGACGTTCATTCATGTTACATGATTTCACGTTGTACTTTTTTTTCCCTCTCTGCGTTTCACTGCAGCCCAGTTGAGTTTACATAAAAATAAGCTAATAAAATTTACGTTTGTGAAAAAAATAAGACTTGGACAACATAATTAAGACTTTTTAAGGCCTTAATTTAGGGACATGAAATTTAAGACCTTTTTAAGACTTTTAAAACTTAAGACTTTTTGGTTAATTACCAAAACACTGGAAGCGATGGCATGAAGTTCTTTATGTTATAATTTGTTGTTTGGAAATCTTCACTGCCTAAACCTCAGGACCTGCAGCCAATCATGAGCCAGTGCTAGTGCAGCCTTTGCAGCTCAGTGAGTGAGTTCTGTAGGTTCTGAAGTTCTTTCACATGAGGGCCATCCATAAAGTGAGAATGCGACAAACTTGTAAATGTTCTCTGTCTGCAGGTTAAAGCTCTGGTATCCAGGGCCTCGTCGCAGTGGGACTGTCACTGTGCCATGAAATTAAAATAATTAAAAAAGACATAAAAACAAAATAATCAGCACAAACTGTCACAAGTGTGCCTCCCGTGTGTGAACAGATTGTGTTTTAGTGCAAACAGCTCCAGCCCTGCTCCAAAACCATCTGTGTGAGAGCAGGAGAGCCACCAAACGCTAGGATTACACGCGTACTTTTCCATCTTTCCTTCTCTCCTCTCTCTCTCCATCACTCCGTCTCTCCCACGATTGGTTTCCATCCACTCCCACCTTCTCTTTCTTTCTTTCTTTTTCCTTTCTCCTTTGCCTCAGTGTCATTTCTCTTTCTCTCCCACTCTCTTGTTTTGGCTTTTCCTCTACCTCGCTCTTTCTTCATCTAAATCTCTCTCCGCCTCCTCACCCTTCTCTCTCTCCGTTTCCATTTTTCCTCCTCTCTCCATCTCTCCTCATCCATCTCACTCTCTTTTCTCTCCACCCTTCTGTCTGTCTCTCCCTCTCGTTATTTCGCTATTTTCTCTTTTTTTACTTTTTGTCATTTTCTTTCCCTTTCTCATTACCCGTCTCTCTCGCTCTGTCTCCATCCGTCTCTCCGCTCTCTCCCTCTCCACCCTTCTATCACTCACTCCCACTCTCTCTTTCCATTTATGTCTCTCGACTTTCTCTCTATTCCATCAGCAGTCTCCTACACCCTTTCCCTTTGTCTCTCTCTTTCTCCAACCCTTCATCTCTCTATCCTTCTCTTTTTCTCCTCTGTCTTTCTCTCTCTTCCTTCTTCTTTCAATCTTTCTCCCCTCTCATCTCTCCTCGTCATTCTCTCTCTCTTTCTCTCTACTCTTCTGTCGATCTCTCCCACTCTCTCTTTCCATCTTTGTCTCACCATTTTCTCTCTTCCTCTTTTCACTCCCCTCTCATTTTCTTTCCCTTTCTCATTATCATCTCTCTCTCCATCCATCTCTCCTCTCTCTCCCTCTCCACTCTTCTATCACTCACTCCCAGTCTCTCTTTCCATTTACGTCTCTCGACTTTCTCTCTCTTCCATCAGCAGTCTCCCGCACCCTCTTTCTTTCTCCGTCTCTCTCTTTCTCCAACCCTTCATCTCTCTATCTCTCTTTCCTTCTCCTTCTTTCTCCATCCTCCTTACAATTTCATTCTTTCTCTCCATCTCTCCTCATCCCTCTCTCTCTCTTTCTCTCTACCCTTGTGTCTCTCTCTCTCTCTCTGTCTCTCTCTTTCGTTCTCTTTTCTCTGTCTTTCTCCAACCCTTCATCTCTCTGTATCCCTCTCTTCTTCTCCTTCCCTCTTTCTATCGCTTCCTTACTTTTTCAATCTTTTCACCCTCTCCATCTCTCCTCGTCCTCTCTCTCTTTCTCTCCACCCTTCTGTTGATCTCTCCCACTCTCTCTTTCCATCTCTGTCTCACCAGTTTTTCTCTTCCTCTTTTCACTCAGCTCTCACTTCCCTTTCTCACTACCCATCTCTTTTTCTAAAATTTTCTCTCTCTCTCTCTCTCTCTCTGTCCATCTCTCCTCTCTCTTCCTCTCCACCCTTTTACCACTCACTCTCTCTTTCCATCAATGTTGCTCAACTTTCTCTCTTTCATCGCCAGCCTCCCACCCTTGCTTTCTCCTCTGTCTCTCTCTTTTCCTTTCTCTCTCCAACTCTTCATCTCTCTATCCCTCTCTTCTTCTACCTCCCTCTTTCTCACTCTTCCTTGCTTTTTCAGTCCTTTTCTCTTCCTCTTTCCTCAATCCTCTTCCACCCTTTTCACTCCCCTTTCATTTTCTTTACTTTTCTCGTTACCGATCTGTTTCCCTCCCTCTTTCAATCTTTCTCTCAATTTTCTCTCTCCATCCATCTCTCATCTCTCTTCCTCTCCACTCTTATATCACTCACTCCCAGTCTGTCTTTCCATTTTTGTCTCTCGACTTTCTCTCTTCCACCACAAGCCCCCCACCTCTTCTATCTCTCTGTCTCTCTTTTTTCTTCTTTTTCTCCAACCCTTCATCTCTCTATCTCTCTCCTTCTCCCTCCTTCTTTCTCTCTTTACTCTACTTTATATCTCCACAATCTTTGGAATGGACTCAACTGATCTACGCTGCATGATTTCACCACTTATCCTTTCCGTTGCCAAAAAAAAAGAAAAAAAAAAGGCTTTTATTTTGCCGATAGGACATTTTTGGATGTGAAATCTGGAAAGTGGAAGTGACTGATTTAAATTTTTGTTGCCCAGTTGATGAACGCTCCAGGGAAGAGCCAACTCGACTGACACGGAGATAAACAGACACATGAGAGAGAGAGAAAGAGGGGAGCAGTTTTATCTGAATCGGGAAATTATTGGTACTTAAAGATCATGTATTATGCAAAACTGACTCTTTTGAGCTTTTAGCCATGTTAGAATGTTATTACCTCATCAAAAAACAGACCTGAAGTTGTGTTTTGTTTCATTCACACATGATTGAGTAAGTTTTTATTATTAATCTGTCTACATCTCCAATGCTCAAAATGCTCTGTTCCAACTTGTGATGGAAAACGTTTGGAAAGATGTGATAACAACTTCTGGCGGGCTTTGTTCGCGGTAGTAAGTCTGCCAAAATGTAGGAAAAATTAGAAAATGGCCCAGTTTTCTTCATCTCCCTGTCATTGTAGCGTTTCGTTATGTTGTTGAGTTAAACATGTGTCCCGTTACTACTAAACTAAAGGTAAAATGTCAGGGATGTCCTGATCACATTTGTTTGCTCCAGAGTCCGAGTCTTTTCTAACCATTCACCATCATTGTTGAAAATCTTGACTTTTCACAGTCTGGTCTTGGAATGTGTAACTTAGTATATGAACCAGACCAGAATCAGATCAGACCTGAGACTCGACTCTGCACAATCTACAGTTTGTATATTTGATATTACATGGAAGCCTGTGCATTACATTTTAAACATTTAGGCTCGTCTATGAAATCCAAATAATACAAAATCTTACCAAATAAAAACGCGATGACAGAAGCCCCACAGCCTCTCTCCCGAGCACCGCGAACACATCCACAAACCCACAGCGGAGCGCGCACCACATACAACATCAGTCTCACGGCTCAATAGACACTTCATTCCACTGTTCCCACCCTCCCTGCCAAAAGCGTCAGCTGTGCTGTGAAACATGCAAACAAACAGAGCAGTGCGATGACGCCATCGGCCGCACAGGTGTGAACATGAGCCACAGAACCCCAGGTAACAGCGCCCGAGCACGGCACGGCCCAAAAGTCCCAGCATAAGTGCGCCTCTGGTACAGCAAGCACTAGGACTGACGTCGCGCTGACGGGACGTCCCTGAGCAAATCCTGCACCTCAGAAAAACTGTTGTGTCCTGTGTGTCTTGTGTGTTATATACGTATATTATTTATCCGATACCTGATCGGCACAAAATGTCAGAGTCTGGATCAAGTCCACAGTTAAGTGATCGGCGCCAATTTCCGATCACGTGATCGGATCGGGACAGCCCTATAAAATGTTGCTGTTAACTTGAAATCTACCACTTCATGACATCACAAGGTGGAACAGAGCATTTTGAGCTTTGGAAATGTAGACAGACTAATAATAAAGGATGACTCAAACTCAAAACACATGACTAAAACCTCACAAGAGTCAGTTTGGCTTAATATTTGAACTTTAAAAGTGCATTGTGTAACTTTTCTGGAGGATCCGTCAAATGTTTTTTTCCATGGAGATGTTATTGCTTTGTCTGGAATATTTCACACTATGACTTTAAACCTTTCAATCACCATGAAGACCAAATCAGACCAAGCTACAGGTCAGGTCTGTGGAGAGGCGACCCCGCTCACAGTCAGAATGTCTGTTTTTCAAGGTATTTTTAAGCTATAAAACCACCAGTAATTGAATAAATGTAAGAAAGAGCTGTTTAATGTCATACTGTGGAACATTCCAAGCAGAGCAGTGACATATTAATAGAAACAAGGAGGTGATGGACAATCAAAAAGTTACATAGTGCAACTTTAAGTATCACTGTTTATAAAAAAAAATAAATGGAGAAAAGTGACTCCCCAGTTTGAGTACAGTGTGTGGGTATAGTGTGTGTAGTATTTTCCAGACAGAGTAAACTTGTGTTTATATTCACTTCTTACCAAGTTCTCCAAACAGCTCCACTCCTAAGGCGGCGTAGATGAAAAACAGTAGCATGAAGAGCAGGCCCAGGTTACCCACCTGCAACAGCACACAAGCAGAACACACATTTAGACACATTAGCATGGGGTTTAGGTTAGAAAAATCACAAAAACACTGGGGTTAGGAACTTTTTCTGACACGCTAACGAAAGTACACAGCTGTAGTTAACACAATTTGACAGCAGAAATGTTCCAGATTTGATTTATAGACTTAAAACCGGGCAGGAGATCTCTGGGCTTTTACCTCTGACATAACAAAACTGAGAATTTCAAAATTACATGTTTTTATGGGACATAGACAGAATGCCTTACTAAAAAAGATTCATCAAACAAGCATGAACGAAGGAAAATACAACTCCAGGTATGTTTTTGATTAGGGAACAATATTATGACTAGGGGTGTGCAGAAATATCGAAATATCAATATATCGTATCGTTTAATGTGATGATACATTACAGCAGTATCGTGGGCTGCTGTATCAATATATCACCGGGAGTATTTTTTGGTATATTTGACTAATCATTTAGTTACAGAGCTACAGTTCTGTTGCTTGTTTGAAGGAAAGTCATTTATGCAACACATTTCACATTTTCACTGTTTTGAGGCTTAAAATGGGCGTGTTTTATTTTAACTTTGCACAAGAAGTGGTTTAGCAAAGACTTTTAGTATCACAGCCATGATTTTTTCTTGAGCTTTCTTGAATCGATTAGAAATATATTGTAGTGAATCAAATCGAATCGACTGCTCACTGTATCAAGGTATGTATCGTATCGTGGCCTCTGTATCGAAGTATGTATCGTAATGTGGCCTCTGTATCGAAGTACGTATTGTAACGTGGCCTCTTTATCGAAGTATGTATCGTAACGTGGCCTCTTTATCGAAGTATGTATCGTATCGTGGCCTCTGTATCGAAGTATGTATCGTATTGTGGCCTCTTTATCGAAGTATGTATCGTATTGTGGCCTCTTTATCGAAGTATGTATCGTATTGTGGCCTCTGTATCGAAGTATGTATCGTATCGTGGTATCGAGTATGTATCGTTGTATCGTATGTATTTATCGAAGTATGTATCATGTGGCCTCTGTATCGTATCGTAATGTGGCCTCTGTATCGGTATTGTACGTGGCCTCTTTATCGAAGTATGTATCGTATCGTGGCCTCTGTAGCAAAGTATGTATCGTATCGTGGCCTCTTTATCGAAGTATGTATCGTAACGTGGCCTCTGTATCAAAGTATGTATCGTGTCGTGGCCTCTTTATCGAAGTATGTATCGTATTGTGGCCTCTTTATTGAAGTATGTATCATAACGTGGCCACTTTATCGAAGTATGTATCGTATGTCTTATGTATGTATCCTATCTTGGCCTCTTTATCGAAGTATGTATCGTATCGTTGCTCTGTATCGAAGTATGTATCGTATCGTGGCCTCTGTATCGAAGTATGTATCGTGGCCTCTGTATTGAGGTATGTATTGTAACGTGGCCTCTGTATCAAGATAAGTATCGCATCATATGTAGGTATGCGTATCATGGCCTCTGTATCGAAGTACGTTGTATCGTAGCCTCGTATTAAAGTATGTATCATATCGTGGCCTCTGTATCGTATCGTTGTAGTGGCCTCTTGTATGTCGGTATCTTTATCGTATGTATTGTATGGCCTCTTTATCGAAGTATGTATGTAACGTGGCCTCTTTATCGAAGTATGTATTGTAACGTGGCCTCGTATGTATGTAACGTGGCCTCTTTATCGAAGTATGTATTGTAACGTGGCCTCTTTATCGAAGTATGTATCGTAACGTGGCCTCTTTATCGAAGTGTGTATTGTAATGTGGCCTCTGTATCGAAGTATGTATCGTCTCGTGTCCTCTGTATCGAAGTACGTATTGTAACGTGGCCTCTTTATCGAAGTATGTATTAACGTGGCCCTTTATCGAAGTATGTATCGTAACGTGGCCACTTTATCGAAGTATGTATCGTATTGTGGCCTCTTTATCGAAGTATGTATCGTATCGTGGCCTCTGTATCGAAGTATGCATCGTATCGTGGCCTCTGTATCGAAGTATGTATTGTAACGTGGCCTCTTTATCGAAGTATGTATCGTAATGTGGCCTCTGTATCGAAGTATGTATCGTAATGTGGCCTCTGTATCGAAGTACGTATTGTAACGTGGCCTCTTTATCGAAGTATGTATCGTAACGTGGCCTCTGTAGCAAACTATGTATCGTATCGTGGCCTCTGTAGCAAAGTATGTATCGTATCGTGGCCTCTTTATCGAAGTATGTATCGTAACGTGGCCTCTGTATCAAAGTATGTATCGTGTCGTGCTCTTTATCGAAGTATGTATCTCTTTATGAAGTATAACGTGGCCACTTTATCGAAGTATGTATCGTATTGTGGCCTCTTTATCGAAGTATGTATCCTATCTTGGCCTCTTTATCGAAGTATGTATCGTATCGTTGCCTCTGTATCGAAGTATGCATCGTATCGTGGCCTCTGTATCGAAGTATGTATCATATCGTGGCCTCTGTATTGAGGTATGTATTGTAACGTGGCCTCTGTATCAAGATAAGTATCGCATCGTGGCATATGTATAGAGGTATGTATCGTATCATGGCCTCTGTATCGAAGTACGTGTCGTATCGTAGCCTCTGTATTAAAGTATGTATCATATCGTGGCCTCTGTATCGAGGTATGTTTCGTGTCGTGGCCTCTTTATCGAAGTATGTATCGTAACGTGGCCTCTTTATCGAAGTATGTATTGTAACGTGGCCTCTTTATCGAAGTATGTATCGTAACGTGGCCTCTTTATCGAAGTATGTATTGTAACATGGCCTCTTTATCGAAGTATGTATCGTAACGTGGCCTCTTTATCGAAGTATGTATTGTAACGTGGCCTCTTTATCGAAGTATGTATTGTAACGTGGCCTCTTTATCGAAGTATGTATCGTAACGTGGCCTCTTTATCGAAGTGTGTATTGTAATGTGGCCTCTGTATCGAAGTATGTATCGTCTCGTGTCCTCTGTATCGAAGTACGTATTGTAACGTGGCCTCTTTATCGAAGTATGTATCGTAACGTGGCCACTTTATCGAAGTATGTATCGTATTGTGGCCTCTTTATCGAAGTATGTATCATATCGTGGCCTCTTTATCGAAGTATGTATCGTAACGTGGCCACTTTATCGAAGTATGTATCGTATTGTGGCCTCTTTATCGAAGTATGTATCATATCGTGGTCTGTATCGTATCGTGGCTCTGTATCGAAGTATGCATCGTATCGTGGCCTCTGTCTAAGTATTTATCATATCGTGGCCTCTGTATCGAGGTATGTATTGTAACGTGGCCTCTGTATCAAGATAAGTATCGCATTGTGGCCTCTGTATTGAGGTATGTATCGTATCATCGGCAACTTCTTAAATACCCAGCCTTAATTATAACTTGGTAAAAGCTCTAAAGATCTTTAAAGTTGGTTTCCATGGCATTTTCATTCACTGCCTATACAGCATTCATACACTGCTATCAGAACATAAACGGAAGGTGGGTGAAGAAAATCTTGCCCAAGGACAACAGCCGCTTAAATATCCATAATATAAGACATGAGAGCATCTGAGTACAGCAGTAACTCTCCTCTGATGATTTTACATGTAACTAATAACAAATGACATGGTTAGAATTTAAAGGGACAGTCCAGAATTTTGGACATAGCACCTCATTTTGTAGTTAACCAGAGTGTTGTTATTAGAGACGTGTGGAGACACTTTTTTTTAAAATATTCCATCCAGACATAAATCCTTCAAATGCAAGGTTGGTTTTACTTCTAAAATTATTCTGTCAACAAAGACATTTACATCGACAGTTTGGTGTAATAAAAGTTTTGCCTCAGGTGTTTTGTGGGTTGGGTAAGACCTAGCACCAGCGACCTCTGCAAATACAAGGACTGGATGGAATATTTTAAAAAAGTGTCTCCACACGTCTTCAACCCTCTGACTCACTAGGAAATGAGGTCCTATGTCCAAAATTCTAGACTGTCCCTTTAACTAAATCGCAACAAATCTTGTCATGATTCTAACATTTCAAACTAAATTTCGATACTAAGGAATAGACTCAATCCTCAATACCGATTCTGAAAACTTCTGATAAACTTTTTTAGACCATAAAATGAGGTTTTCAACATTAAAGGGCCCATCTCATGCAAAATCAACTTTTCAGAGCTTTCTACCTTCTAAGAGTGATGTGTGGGCCTTGTATATGTGGCCAAAGTGTTTTTTAGTTTGATTTTTATTTATTTTTTTAAACAAATTGCAGCATATTTCTGCCACCCTCCCACATGACAACAAACTAAAGCCTGGTACAATGATGACGCGGCAGCTACGCCTATGACGCGTTTGACATAGCAGAAAAAGCTTCGCACCCTCCCTCGCTCCACTGCCTCCGCCCCGCCTCCACCCTGCATCGTCTGACAATTCCCACATGAACACCTAAACAAAAGCGACAGCATAAAATAATTGTTCTACACTGCAGTGTACACGATATAATAAGTTTATCTACTAGTGTTTATTAATACTTTACTAATCAGTAATGTTCAGCTGATGTCGACGAGGTGCTTGCGCTTCATGCACCTCAAAGTCCTCGTCCGATTCCGGGTTCAACACATGCGGCTGAACACGCTGTATCGCCATGATGAATAAAAGTTTATTCCTGCCACTATCAGGGTGCACGCCTGTCTCCCCCTCCCTCCCTGAGATGGCGGAGGAAGGGCGGCTCACTCAGAGCCTACGTCACGTTTGGAGGGCGGAGCCTGTGCTTTCTCAGGACGGGCGGAGGGATGAGCAATAGTCGGTCTTTCATAGTTCCTGGTCTGTGATTGTCTCCAAGAAATCAGTAAGATTTCATAACTATTGTGTAATGGATGTTCCAAAACCCAAACTGTGCTTGTTTATGTGCAGAAGATACAATGTGAAAAGAGTTATTTTACATGAGATGGGCCCTTTAAATGGTAATATTTTCTTTTATATTCCCATGTGGTCTTATATCTCTGTGATCTCTCAGTGGTCCAGGTAGGTTCCACAGTGGTCCATGGACGTATACTAGTCTATGTGCTCCTGTAAATGTTCTGGTTCAGCTCAAAATCATTCTAAAAATATTCAGGAAAGCTTCATTTCTGTCCTGTGAATGTGACTTTTTAGTATCGATACCTGCTCACATTCTTCTAGTGTTGATATTCGTTTTAATAATTTTGCCCACCCTAATCACAAACGCAGGTACATTTTTCAAAATCTCTTCAAAACTACTCAAAAGTCTACTCAAGTTACTGCAATTAGTTCCTTTATTCTTCCGTGTCTTCGACGACTCCCCAAAGCAGAACCCTGTATGTGTTAACGTCGTTTTTATTGCGTCTTCAGATGACCACAGCTGCTCTGCCCCTTCGCGCTCCGTCCAGACCCTCCCCCGCGCCGGCCATTAAACAACCGGACCGAACGGAGAGAGCCAGCGTGGTGCTCCGAGCTAACAGCGCTAATCGTGCTAATAGTGCAGAGGCGCAGCGTGTGGCGGCCATTTTGAATCAGGCGGGAATGAGAGGGGCGGGGTGGAGGGCCGAGATGGCTTTGTTTGAGTGCTTTTTCTCGCCAGGACTCATTTGTATAATACATAAAGTGGCTATTAATGAATCGTTAAGCCTTAATGAGCAGATTTATAGCGGGTCAAATGTGTTTTGAGGGGCTTATATAGTTGTTATCTAGTAATTGCGATGGGCTCTGTGCATAATAGCATCACTTCTTCTTGTCCAATTTTAATATATTTAGAGATGAGGCTGTGAACAGAGAGCTGCAGGTGGATGTCACTGATAACACGTAAAAAATTACACAAAAAAAGGTAATTCTTCAGCGGATGTTTGTGTCTCTATGCATATTTTGAAGCATAATAAATATTAAAACGACGCCACAAACTGAAATATTCTGGGTTTTGTTTCATTCACACAAAGCTCCAGAGCTCAACATGCCCTGTTCCACCTCGTGATGTCATGAAACAGAGGTGGGATCAAGTCGTCGTTTTGCAAGTCTCAAGTCTTTGACCTCAAGTCCGAGTCACTTCAGGGGATGTATGTGTTTCGATGCACATTTTGAAGTGTAATAAATATTAAAACAACGTCACAAACTGAATTATTTTGTGTTTGTTTCATTCACACAAAGCTCCAGAGCTCAAAATGCCCTGTTCCACCTCGTGATGTCATGAAACAGAGGTGGGATCAAGTCGTCATTTTGCAAGTCTCAAGTCTTTGACCTCAAGTCCGAGTCACTTCAGGGGATGTATGTGTTTCGATGCACATTTTGAAGTGTAATAAATATTAAAACAACGTCACAAACTGAATTATTTTGTGTTTTGTTTCATTCACACAAAGCTCCAGAGCTCAAAATGCTCTGTTCCACCTCGTGATGTCAAGAAACAGAGGTGGGATCAAGTCGTTGTTTTGCATATCTCAAGTCTTTGACCTCAAGTCTGAGTCAAGTTCCAAGTCAAAGACAGACAAGTCCAAGTCGAGTCTTGAATCACTGGCCCATAAGTCATCTGCTTTGAGCTTCCAAGTCATTTCAAATCTCGATTTTTACAATTTATATGACCCTTAAACTAGATTGTAGTTAAAAAGTCATGGTATATTTATATGAGTACCGTATTTTCCGCACTATAAGGTGCTCTGGATTATAAGGTGCACTGTCATTAAATGGTCTATTTTCGAACTTTTTTCACAAATAAACCACACTGGACTTTAAACGAAACACAACAGTTGGATGGGTCAGTTGGACTTTGTTTGTTTGTTGCGTTCACGGTGACTCTGGGCTTTGTTCAGTTGTGGCGTGTAGGGAGGGTGCTGTCTGGAACCGCTGGATTGTCGGCGTGTTCGCAGTGACTCAGTTGTTCAGTCGTGTCTAGAAGCGGCACATTGCGCTCGCTTTTTCAGTTCGTTCCTCCGTTCTGTTCCTCGTCGGCGTGGAGTGATGAGCGTGGCTGCGGGTGTTTTTTTCGGCGTGGTCGCTGTCTGCTCCGTGCGTGTTTGTAGTTTACTGGGGTTGTGCTGGGACACTGGAGTGGATTCGTGTACAGGACGCTCTGGATTGCGGGGTCATTTTTTGATGGGTTTGGAGGCTTAAGAGCCCGGAAAATACGGTATTTATGTAAGAGTTGTAGAAATGCACATTTTTCCTTTTTAAATGTCTTGACTAGATCTTAGTGTGAATCACTGCGGTCAGAACGGAAATAATTCAGATTTAAGAGTGCTTAATAACTGTTATTTTGTCAAGTAGTTTGCACTGAAATGGAAAGATCAAGTTCTATGCAGTTCCCCCTTTTTTAGTGTATCGTACTTTATTGTACTGTACATCACTGTAGTACATTTGAGGATACCATCTCACAGTACTTCAGTTACTGTTGCCATAGTAACAAGTGGGAGAAGGGGACATGTTCCAGTTTGTTCCTGTAAAATTAAGCGCCGCGTGTATCAACTGTAAAGAGAAAAGTATTTTCGAGAAACATATGCAGTATATTTTTAGCAGAAGCATCAAGTCTTCTCAAGTCACAGGGCTCAAGTCCGAGTCAAGTCCCAAGTCATTGAGCTTCAAGTCCAAATCAAGTCCCAAGTCTCAGTCCATTTTATCAAGTCTAAAGTCCCAAAAATAGAAACTCAAGTCTGACTCGTGTCCAAATCACGACTTGCAAGTCCCCACCTCTGTCATGAAGCAATAGTTTTTAAGTTAATTCAGCCTAATTTTAATTTTATTTTTTTACGGTTTGTGTGTTAAACATGCGTGAATGAAAAAAAACACAACTCCAGGTCTGTTTGTGATAAGGAAACAACATTGATCAGAAAACTGCGGAATACAGGCCTTTTAATGTATAGTTGTGTGCTGTTCCTGTACAAATAAAAGAATACCACACAAGCCTTTAACCAATTTGAATTTCATGAATAGACCTCATGTTTGCGCACAGAAACGTTTCTATGTGGTGTGATCAAAGCAGGTGCACACACAGAGCTTTTCCCTCATAATCTCAGGACACAGGAGGAATAAAAGTGACACTAAACATGAGCTCCGAGTGAGTCCTGACCACAGTGTGTGAAGCCTGAGGCGTTTAGAGCGACTCATTCAACCCAGAACTGGATTTTAAATGGAAGGGCATCTGGTATTCAAATAGATTCAAACCGTTTCAATTGAACTTATTTCAAGCTTTCCCCATTGCCCACATCCACATATATTTAGTTTATATTTAGTACTCCCTTATTCTGTGACTTGTGGCTCTTTTGAACAGTTTGTTGCGTTGGAATCAGATCTTTTTTTTTTTTTTTTAAAGAGCAGAATCTTTCTAATCTTCACGCATTCTTACACAGATTTACGCTGAGCCAACACAAGATTTTTTGGCATCATCATAAAGTTTCGTTTCATTTTAATTTTCCATTATTTTATATTGTAGTGCAATGTTTTATTTAGATTCTGCTTAATTTCAAAGGACAAAACCAATTACCACTTTCAGTTTGAAGCTTTTTTTTTTTTTTGAAGCATTTTATTAATTTATTTTCAGATTTTATTTATTTAAGCATTTTATTTAGAATTATTTGAAGCATTTTATTAATTTATGTATTATTTTATTTATTTAAGCTTTTAATTTAGATTTTTTGAAGCACTTTTATTTATTTTTTAGCTTTTTTATTTTAGCTTTTTTATTCTTTAGCTTTTTATTTATTTATTTAGGCATTTTATTTAGATTTTTTGGAAACTTTTTTATATTTTAAAATATTGTATTTTATTATTTTATTTATTTAAACATTTTATTTAGATTTTTAAAGCTTTTTTTTAGGCATTTTATTTATTTATTTCATTATTTTATTTAATGTATTTATTTAAGCATTTTATGTAGAATTTTTTAGAAGCATTTTTGAATTTTTAAAAAACATTTTATTTATTTATTTATTTTCTTATTTTATTTATTTATGCATTTTATTTAGAATTTTTAAAGCATTTTTGAATCTTTTTAAGCATTTCATTTATTTATTTAATTATTTTATTTCATGTATTTATTTAAGCATTTTGTTTAAAATTTTTCTGATTTTTTATTTTTTTTTTTTTTTCAGTTTGAGGCATTTCAGAATTATTTAACCTTGGTCATTTGGTCTCTGTGATTAGTTGCACAGATCCAAAAGATTCCCATAAAAGAGTTGAAAGTCCCGTCACTACCTTTCACGAGCCCTGGGTGGCACACATATTGTATTTTTGATCATTTCTTTCATTGCGGTAGAAAAAAAAAAACATGGTCCCAGTGTGGCGGAGATAGTATTGATATTTCTCGTAGTCGTAGTGGGGCCGTCCTTTTCTCCGTTCTCCCTCACGTCCCTGAGCTCCTGTTCTAATGTCAATATCGTCCTAACAGAGCTGAGCCTGTGGGTGAAGAGATGGCAGTTTGGCATTTCATTTCTGCTCTGGTCCCATCACCCCGGGTTACACCTCCTGCCATGTGTCTGCTATCGTAATCTCTCTCTCTCTCTCTCTGTGTCTCACTCTGTTTTTCTCTTTTTCCCTCTCTGTGTATCTCTCTTTCTCTATCTGTCTCATTCTGTTTCTCTCTTTTTCTCTCTGTATATGTTTTGTTTTGTATCTCTCTATATATGTCTCTCTTTTTCCCTCTTTCAGTTTCTCTCTTTCTCTCTCTGTATATCTCTTTCTTTCTCTCTCTCTGTCTCATTTTGTTTCTCTCTTTTTCTCTGCATATGTCTTGTTTTCTCTCTCTCTCTATATGTCTCTCTTTTTCCCCCTCTGTCACTCTGTTTCTCTCTTTTTCTCTCTCTGTGTGTATATATTTCTTTCTCTCTGTCTCATTTTGTTTCTCTCTTTTTATCTCTGTATGTCTTGTTTTCTATCTCTCTTTATATTTTTCTTTCTCTGTATATCTCTCTTTCTCTCTGTCTCATTCTGTTTCTCTCTGTATATCTCTCTTTCTCTCTCTTGATCTCATTCTGTTTCTCTCTTTGTATATATCTCTCTTTCTCTCTGTCTCTTTCTGTTTCTCTCTTTTTCTCTCTGTATATGTCTTGTTTACTATCTCTCTCTATATTTGTCTCTCTTTTCCCTCTCTCTCTGTCACTCTCTTTCTCTCTTTTCTCTCTCTGTATATCTCTCTCTCTGTCTCATTCTGTTTCTCTCTTTTTATCTCTGTTTATGTCTTGTTTTCTCTCTCTCTCTCTATATATATATATACATATGTCTCTCTCTTTCCCTCTGTCACTCTGTTTCTCTTTTTCTCTCTCTGTATATCTCTTTCTAATTGCTCTCTCTGTCTCTGTGTGTCTCTCTCCCCACACTTTCTCTGTCTCTATCTGTCTCCTATGTCTCTCTCTCTGCTCTGTCTCTCCCTCTTTCTCTCTCTCTATTTGCTCTTTTTCTGTCTGTGTATCTCTCTTCCCCTTTTCTCTCCTCTATCGATCTCTCTCTCTCTTTGCTTTCTCTGTCTGTCTGTCTGTCTCTCTTTGCACTCTGTCTGCTCTTTATCTCTCAGTCTCTTTCCCTCTCTTTTTCTCTTTGTCTTTCTGTTTCTCTCCGTCACTTTCTTTGCTCTTTATCTATTATGTTTGTCTGTTTCTCTCTATCTTTTTCTCTGTCTGCCTATCTCTGTTTCTCCGGCTATCTCTCTCTCTCTCTGTCTGTCTCTTAGACAACTTTCTGTCTCTCCTTGTTTTCTCTCTGTCTCTCTCTTTCTATCTCTGGCCTCTCTGTATCTGTCTCTCTCTCTGCTCTTTCTGTCAATGTCTGTCTCTCTGTGCCTTTCTGTTTGCCTCTCTCTATTTGCTCTCTCTTTCTATGTCCCTCTTTCTCTCTCTCTCTTTTTACATCTTTGTTTGTCTGTTTCTTTCTCTTCCCCTCTCTCTCCCCCTTTTCTTTGCTCTGTCTCTCTTTTATCTCCGTTTATCTCTCTCTGTTTCTCAGTCTATCTTGTTCTCTCTGCCCCCCATCTCTCTCTGTCTCTCTTGGACATCTTTCTTTCTTTCTCTCTCTTTGTCTCTCTTTCTCTCTCTCTCTCTCTTTTCATGCTTGTGTCAGTAGACCAATACTCGTACAGGAAAAGCATTCATTAACTACAGTTTTAATTACCTCCCTGAGCGCCGCTGGGATGAGATTGGCCTTGTGGGTAATGAGAGGAGGATCAATAGACAAAACGAAAGGACGAAAAAAATAAAAAAAAAAAACAATGGATATCTTCTAACCCTAACCTCTGTCTCGCCCTTACTTGGGTATAGAGCAGTCAGGACAAAGCACACTTTTAAGAACTCAAGTTATTCAAGTACATGTAAAACATAGGTATAACAGAGATAAAAATAAAATATGAAGAAAAAAAAAAGATAAATAAATAAAAATGAAAAACTAAATAATAATAATAATAATAATAATAATAAATACATTGAAAAAATAAAATAAAAAAGACAAATCAAAAAAGCAAAGTAAAAAGCAAGTATAACACAGACAAAAATAAAATAAAAAGAATAAAAATAAATAAAAATGAAAAAAATAAAATATAATAATAATAATAATAATAATAATAATAATAATATTATTATTATTATTATTATTATTATTATTATTATTATTATTATTATACATTGAACAAAATCAGGAAACATTTTTATTAAATACATTAAAAAAAAAAGCAGGTATAACACAGACAAAAATAAAATAAAAAAAAAGAAGAAAAATAAATACATAAAAATGAAAAACAAAATAAATACATTAATAATAATAATAATAATAATAATAATAATAACATTGAAAAAAATCTGAAAAAAAAAAATAAATAAACAAAATAAAATAAAAAGGAAAAAAAAAATTAGTAATGCAAAATACAAGAAGTAAATTTAACTTACAAAACAGAGATAGAGTCAAAATGATAAACTGATTAAATTAACTGATTCACTTTTCAGTCCAATCTGTCCAATTCAGTAAAGTGTCCTGCCCATGGGCTCAAAGGCAGTGTGCAACCACTTACTACGCAGCACTTCTGTTCACCAATACAACGCAATATAAACTAAAATGATGGTTCTGTGTACTGAACTTATTAGGCTAAACCAACTAAAAAGCAAATGTGCATCTTTTTGTTTGTATTAATCATATTCGTAAACAGAACTAGACAGGCCCATAGCCAAAGCAGCTGTCCTTGTTTTTACCCCCCGTGAGCTGCTTTGTGCTCTCTCGTTCAGTCTCTCTTCCTCCCTTTCCCTCTGTATCTCTCTCTCTCTCTCTCTCTCTCTTTCTTTCTCCCACCGTGAGCGGCTCTGAGCGCTCTCCATGGTGCTGAAACAGAAACAAGCCACTCCATGCTGCGAGCACAGGGAGGGAGGCTTTGAGCTGGAGCTGTACGTCTGTGTGTGTGTCCCTCTCTCTTTCTCTATTTTGCCATCTCTCTCTCTTTTACTCTCTCTCACTCTCTATTTTGCTATATCGCTGTGTCTTTCTCTCTCTCTCTGTCTTTCTTTCTTTCTCTCTGTGTCTCCTTCTTTCCCTCTCTCTGTATCTGGGTGAGTGTTTTGGTCCCCCTATGAGCTTGTTCATGCACGCTCTTATTCTCTCTCTCTGTTTGCCTCTCTCTCTCTTTCTTCCCCTGTAAGAGGGTCTGTGAGCTCTCCATGGTGCTGAAACAGAAACAAGCAGCTCCAAGCTGCGAGCACAGGGAAGGGGAAGGCTTTGAGCTGTCACTCACCGTGTCTCTGTTTCTCTCCGCGCCTGTCTGTCTCTCTCTCTGTCCACTTCTCTCTATCTCTCTATCTCACTATCTCAGCTCTTTATATCTCTTTTTCCCTCTACCTCTCTCTCTGTCTGACTCTCGGTGAGCGTTTTGGCCCCCGTGAACTGGTCTGTGCTCTCTCCATGGTGCTGAAACAGGTGCTCTGTCTCTTTCTCACTCTTTGTGCGTCTGTCTCTCCCTCCCTTTGTCTGAGTCTCTCTCTATCTCTCTTTTTCTCTCCATGTCTCTCTCCTTCTCTTTCTCCCTCTCTCTTTCGCTCTATATGTCACTCTCTCTTTTTCCACCTGTGTTTTGTTTCCCCTGGGAGCTGGTCTGTGCACTCTCTCTCCCTCTCTCTCTCTCTGTCTCTATCTCTTATTCTCTCTGTCTTTAGCTCTCTCAGTCTTTCACTCTCTCTCCAGCTGTCTGTCTGTCTGTTTATCTCTCTCTGTCTGTGTCTCTTTCTCTCTCTTTGTGTGTCTGTCTCTCTCTCCCTTTGTCTTGCTCTCTCTATCTGTCTCTTTTTTGTGTCTCTGTGTCTCTCTTATTCTCTTTCTCTCTTTCTTTCTTTCTTTCTCCCTATATGTCACTCTCTTTCTCCCCCGTGCTTTGTTTTTCCTGGGAGCTGGTCTGTACGCTGTCTCTCTCTCCCTCTCTTTCTCACCTCAGTCTCTATCTCTCATTCTCTCTGTCTTTATCTCTCTCAGTCTTTCACTCTCTCTCTGTCTGTGTCTCTTTCTCTCCCTTTGCGTGTCTGTCGCTCTATCCCTTTGTCTCGTTGTCTCTCTCCCTTTGTCTCAGTCTCTCTCTCTCTGTCTCTCTTTTTGTCTCTTCATGTCTCTCTTATTCTCTTTCTCCTTTTCTCCCTATATGTCACTCTCTCTTTCTATCCATGTGTTTCGTTTCCCCTGGGAGCTGGTCTGTGTGCTCTCTCTCTCTCCCTCTCTGTCTCTATCTCTCACTCTCTCTGTCTTTATCTCTCTCAGTCTTTCACTCTCTCTCTCTCTCTTTGTGTCTGTCTCTCTCTGTCTCTCTCCCTTTGTCTTAATCTCTCTCTCTCTGTCTCCCTTTTTGTCTCTCCATGTAGAGGGAGAAAGAGAAGGAGAGAGCTCCTTCTCTTTCTCCCTCTATGTCAATCTCTCTTTCTCCTCCTGTGTTTTGTTCTCCCTGGGAGCTGGTCTGTGTGCTCTCTCTCTCTCTCTCTCTCCCTCTCTTTCTCCCTCTGTCTCTATCTCTCATTCTCTCTGTCTGTCTTTCACTCTCTCTCTGTCTGTCTATCTCTCTTTCTCTCTCTTTATGTGTCTGTCTCTCTCTCCCTTTGTCTCAAGCCCTCTGTCTCTCTTTTTGCCTCTCCATGTCTCTCTCCTTCTCTTTCTCCCCTTCTCCCTATATGTCACTCTCTCTTTCTATCCATGTGTTTTGTTTCCCCTGGAAGCTGGTCTGTGTGCTCTCTCTCTCCCTCTCTGTCTCTATCTCTCACTCTCTCTGTCTTTATCTCTCTCAGTCTTTCACTCTCTCTCTCTCTTTGTGTCTGTCTCTCTCTGTCTCCCTTTTTGTCTCTCCATGTAGAGGGAGAAAGAGAAGGAGAGAGCTCCTTCTCTTTCTCCCTCTATGTCAATCTCTCTTTCTCCTCCTGTGTTTTGTTCTCCCTGAGAGCTGGTCTGTGCTCTCTCTCTCTCTCTCTCTCTCTCTCCCTCTCTTTCTTCCCTCTGTCTCTATCTCTCATTCTCTCTGTCTTTATCTCTGTCTCTCTTTCTCTCTCTTTATGTGTCTGTCTCTCTCTCCCTTTGTCTCAAGCCCTCTGTCTCTCTTTTTGCCTCTCCATGTCTCTCTCCTTCTCTTTCTCCCCTTCTCCCTATATGTCACTCCCTCTTTCTCCCCCTGTGTGCTGGTCTGTGTGCTCTCTCTCTCTCTCTCTCTCTTTGTACCTCCCTCTCTCTCTCTCTCTCTGTCCCTTTCTCCCCCTGAGTTCTTGCCCCCCTGTGAACTAGTCTGTGCTCTCTCTCTCTGTACCTCTCTCCATCTCCCTTTCTCCCGCTGTGTTTTCCCCCCGTGAACTGATCTGTGCACTCTCTCTCTCTCTCTCTCTGTACCTTTCTCTCTGTCTCTCTTTCTCCCCCTGTGTGAGCTCTCTCTGGTCTCTCTCCGTGGTGCTGAAACAGAAACCGTCTCCTCCTCCATGCTGTGCGCTCGTGGAGGTCTGAGGCTCTGTGCTGTGGTCTCCCATAAATGAGTCGTCCAGGAGCAGTCCCCACGGCTCTTTCTTTCTCTTGTCACTGGTGTCCGTCGCTCTCAGTGAAACCAGAGCCAGTGTTTCCATTGATCTGATTGATTTTTAACAGCTATCACGTGTATTCAGCTCAACAAAATGAATGATGAATAATTCTCTTTAAAAAATAAATAAATAAATAAATAAATAATAATAATAATAATAATAATAATAATAATAATAATTCTTAAATTATAAAAAAATAAAACTAAAAAAATGCTTTTAACATAATGTCAAACTCAGAAGATCAGATAATTCTCTTTAAAAATAAATAAATAAATAATAATAATAATAATAATAATAATAATAATAATAATAATAATAATAATAATAATAATTCTTAAATTATAAAAAAAATAAAAAACTAAAAAAATGCTTTAACATAATGTCAAACTCAGAAGATCAGATAAATATATTTAAAATTTCAATTTACATTTAAAGGTCCCATATTACGCTATTTTCTGATCTGCTATGATGTTGTTTCTTCATCACAAACAAACCTGGAGTTGTGTTTAGTTTCCTTCACACATGTTTAACGCACAGATCCTCCAGTTCTTCTCTCAAACTGTCAACACTCCACCTTGCGATGTCATGTGGTAATACAGGAAGTGCTCCACTGTGTTTTTAAACTCAATAAACCTTCACTAGAATCATTTCGATAGTCTCAACCCTGGAATTGACGATCTCTACTGAACTCTACTGGACGTATCTTCACTACTGGTCAAAAGTTTTAGAACACCAAACTTTTTCCAGTTTTTTTTTTTTTTTAGTTTACTGTTGACCAAAACGTATTCTAAAATTTTGATTGATGAAAGTGTCCACCTTTGGCAGATGTAACAGCTGAACACGCTCGTGGTTCGTTCTTTTTACAATAGAAATCAGATATTCTTCAGAAAGTCCTTCCCAAGTCTGTTGCAGAAGTTTCCATAAATGTGTGGCACTTGTAGGTTGCTTCACTCTTCTGTCCAGTTCATCCCAAACCAGCTCGATGGAGTTTAAGTCTGGACACTGTGCTGGACACTCCATGTTTTCAAGTTTACCGTCTTGTTCTTTTTTCCTGAGGTAGTTTTGGCAGAGCTTGACCTTGTGTTTTGTATCTTTTATCTTTTTTTTAACCTCTGGCTTTTCAGTATTTACCTTTGTACCATTCCAAGCTCTTCATTGGACTTAAACTGCAATAAATAACTGGAAAAATTAGGGTGTTCTAAAACTTTTGACCGGTAATGTACATTAAACAAAAACAGGTATAAAGCAAAATGTCAAATGTATATATTTTTTTGCAATAGCTTCACAAAGCAGAGCCATTATTCAACCTAAAGACGTTGTCACTTATCTCACCAAAGACTCTATGGTGCCAGTTGCTAAAAATAATGATGAGTTTCAACATTTGTGGATCATAACTTTGAACATTGCTTTCCAAAAACCTTCGTCTTTCCCCTGCCCTCTGTCTGAAATTACGAAGTCAACAAATTGTAGAACGTAAACACAACCTATAGAATGCAGTGGTGTGATCGGTGCATGTGTTGTACCTGAGGCAGGGCTTGGACAACGGTATCCAGGAGGGCTCTCATTCCGGTGGCCATCTTGAGCAGCTTCAGCACTGGTTGAGTGTGTGCGTGCGTGTGGGTACAAGACGATAGAAGACACACACATTTTAGTTTAGGCAGACACACGCCCACTAATGGAAGGTTCAGTCTCCTCCATGGGCGAAAACAAACCCTTCATTTTAACGGACGAGAGCTTAGGACTGCAAAGTTAATGATAATCGAATCAAAATCGCAGTTTGAATGGACACAATTAGACAATCACAAAGGTTGTAATTTAAATAGCAGGATTTCTTCCACAGACAACATCTAATATCTATATACACATTGACAAGTTTACCTTAAAATGGTCAAGTTTACCTTAAAATGTGAACTTTGAACAGATTATTAAACCCATTATTAAACAAAATTGCATTGCTAGTCACGATTTGATTTTTTTTCTTCAGTCAATCAGCTACAAGAGCAGACTTCAACAGTTCTATAGATGCAAAGACAGAAAAGGCCCGTTGGCAGAAATGTGGGGCCATGGGACAACAAGACATAGGCCCCCCCCTCTAATATTAAAGGAACCATCTCATACAAAATCAACTTTTCAGAGCTTTCTACCTTCTAAGAGTGACGTGTGGGACTTGTATATGTTACCGAAGTGTTTTTTAGATTGATTCAACGTTTGTTTTTTTTTAACAAATTGCAGTGTATTTCTGCCACCCTCCCACGTGACAACGAACTAAAACTTGCTACAACCGACACAACGGCCAGCTACACCTATGCCGTGTTTGACGTAGCAGAAAGCGCTTCGCACCCGTTCCCCCTCCCCCGTTCCACCGCCTCCGCCCCGTCTCCACCCCGCATCAGCTGACAATTCCCACATGAACACCTAAACAATAGCGACAGCATAAGCTCGTTGTTATAACCTGCAGTGAACACGATATAATAAGTTTATCTACCAGCGTTTATTAATACTTTACCAATCAGTAATGTTCAGCTGATGTCGACGCGGTGCTTGAACTTCGTGCACCTCAAAGTCCTCGTCCGATTCCAGGTCCAACACATGCGGCTGAACGCGCTGTATCGCCATGACGAATAAAAGTTTATTCCTAACATTATCAAGGTGCACGCCTGTCTCCCCCTCCCTCCCTGAGATGGCGGAGGAAGGGCGGCTCACTCGGAGCCTACGTCACGTTTGGAGGGCGGAGCCTGTGTTTTCTCAGGACGGGCGGGGGGATGAGCAATAGTCGGCCTTTTCATAGTTCCTGGTCTCCGAGAAATCAGGAAGATTTCATAACTATTGTGTAATGGATGTTCCAAAACCCAAATTATGCTTTTATATGTGCAGAAGATATAATGTGAAAAGAGTTATTTTGCATGAGATGGGCCCTTTAATTAATAGGCAGAGTTTCCATTTCTGGGCCCCTAAGACCCTGGGGCCTGGGACAACAGACCACACATTTGTATAAACATCCAAGAATGCTGCGTCTTAGGCTGTATATAAGTATGAGAAATGTTTCTTTTGACCTCTGGTTCCAGTAACAAAATGAAGATTGTCAAGTGAACAGAGTTTTAAAAGTGAATAAGTTTTGTCACTCATCAAAGCAGCTTCATCGTCACAGTTGCTAAATGTAATTATCTTGCTTGTTTTTTCATTCAGTGACATTAAATGAATCTTAATTTTAGTTCTGACAGGATACTGTTAAGATACTGCCTTATGCTTGTCTGGAGGGAAGAGCAAACACTAAATCGTTAAAGTAAGGAGTATCTTCTATTAGTTAAGTCCATTTTAGCCTCAGGTGTGAACTGTTACCTGAGTCAAATTTCGCATGATTGCTCAAGCCCCTGGTGTACGATCTAACTCCTATTAGCATATCCTGATTAGTCCTATTGTTTCCTTGTTTTTGTCTTTCTCTTTGGAAAGAGTTCCATTCAAATCAATAACGTCCCCCTGGCGACAAGCAAGTGGCAGACCCCCATCAGGAAAGCTACAGAGTGCAAAATGAATGCTGACTCAATTTTTTTAATTTTTTTTTTTACTAAATTAGCTGATAAAGCATTACTATCGAGCTGCTCCCCTGTCTGTCCCCTCTGGCCCTGTCCTGTCAGGTGTAGTGGTGTACTCTAGTGTTCGGTGTAGTGTAGAAGTTGGTGTAGTGGTCGGTGTAGTGCAGAGTAGTGCTCGTTGTAGTGTAGTTGTTGGTGTTGTGTAGTTGTTGGTGTTGTGTAACGCTCGGTGTAGTGTAGAGGTCAGTGTAGTGTATCAGTTGGTGTAGTGTAGTTGTCGGTGTAGTGTAGTGGTTGATGTAGTGTAGTGATAGATGTATTGTAGTTCTCGGTGTAGTGTGGTGTGGTTAGTGTAGTGGTCAGGGTAGTGTATCGGTTGATGTAGAGTAGTCGTTGGTGTAGTGTAGAGGTTAGTGTAGTGCAGTGCTCGGTGTAGTGTGCCGTACCTCTGGCGATCCTCAGCACTCTCATGATGCGGATGATGGTGGGGTTGATGGGCAAAGCGGCGCTGATTTCAATCTCCTCCAGCGTGATGCCCATGACTGACAGCAGCACGATGGCCAGGTCAAGCTGGTTCCACCTGGACACAGACACAGAGAGAAGTGAGGGCGCTTTATTACCATGGTAAAGAAACGCAATAAAGACTTAATCGAGTTTAGTTAACGGTTCAGTATGTAACTTTCTGGATAATTCCACTGAAGTAGAAAGTAAAAATATTCTCCATGATAGATTTATTTAGAAGGTTTAGAAGTAGCTCTTCTCTAGGACAGGTAAGAATGGTGTGTTTTAAGTGATTTTCAGTTTTTCAGTGTAAATAAAAATTATAAAAATGGGAAAAACTTACATAATGTGGCTTTAAGGTGCATAATACAACTTTGAAGTTAATATGACTGACAGAGATTGAGGAGCAGGACCACACCTCAGCCTTCTCCTGCTCCTCTCCAGCCAATCGCAGCTCGGCTTAACCACACCTTCAGTTACCAGAATCCCTATTTATACAGGCCTATCCCGACAACGCCACCTGTCTCCGCTCTCTCAACCCCCTCCCACCCCGTGTTTTTTGTTCATCTTTCAGCCTGAAGACATCATCTACAAAGGAGGGAGGTCCTGAATCGGGCGGGCTGGCCACATGAGACAGCGCTCCCTTCGTAAGTCATCAATAAATATCTTTATTATATTTCATTGCTAGTTAAATATGATTAAAATCGACTGACTGGGTTGGTTGTATGGTACCTAGCCCTGCAGTAACATTTTCCTTCATATTGGAAAATAAAATACTACAAAACAAAAAACAAACCATGTACATTATCAGTCAAAAGTTTTAAAACACCACTCTTTTTCAAGTTTTTTACTGTTTACTGTTGACCAAAACGTATTCTAAACTTTTGATTCATGAAAGTGTCCACCTTTGGCAGATATAACAGCTGAACACACTCGTGGCTCGTTCTTTTTACAATAGAAATCAAATATTCTTCAGAAAGTTCTTCCCAAGTCTGTCGCAGAAGTTTCCATAAATATGTGGCACTTGTAGGTTGTTTGGCTTTCACTCTTCTGTCCAGTTCATCCAAAACCAGCTCGATGGAGTTTAAGTCTGGACACTGTGCTGGACACTCCATGTTTTCAAGCTTTACCATCTTGTTCTTTTTTTCCTGAGGTAGTTTTGGCAGAGCTTGGACTTGGGTTTTGTATCTTTTATTTTAATTTATTTTTTTTACCTCTGGCTGTTCAGTTCTTACCTTTGTGCCATTTCAAGCTCTTCATTGGACTTGCACAACTTGAATTGCAATAAATAACTGGAAAAATGAGGGTGTTCTTAAACTTTTGACCTGTAGTGTATCAAAGTACAAGTGGGATTTTGACACAGCTACACATTGCAACATAATTATCTATTTTCATGGAGACAAGCGGGTAATACAACACGTCACAGTAAGAATGGATGCTTTCAAGACAGTTTTGAGCAATAAAACACCTATCATGAAATAAATAGAAGATAAATAACTTTAATGCCCTATGCTGGAACGTTCCTGGCATGTTCATAAAATGTAAATGGGTAAACAAAAGCAAAGTTGTATGGTTTCAATCACTTTTTCCTCAACTCTAGTCATCCCACTAGTCTGTCTCAGTTTTCTATTAGACCATCTCTGCATTCAGTTACTGTTTTTAGCTTCATTTAAACCGCTTTACTCTCTTTACTGTAAACAAAAAAAGCATTTCATTACACGGTACACAGACTCCTAAGTAGAGTGATATTAGCCTCTTGTCCATTCATATTATAAATTTAAAGCAAAACCAGACCAAACCTGAGAAATAAATCCACCAAGACACATAAAAAAAAACATGCAAAGACTCCAGGAATCAAACTTGTGACCTTCTACCTGTGAGGAGAGAGTCCTGACTCCTTGCTTACATAATAGAATGTTTAGATGATGGATGGCATATGTTTTTCGTTTTTATTTGAGCTGTTTTTATTGACCTCTGCGTGGCCTACAGGTCGGTCCGGTCCATAAATCACAGATGCACTTCACGGCTGACACCTCCTGCGGTGCTGACACAAGAAAAACCAGAGCAGAGGGCAACTCCTACCAATAAAAATGTCTTAAGAATTATTATAAATCAATATTAATCCATTTGTCCAGCCGTTAGTACATAAAAACAGACATCTCCACAACGTACTGAAGTTCCACAGTATGGCATTAAAATGATCTTATGTGTATATTTAAAGGTTTTACACCAGGGATCACAACACAGTGCTCCAGGTCGGCCCCAAGGACTACATGAGTCCCCCGTAAGCCGGTTCTAAAAATAGCGCAACTCATTAGTGAGCTGCATCTACAATTTAATTTAATTCTGTTGCAATTCTTTTTTAATCACCCTTGCATATATATAGATTTAAAAATGACAATATCTTAAAAATATGTTCATTGTACATGAAGTTTAGATGATCTGTGCAGTGTCCACTGGTTAGAACCTCCCGAGCTTCCTCTGCTAAAGGAGCTCATGGTTGTTTGTAGTTTTTCTGGTTTATTAAATATATATATTTTTTGCACTTCAGCATTTGTAAGATTATGTCAAGAAACCAAGATATTGTATTTATAACCAGTGTTGGAGAAACGCGTTTTAAAAGTAACGAATTACTTTAATGCGTTGCTTTTTGCTGTAACATAGTAATTTAAGGCATTACAGGGGAAAAAAAGAAGTCATATTTTACTCGGTACAAATGTCAGTAACGCGCGTCACAATGCTTTTTTAACCTGGGTTGAAGTGGTGGTTTTATCTTCATACAAATTTGCTAAAATCACCGCGATATCAGCAGCCGTAAACGCCAGAGATGCGCCCGCGTAGACCGTCGGGTGACCGCGAGCAAAAGGACAGGTGCAGAACTCCGAGCTCCACGGCGCGAAGAGCAGCCGACGCCCGATCGCGCCTTGCAGACGACCTGCTCTACGGGCTCGGGTACTCTCAGGGGCGGTCCTAGATTCCAAGTTCTAGTCCAAGATTAGTCCTGTTTTAGTCCTTGTTTAGACCTGGTTTATACCTAGTTTATTCCTGGTTTAGTCCTCGGTTCAGTCCTGATTTAGAACTAGTTTAGTGCTGGTTCAGTCCTGGTTTAGACCTGCTTTAGGCCTGGTTCAATTCTGGTTTAGCACTGGTTTAGTCCTGATTTAGTCCTGGTTTAGTCCTGGTTTAGTCTGGGTTCAGCTCTGGTTCAGTCCTTGGTTCAGTCCTGGTTTAGTCCTGGTGTTTATAACCGAGATACTGATGTGCATGTAAACACGCTCAGAAGCAATGATGACACTTACTAACACTGTACTTAAAAATACTTACTTAAACAATTACTGAGATTAATAAAGTTAAAGTGTTGAATATTGATATCCATCTCCCACTTTGCTGTGAATGATGATAATTATTGTGAGAAACCATTAAAGTCATCAGTGTCTTCACATAGATTATTATCAATTATAATTAAAAATGTATAACTAAAGGCAAACTGAGCAAATGTGTTATTTCAGAAGAGCGTCTCAAACTAGGAGCCCCTCGTATGACTCAGTACCCATGAAGTAGCTCTCAGTTTCAAAAAGGTTGGTGACCCCTGTTCTACACTAAATTGACTCTTCTGAGCTTTAAGTCATATTATAATGCTGTTATCTCATCAAAAACAGACCTGGAGTTGTGTTTTGTTTCATTCACACGTTTGAGTAATCCTGCATTATTAGTCTGTCTATATCTTCAAGTTAAAAACTTTTACCTTTTGTTCAGTAGAGATCGGCAATTCCAGGTCTGAAAACATCCAAATGATTCTAGTGAAGGTGTATGGAGTTTAAAAACACAGTGAAGCACTTCCTCGGGGTATCCCTGGGTTTGACTACCCAAATTTAAGACTTTTGTAAGACCTTTTTTAAGACTACTTTCATGAAAATTAAGACCAACGTCGCACCCATTATGTGGGAGAAAAACACCAGATCTAATTCTAATAATGACCAATCAACTACCGGTACTACTACTACTAAGTAGAATCGAAGGCTACGTTTATATGATGATGGTCCTAACAGAAGACACAAAAGTGGCGTAGCGTCTTCACTTTTTATTCTGCGTTTAGACGAGTGTTTTTGGTAGTAAATCTGCGTGCATATGGTGACGCAAAAGTGTGTGGAATTGAATTGTGTATGAATGCCAGGTGGCTCAGTGGTGATGTATGTGACGTAAACGCGTACACGACGTGAGCAGATCTGACCAGAGTTTTGCGCCTTGGGCAGTGTAGACGGAACTGATTGTTTACTCTTGCCGCCGGCGCCAAAAACGTATTGTTTGTGCAAACTCCAAATTAGAAGTTCATTCACGTTACGTTATTTTACGTTGATGTTGTTTTTCCCTCCCTCCATTTAACACTGCACTGCAGCCCGGTTGAGCTGGATAATGAAAAAGCATAATGGAATTTAAGACCTTTGTGAAAAAAATTTGACTTTGACAACATAATTTAAGGCTTTTTAAGGCTTTAATTTAGGAAATAAAATTTAAGGCCTTTTTAAGACTTTTAAGACCTTGCGGCTACCCTGTTCCTGTATAGTTTTCCGTTTGAGAGAAGAACTCATCCTAAATATGCAGATTTTTTATGTTAAACATGTGTGAATTAAACAAAACACAACTCCAGGTCTGTTTGTGATGAAAAAATAACATTACAACACAGAAAATACCATAATACAGGCCCTTTAATTATATTTATAAGTGTTTTTCTTGCTCAAAAGAGAAAAGAAAAATATGCGTTTTTGCATTTTTGTGAACGGGGTCGTCTTTCTACAGATATGATCTGTAACGTGGCCTGGTGGTATCACCTGCTGGTCTCCATGGAGATATGTTTAATGCCATACTGCGGAATATTATATTACAAAACACAGACAAAAGCAAAAACTTGGTGTATACAATAACGTTTCTCAAACAAGGAAACATAATACCGCTTCAAAAAGTCTGCAGCGGTCCAAAGTTATTCCAAAGTTTTGAAATCACAGTAATGTTAACAACTAGCATGCTAACTGTACACTTCCTGTTTCTCAGTTGATTAAAACATTTTACAATTTGATACAGAACAGTCTCATTTTGACCTAAACAGCTGCTTATATGCTTCTATTTAAACAGATTTAGAGACAGATTCTGGTCAACTCCATGGACAAAAAAACCTGAAGATTCCGCATTGCAGCTTTAATAAAGGATGAGATGCAGTCAAAGTGCGGTTGAGCAGGGAGAGAACATGCCTGAAGGATGGGACACATTTCCTGATCCTTCACCATCAAAGCTGCTTCTGCTGCTCATGATCAAAAGAGGGATTTGTAGCGCGAGCACACGGGGAACAAAATGACGGCTTGTTATTTTAAATAGATTATGTGTGTGAGGGCCTGAAATGTGAGAGGAAATGTTTGTCAAAGACTGTTTCCTCTTTCTATCATCACACGTTTTTTTTTTTTTTTTTTGAGCAACAGAGAACAAAAAAAAAAGAGGAAAAAAAAAGTCTTAAAGGTGCGCTGTGTAACTTTTCTGATGCCGTGTGTTTATCTCTGTGATGTGATGTTGTTGCTTTGCCCTGGAATGTTCCACAGTATGACAAATCATCTATCGCCATGGAAACGACCAGGTGACAACGTATTAAAATGATAAATTAGTTACTCTAGTATTCGAGTATGATTAGTCTAGTTTTCGTTTTTTGGCGCTCCCCCTTCAGAGCGCTGCTGTCAACAACACCATCAGCAACATCAACAACAACAACAACCAACAACACAATCAGCGTGCATCTCCGTAATGAAACTACAGCACATCGCATCAGGTTTGTGAAGTCATAGGTGACGTTTGCACTGAAATGAATCACCGTATCACCTAGGGGTGGGCGATATCTCGACATTTTAAATATATCGAGATATTTTTGAAACTCGATATGGATTCTGACATATCGTATACATCGATATAATGCTTACATTCAATTCTGATTTCGCCCCTTTCGCTTGTTTGCCTTCTCTGTGCGCGCCCCCGCGGGCTCCCACCTTCCTGAATTTGCTGCTCGTGTCTCATTCTTCTCACTGTTGCTGTGAATGCCGAAAGTTGGTGCCAGTGAAAAACTTCTAGCACCACAAACCTTTTCCACCATTTACAAACAAAACCATCAGCAGCACATCCTCACAGAAAGAACACTCATATTCCACTGAGTAGTGTCCTTTAGTCCGACAGAAGCTGAACCACATCAGCGGCATGTGGAGTGCGCTGTTTATGCAAATTAGCCATGCAGTATTAAGTTTTGTTTATGTAAAAAGTAAACACACTTGCGCAAAACTGCATTAAACACATTATAATCTCAAACAGGCTGATGTGGCTCTAGAGTGGTTATGCTTTAAATGTTGTAAAGCAGGCATGTCCAAACTATGGCCCGGGGGCCAAATGCGGCCCACAGACAAATTTTTCTTGGCCCTCAGACTTCCAGGTGAATTGGCCCAAATTTCCTTGCATCAATTAAAACATTTTTTTACTGCAAGTTTTTTGAAAATCTACCTTGATAAAGCTCATATTTAATATTTAGTGTGTGGTTTTAAGGATCTTAGCATGAATAAAAACTGATGGATCATTCTAACGTATTAAACATGCACACATTTCAGTTATTCCCTGTACTGAGCCCCAGTCTACGGCCATCGATCAGCCCTCTGCTTTGTCTGTGTTTAGATATGTGGCCCTTGATGAAAAAAGTTTGGACACTCCTGTTGTAAAGTTTAGTAATATAAAGTTTATTTATGCAGAAGATTTTAATTAATAATCTGCTGCAGTGTAACTTGTACAATAGTGTTTGGGAACGTTCGGTTTGATCTGCAGTGGATTGTGGGAAACCTCAGAGCTCTTTACGCTTGGTGAGGAACATGGATCTATTAAAATAAGAAACCTCCGGAGCTTCTTCTGCTAAATGAGCTCATGGTTATTGTACGGTTAACAGAGTTAATGCAAAGATGAGCTTGAGTTGAGTTGTTTTAT
Source organism: Boleophthalmus pectinirostris (assembly GCF_026225935.1). NCBI lineage: Eukaryota > Metazoa > Chordata > Actinopteri > Gobiiformes > Gobiidae > Boleophthalmus > Boleophthalmus pectinirostris. Next base: position 30,477,033 of record NW_026571115.1, on the reverse strand, counting down.
TTATGAATGAAAAGAAGGCAACATGTATTTTTTTAAATTTATTTTACAGTTAAATTATTATTTATGTAATATGGGAATTTTTTGTAATGTTAAATGTGGCAGAAGCACTTAGGCTACGTTCAGACTACTACACTCAATTCCAAATTTTTTTGTGAAATCCGATGTTTTTGCGAGGTCGTTCACATTTCCAATTAAATGCGACTTGTATGTGACTCCAGTGTGAACAGTAAACGCCCCAAAAGTGTCCCGCATGTGCACTGGAGACACGACGACGTCAACCGCAGCGAGCGTGCTCTGTGTTTACGGAAGTTGTCCAAACATGGACGCGAGCATTGAGCACCTGGAGATTTTAAAGTTCCTCTCGTACCGGAGCCAGAACATGAACAACTTACTTGTTTTAAGGAGGAGATTGAGAAGGAGAAGGACGAGGTTTTTGGCCGTGGTGTTTTGTGGGACAGCGGCAGCGACGTCCGTTGAAAGGAACGTGTGGATGTGGAGACGGAGCCAAGAGTGGTGAGTGGTGATGTGCTTCGCTTCAGTGACACGGAGTTCATTAACAATTTTCGCCTACTTCAGCGCAGAATAGTGACGTTTATGGCTTGTTGTTGATAAGTCGAATGAATGCGCTTTGGCCGTTCACACTGAAGTCACATGTCAAAAGATCAGATATGTATCGGTTTCAGGAGCACATATCGAAGTGGCCTGGGTCGCATTTGAAAAAATCAGATCTGTGTTGTTCAGACTGTCATTAAAAGATCAGATACAGGTCACATAGAAGCCAAAAAATCGGATTTGGGTCACTTCAGGCTGCAGTCTGAACGCAGCCTTAGTTCCTACATGAACTGCCTACCTCTTGCACTTCAATAATAAAAAAAAAAAAAAAGACATGGTTGAATTTGGCATATTTGTATTTATATTTGAAAAATGTCCATAGTTTGGACATGCCTGATTTAAGACTTTTTAAGGCCTTAATTTAGGAACATGAAATTTAAGACCTTTTTAAAACTTTTAAGACCCCGTGGCTGCCCTGTTACAGAAAGAGAAACCATGATATTATAATGTAAGTCAACGGGAAGACACATTTTGCTCGAGTACGTGGGAAAAAACTGGTATAGCGCCTTTAATAGATGTGTCACTGCATTAAAAGTGCACGTACAAGAGTCTGAGGAACACAAAATGATTATTATTAACACAGAGTACAGTGTGTAGAGACGTAGAGACGCACAGACACAAACAGTACAGAAAAACAGAGAGAGAGAGAGAGAGACGTGTACCTGTCCTTGAAGAAGCGCCGGAAGCCGAACGCGATGAGCTTGAGCACCGCCTCCAGCACAAACATGGAAGTGAAGAAGTAGTTACAGTACTTCAGGGCCAGATCCAGAGACTGTGGGGGAAGAGAGAGAAGAAAGAGGTGAGGAGATGAGAGAAAAAGAACGAGAGGAAGAGAAGACAGAAAGATAGAAGGAGAGGGTGGGAGAGATTGGAAAGTTAGGGGAGAGAGAGAACGAAGAGATTGGAGTGGAGAAGAAGAGTGTGTATGAGAGGAGGGAGGGATGATCGAGAGTTTAGGGGGCGATAGGGAAAAAGAGAAGTGAGAACGGAGGGAGGGAAGGAGGAAAGAGTGAGAAGATAGAGACAGACAGGGAACGAAATGGGGTTGGAAGGGTGAGAGAGAGTAAAAATGGGAGATTTAGAGGCGAGAGAAAGAGTTAAGGAGGAGGGAAGAGAGTGTGAGCGATGAAAAAGCGATGGAGTAAGAGGAGAAGAAAAGTAAGGGACAGAGGAAAAAAGAAAGAAAGAAGGCAAGAAAGGGAATTGAGAGAAAGAATGAGAAATAGATAGGAGAGAAAAGAGGGAGTGAGTACAGATATGGGTTTAGGGAAGAGAGAGGAAAACAAACAAAAAAACTTGGAAGGTTAAAGAGGGAGGTAAGAGAGAGGGATGAGAGGAGGAGAAAGAGAAGATTGAGGGGATCAGCAGAGAGGAGGAGAAACGGTTGGTTGAAAGAAAAAGTGAGGGAGGAGAGACTGAGGAAGCAAGCGTAAGAAGGACACAAACAGAGCGTAAAAAATAGAGTATCGGAGGAGAGAAAGTAGAAAAAAGAAGAGAGCGGGAGAGTGAGGAGAGAGATGGGGAGGAGTGAAGAGAGTGGTGGGGAGAGAGAGAGAGAGAAAGAGGGAGAGAAAGGGATTGAGACAGATAAGAGAGAGAGCGATTCAGCAAGAGCAAGAAGGACACAAACAGAGCATAAAAAATGTAGTATTGGAGGAAAGAAAGTAGAAAAGAAAGTAGGAAAAGAGTGAAGAGAATGGTGGGGAAGAGAGAGAGAGAGAGAGAAAGGGAGCAAGACAGAAAAAGAAGAGAGAAGGAGAAAAAGGGAGTGAGGCAGAGAGAGAGAAGAGAGGATGGGAGAGCATCGAGGAGAAAGAGAGTAAGGGAGAGAGGGAAGAGAAAGAGAATGAAGCAGATCATAGAGAAAGAGGAAGAAAGAGCAAGAAGGACACGAGAGAGAGAGAAGAAGGGGAGAAAGGGAGCAAGACAGAAAGAGAAGAGAGAAGGAGAAAAAGGGAGTGAGGCAGAGAAGAAAGAGAGAGAGAAAAGAGGGTGGGAGAAGACAGAAAAAAAAGAGAGGGAAAGACAGAGAGAGAGAGAGGGGAAGCAACAGCAAGAAGAACACAAACAGAGCGTATAAATTATTGAATGAGAGAAAGTAGAAAAAAGAAGAGAGTGGAAGAGCGAGAGAGAGGGAAGAGTGAAGAGAGTGGTGGGGAGTGGATGAGGGAGAGAAGAAGAGAGAGAGAGAGAGGAGAAAGGAAGCAAAACAAAGAGAAGAGAGGGAGAGAAAGTGAGTAAGGCAGAGAGAAAGAAGAGAGGGTGGGAGAAGAGAGAGGAGAAAGAGAGTAAGGGAGAGAGGGAAGAGAAAGAAAATGGGACAGATAAAAGAGAGAGGGGGGGGCAGCAAGAAAGTAGAAAACATTAGAGAGGAAGAGAGCGGGAGAGCGAGGAGAAGAGAGATAGGGAAGAAAGAAGAGAGAGGTGGGGGGAGTGGATGAGAGAGAGAGAGAGAGGAGAAAGGGAGCAAGACAGAAAGAGAAGAGAGAAGGAGAAAAAGGGAAAAAGGGACTGAGGCAGAGAGAGAAGAGAGGGTGGGGGAAGATAGAGGAGAAAGAGAGTGAGGGAGCGAGTCAGATAAAAGAGAGAGAGAGAGAGAGAGAGAGAGAGAGAGAGAGAGAGAGAGAGGCGGGCAGCAAGGGTAAGAAGGACACAAACAAAGACTAAAAAAATGGAGTATTGGAGGAGAGAAAGTAGAAAAAAGAAGTGAGTGGGAGAGCGAGGAGGGGAGAGATAGGGAAGAAAGAAGAGAGTGGTGTGGATGGATGAGGGAGAGAGAAAAAGAGAGAGGAGAAAGGGAGCGAGGCAGAAAGAGAAGCGAGAGGGAGAGAAAGGGAGTGAGGCAGAGAGAGAAGAGAAGGTGAGAGAAGAAAAAGGGTAAGGGAGAGAGGGAAGAGAAAGAGAGTGAGACAGATGAGAGAGAGAGAGAGAGAGAGAGAGAGAGGGGAGAGAAAGGGAGTGAGGCAGACAGAGAAAAGAGAGGGTGGAAGAAGATAGAGAAAAAAAGAGAATCAGCAGAGAATGAGAATAAGAGAGGGAAGAGAAAGGAAGTGAGATAGATAAAAGACAGAGAGAGAGAGAAAGAGGGAGAGATGCAGCAAGAAGGACACAAACAGAGCGTAAAAAGTATTGGAGGACAGAAAGTAGAAAAAAGAAGAGAGTGGGAGAGCGAGGAGGGGAGAGATAGGGAAGAAAGAAGAGAGTGGGAAGTAGATGAGTGACAGAGAGAGAGAGAGAGGAGAAAGGGAGCAAGACAGAAAGAGAAGCGAGAAGGAGAAAAAGGGAGTGAGGCAGAGAGAGAGGAGAGAAGGTTGGACAAGATTGAGAAAGAGAGTAAGGGACAGAGGGACAGATAAAATAGAGAGGAAGATAGTGAGAGAGAGAAGTGAAAAAGGAGGAGAAGTGAAAGACACAGAGAAGAGGAAGACGGGCCGATAAAGAGACACGGATGTATTTGCATGTGGAAGCGCGGGAGCAGATGTGTTCTCATTGTTTTCACAGAAACACCAAACTGAGCCAAAGGCAAAATGAGAGAGATTACAGTAAGAACTCCCATAATGCACTTCTAATCTCTGCTCATTCCTCGAGCTGCTCCTGCCTAGTGCGTCTTGTTTACGACGGCTACACTGCAAAACAACAAATACACGAGTTTCAGTGACTCACAACTCACAATATGTCCTCTAATCTCGACAGGGTGAGAATCATGTCAAGATAACGTGACTTTTTACGGTGTTTGATTCGTGTTGTGTAGTGTTTTTTTTTCTTCAAATTCTGTTATTTTTACTGTTTTAAAGGCTTTACATTGCGCAAAATTGACTCTTCTGAGCTTTGAGCCATGTTAAAATGTTGTTATCTCATCAATAACAGACCTGGAGTTGCGTTTTCTTTCATTCACACATGTTTGCGTTAGGGTTGTCGCAATAACCGCAAAAATGAATCACCGCGGTACTAAGGGGTTCACCGTGATGCATGTTGGGCCACCGCGATCACCGCACGTGACCAACGAGACCCGACCAGAGTCCTGCACAGGTCCATTTTTAGAGACCCACACTCGCCCGGACCCGTAAACTTTCCACCTGTTACCGCCCGTGATAACCACGACTAACCCAGGACTAACCCAGGACTAAGGTGCGCCCATGAAGACTGTCGGGTGACCGCAGGCGAAAGGTCAGCCACAGGTCTTACCCTGCACGGAGGTAAGTGCAGCTGTCAACCGATCGTGCTATGCGGACACCTGCTCCACAGGCTCGGGGTTCTCTCTCTCTTAAGTCTGCGGGTACCCGACCTGGTGCAGGACTCTGACCCGACCTGGTGCAGGACTCGGACCCGACCTGGTGCAGGACTCGGACCCGACCTGGTGCAGGACTCTGACCCCACCTGCCACAGTGAGAGCTGGAGAGATGCAGCGGCACTTGTTCCAAAGTCAAATGCTCCCACACTACACATGCTACATCCACACGACAACCAGGTACATGTGCATCTGCGCAACAAGAGCATCATCAGAAAGAGTTTTCAGAGCCGCTGGAAATATTATAACTCCGGATGATGTGGGGTAGGGGAGGGGGTGCGGTATCATCACATACAGCGCTGTTGAGCTGCTATACCTGTCAGAATAATTTTATTATCCCATATTTGCTAAATACTTGTGTGATATTCTATGCCTATGAGTTAACCATTTATGTACTACAATTCTTTGATTTATAATGTACCAATCACTTGTCACTTGTTGAATAACCTCTCTGTGTTTGACAACTGTGTGCAGTGTCCTGTCGCTCTAGTGAACCTCGAGATGATTCCTCACATGAAGCCAACTCCCACTGTCACACATGCAAGAGTTATGATGGTGTCTGTCCATACCTAAGGCACCTCCTGATTGTTAATCATGTTTTATGTGTTTGTACTATGCATAGCTGCACCAGTTTCTTATTATGTCTTGGCTGTTTCCCCTTCCCCTTGAGAATTATCATTCTGTAACTAGGGCCTCCTAATGAAATAAAAAGAGGAGAACGGCCTTGAGGCATCAGAACGTGTGGAGACTGTTGGTTTTGATGCCCACTCTCTGCCCGTTCTCCTCGCGAGTAAAACTGAATTAATCTCTTGTCTTTCTTCTTGTTTACAATGTTTAGATAAACCTAACAATACCACACCGCAGGAGAATTCCCTAACCGCGACAGCCCTAGTTTGAGTAACTCTTTATTATTAGTCTGTCTACATCTCCAAAGCTCAAGATCAGGGATCATCAAACTAAGGCCCACGAGCCGACTCCGGCCCTCTGACAGCCCTCCTGCCCCTCTGCCCCCACCACTTGAACTGGCCCTATGAGGCAATCCTCAAAAGTTGTCATTGCCTTACTTTTTGGCAAATAATAACATGTCCGCATCTTGTATTTTGTTGATTTTTTTCAATTAAAAAAATATATTTATATGAAGTATTTATATTTATATTTAAATTATTATGACATATTTACATTTGTTGTTGAATTTTCGTCACCTGAGAATCTTGAGATTAAACCGTGACAATCAACACACACGCACTGTTCTGTAGTGCAGTTAAGGACAACAAAATGGTGAGTGTTAAAGTACAAAAAGTTAACAGAGAGTGCAGAGTTTTCAAAGAACAGTGGACGACCGATTATTTTTTGTTCAGTGTGAGGACCGCGCAGTTTGTCTGATATGTAAAGAAAGTGTGGCGGTTTTCAAAGAATATAATCTGCGTTGTCAGGGTCAGAGTTTAGAAATTCCAGGGCAGAAATGAGCCAAATGATTCTAGCGAAGGTGTATGGAGTTTAAAAACACAGTGGAGCACTTCCTGTATCACCACATGACATCACAAAGTAAAATAAAGAGGGTTTTTTGTTTGAAAGAAGAACTTGTGTGTTAAACAATGAGACAAAACCCAACTCCAGGTCTGTTTTTGAGGAGGTAACAGCTTTCTAACAATTTCTAACAATTCTAAAGCTCACAAGAGACAATTTTGCGAAAATATAGGATGTTTAATAAATTTGATCTTATAAAAATGTAATTAGTAGAATCACAAATCTTCCGTTTTGGCAGTCCATTGTTTACAGGTGCCTTCTGTTCACTGCTTATCTGAAAATACCAGAGGCTTTAATGAGCGGGAGAGAGCGAAATGTCGAAGGAACAAACGGGCTGAGTACTGGATCACGTTTAAAGGGCAAGTGCGCCTTTTAGGTCGCTACAATAGTTTTTGGCTCCGTCGCGCAAACACTAGAATTAATTTGCACCTACGTTTAGCGAGCGTGAATGAACCGCGCAATCAAGGCTCTTTTGTCAATCCGGATACACCGAGAAAATAAGTAAATATTACAGGTTATGGTGAGACACTGAGGGTGAAGAGGAAGAATTCTTACACTTCGATTGATCGGTTTGAGGCTTCTGTGCTTCGTGTTTTCATAAATAAGGCAAAAATAAACACTGTTGGGCAAGTTACTTTAAAAATGTAATGCGTTATTTATGACTTCTTACTGTTATTTCAAAGTAATTTGTTACTTTACAATATTACTGTGTTTAAAATGTAAAACATTGCAGCACTTTTAAGTTACTCTCACCAAAATAGATGGTGAACTTTTGTGCCGTATATGGACTGAACCAGGACTAAACCTGGTCTAAACCAGGTCTAAACCAGCACTAAACCAGGACTGAACCAGAACTGAACCAGGTCTAAGCCAGGACTAAACCAGGACTAAACCATCACTAAACCTGTTCTAAACCAGGACTGAACCAGGACTAAACCAGGTCTAAACCAGGACTGAACCAGGACTGAACCAGGACTAAACCAGGACTAAACCAGACCTGAACCAGGACTGAACCAGAACTGAACCAGGTCTAAGCCAGGACTAAACCAGGACTAAACCATCACTAAACCTGTTCTAAACCAGGACTGAACCAGGACTGAACCAGGACTAAACCAGAACTAAACCAAAACTGAACCAGCACTAAACCAGGTCTAAACCAGGACTAAACCAAGGACTAAACCAGGACTAAACTAGAACTAAACCAGAGCCAAACCAGAACTGAACCAGGTCTAAACCACGACTTAACCAAGGACTAAACCAGGACTAAACTAGAACTAAACCAGACCTGAACCAGGACTGAACCAGCTCTAAACCAGAACTGAACCAGGACTAAACCAGGTCTAAACCAGAACTGACCCAGATCTAAACCAGGTCTAAACAAGGACTAAACCAGGAATAATCTTGGACTAGAAATTGGAACCTAAGAGAGAGAACCCCGAGCCCGTGGAACAGGGTGTCTGCAAGGCGAGATCGGGTGTCAGCTGCGTTTAGCCCTGTGGAGTGCGGAGTTCTGCACCAGTCCTTTTGCTCGCGGTCACCCAACGGTCTACACGGGCTCCGGCGTTTCACTGCTGCTGATATTGCGGTGATTTTAGCGAATTTGTATAAAGAAAAAACGACCACTTCAGTCCAGGTTAAAAAAGCATTGTGACGCGCGTTACTGACATTCGTACCGAGTCTATTACAATTTTTATTTCCCTGTAAAGCCGAACATTACGGTGTTACAGCAAAAAGCAATTCATTACAGCAATTAATTACTTTTATAACACGTTACTCCCAACACTGTAAATAAGACATTAAAACAAATTTCAGGACAAGATATCAACTTTTTTTTTTTGGCTGTAGATGCTATTTTGAAAGTCCTATGTTACACAAAATTTACTCTTGCAACCTTGGAGCCAAGTTAGAATGCTCATTAACATTAGTGGTAGTTTTCAAACAAAAAGCAACATTTTACTTTTAATTCAGTAGAGACTGGCAATTCCAGAGCTGAAATGATCCAAATCATTCTAGTAAATGGTATGGAGTTTAAAAACACAGTGGAGCTCAACCTAAATATGCAGGATTTCTGTTTAAAATGAATGTGCGAATGAAATTAAACACAACTCCAGGTCTGTTTGTGATGAGGAAACAACATTATAACACCGATCATAAAATTGTGTAACATAGTCCTTTAAGGGTTGTATAGAGGATTTTCCAAGGAACGAGAAATCCAGCGACTGTTTGTCCTTTTTCAAATGTTGCGCATGCGTGAAACCCCCCCCCCTCCCCTACAGCTCCTACGTAGAAACGCCTCCTTCCGCCTCATCCTTACGCCAGAAACCGGTGTTTACAGCGCTGCACATGACTTGTAAACAACTAACTACAGTGTTGGTTAGGCAAGACGGAGAAGTGAGGAGCGGGGGGAGGGGGGCACGGACATTTCGTTCGCGGACGAGAGAAGTGAGGAGCAGGGAGAGAGAGAGAGGAGAGGAGAGGAGAGGAGAGAGGAGAGCGGTGCGTGTGGAGATTCCGTGAGGAGCAGGGAGAAGAGCGGAACGGGCAGAGAGGAGGGCGCGGAGATTCCGTGCGAATGAACTAGCTACTACTACAACACGCAGCAGCAAGCGGACTCTTTCTTTGCCTTGAAAATTAAGTTTTCAGACATAGGATATCGCATTCGTGTCCTGAAAAACGTTTGTCTAGCTCTTGGAAATAAAGTACGTTTTCATAATAAGCAGAAGTTTCCTGTCCAGGAGTAATTTGGCGACCAGTGCGTCAGTCTTTAGACCCTGCGTCTGCTTCAGTTCGCGCCATCGCTGGAATGAATCTTCAAGAATCACCTTAGTTTGGTTTCGCAGCTTTTCAGCGACCTCAAAAACGGACTTTCTTTTGGGGCTAACTGCTCGTAGATTCTTGTCGCCATTGCAATAAACTTTGTGCGAACTGCGAGGAAGATATAGGTCAAAAAAGCCGCTAAGAACTGTTGCGTTGGTGGAGTAAACAGCGTCTGTGCGTCTGTGGACTGCGTGACAGCGTACGTAAACCACGTAATGGCAGGCGCGCAGGCAAGTCAGTTACGCTAGAAACGTAGGGAGTTTGATTGACAGCCTGTCAGCTCACAGATAACGAGGCAGTGTCGTTATCTATTGGCAAATGTTTAGCCCCACCACGTCCAGAGTTGATGAATTTTTATTCTCTTTTTTTTTGGTCATCATAATTACAAGGCTACTGCACCTCTATAATGCTATCATTGACAATTTGAAACAAAACAAAAAACAAAAAAAATCCTCCATACAACCTTTAAGGGTTGATCTTAAACTCCCTGTGTGAGAAAAATGCATTTTCAGAGAGCAGCCTTTGAAGATTAAAAAATAAATAAAGAAATACATGTGATTAAAAATAAAAGAGTGCCTGGAGTATCTCGCCTTAAAGTTACTTGATTTATCCTCAAGTCTTTCAAGGCTTTATGGACATAAACACTGCACACGGTTTCTATCTATGATGCAACAATCCTGGTATATTTCAAACCAAGTATTTTTTGTTTTGTTTTTTTTTACACTGGAGTTAGTTTGTGGCTTAGGTTGTGTGTTAGGTTGTGTGTTAGTTTGCGTGTGGGTGCGGTTGCTCACGTGGGGCTGGTTGTAGTGCTCCAGGGACATGGTGATGACGTTGATGCAGATGATGAAGGTGATGATGAGGTCCAGGTAGTGGTTGGTGCACAGCGTGTGGATCATGAGGCGCACGCGGCCGTAGCTCGAGTAGTACGGCAACCGCTGGGCTTCTGCAGAGACAATTTGAAAAAAACAGATTCAAAATGACAAAAAGCCATTTCAAAAGTCATCCGAGAATCCGTGTATCATTCGTTCATTCGTTTTTCAATATAAAAACAAAAATAAGAAAATGAAAAAGTTACATTTTTCTTCATTATTTGTCTCCAAAACCAAAATACAAAAAACTGATAATGATTTGTTTTTTTCAGTTTGGAAAAAACGGATCACGACCATTTCCCGTTTACGTGACTTTCGTGACTGCGGTGCCGAACTGAACCAGACCGGAACAAGACCGGGACCGAGACCGGGACGAGATCAGGACCAGATTGAGACTGACACCAGACCGGGACCAGACCGAGACAGAGATCAGAACTGAGACCGGGACCAAGACCAGAACTGAGACCGGGACCAAGATCAGAACTGAGACCGGGACCAGAGTGGGACAGAGGTCAGGACTGAGACCGGGACCAGAACAAGACTGAGACCAGACCGGGACCAAACCGAGACAGAGATCAGAACTGAGACCGGGACCAAGATCAGAACTGAGACAGGGACCAGACCGAGACCAGATTGAGACTGAGACCAGACCGGGACCAGACCGAGACAGAGATCAGGACTGAGACCGGGACCAAGACCAGAACTGAGACCGGGACCAGACCGAGACAGAGATCAGGACTGAGACCAGGACTAAGACCAGAACTGAGACCGGGACCAAGATCAGAACTGAGACCGGGACCAGAGTGGGACAGAGGTCAGGACTGAGACCGGGACCAGAACAAGACTGAGACCAGACCGGGACCAAACCGAGACAGAGATCAGTACTGAGACCGGGACCAAGATCAGAACTGAGACCGGGACCAGACCGAGACTGAGACCAGACCGAGACCATAGCGGGACTGAGACCGAGACCAGACCGGGACCAGGTCGGGACCAGAACAGGACTGAGACCGAGACCAGAGCGGGACCAGAGTGGAGGCTCAGAACCCACGGCAGGGCTGGAGCTCAAAGCTGAGGCTTGGACCCCACAGAGGCTCAGATTCAAAGCTCGGAGTCCGCGCTGATCCCGCTCTAGTCCCGGTCTGGTCCCGGTCTGGTCCCGGACATGGATCAGTCCTGGTTCAGTCCGTATACAGTACAAAAGTTCGGCATCGCAGTCACGGAAGTCACGTAAACGGGAAACGGTCGTTATTTGTTTTTTCAATTTTTCATTTAAACACAAAATCGAAAACTGAAAAAACAATCCTTATTTGTACAGTAATGTTTTTGAAAGTCAGACGGATTTTTACGACAGTCGAAATATCCCTCCACTCCTCCCTCCTGGACTAAAACAGATCTAGAACAGGCCCAAGTAATTCTCAAATCCTGCACCCCAGACAGTTCTTTCAGCTTTTCTTACTCCTTCTCTTCTTCTCCATGCGCTTCTGCCTCTTCTCCTCTCGTCTCTTGGCCTCCTCCACCTCCTGATGCTGTCTGCACTTGTGGAAGTTCTCCACCACCACGCCCACGAACATGTTGAGCACGAAGAAGCTGACGATGAGGAGGAAGGAGATGAAGTACAGCAGCATCCACGGGTTATTGTTGGTGACGGGCTGGAACAAAACACAAAGAAATCATATGACGTTACAATTCAAAATGACTTAGATTCTGATTATTCATTTCGATTTCAGTTTCGACTTCATTAAAGATGCACTATGTAACTTTTCTAGTGGAGGGAACGCTACTTGCTTGTCTCCGTGGAGATGTTATGGCTTTGTCTCAAATTTTAGAGCAATAAAACACTTGTAATTGAGGAAACGCAAGATAACAATAACTTTAATTCCATACTAATAAGTTTAATTCGAGGCAAAGCAATAACGTTTTGGTGGCGACAAGCAGGTGGCAAATAGTAGTTAATGGAGCGTAATTTGCTGTGAATTAAAAATAAAAAGTATTAATTGAAAGAAGTCAGAATGCAGAAGACTTTGTGACTGGAAAAAAAACAATCCAAACAGTTCTAATTACTATTCAAATGTACGTTCATATTCTGAATTTTCAACTAAAACAGATGTTATTTTTAGAGGCATATTTGTATTTTTTTTTTTTTTTAACTTAGCGTAAGTTACAGTAGTTAAGACCCAATAAGATTTCGTCACCTGTTGGTCCACGCCCACAGCGTCCAGCCCGTGGTACATGATGTTCACCCAGCCGTCTTTGGACGCCAGGACAAACAGAGACATCAGGGCCTGGAGGGAATAAGAGGAGACAAACTGTAATGAAGTTTAAGATTGAAATCCCACCCACAACCAGAGTCCAAATTACTGATAAACTGAGCAATGCCTGGAGGACTAAAGGGGAGAGAGAGGGGAGAGAAGGGGCAGGGTCTGGAGGACGAAAGGGGAGAGTGAAGGAAGGAAAGGGGGAAAAGATGGAAGACTAAAAATGGGATTGAGTACGTAAGGAAAGGAGGGATCTGGAGCACTAAAAGGAAGAGTTAGGGGGTGGTTGGTCTTAAGAGTCGAGTGAAGGGATGTGAGTTCTGAAGGACTAAAGGACTAAAAGAGTGAGGGGGGAGGAGGATCATAAACATCATCACAACAAGTGTCACGCTGTGGACAATGCTGACGCCCCTGCCCAGGGACATCTGCACATTAGTATTACTTTTTTTTAGCAAAACTGATACTGAATCCTGTTTGTATTACCAAGAAAAATAAAATAATCAGAGAACAAAGTCAGTAAAGAGTTTGTATGGAGGGCATTGGTCAAAGAAATACTCAATTATGTTACTTAAAGTACAGATATCTGAGCAAAAGAAAACACTAAAAGTATTAAAGTACCTGCTTAAAAATAAAACTTTTGCCTTTTTACTTAAAAGTAAAAAGTAAAAGTATTTCACGCAAATCTTAAGACAGGAATCTTGAAATGTAATGATTTTGATACAGATTTGTGCTGAATTTTGTTCAACAGAAACAGCTGAAACACTTGAATGTGTGTTTTTTAGCTATTTTTATTATTATGATTTTATTTGCTGTTATGTTTTCATTTGCTCAAATTATAAACGTATTATGAACAACTTGTTCTGCAGGTCTAAAACTATTATCAAAAACACTTTTTAACTTTTCAGTCCTGTTCAAAAATGTAGTGGAGTAGAAAGTACAGATATTTGCTTTCAAACACAGTGAAGTTAAAGTAAAAGTATCCATTTTAAAATGTACTTAAGTAAAGTACATGTAGAGGCTAATCTTTGATCTGTTTTCTCCTTATTACTGACTTAACCTCTTCACAAAGAAAGATGACTAATGAGCCCGTCTTACGCGTTTACAACATGATGTCGTTGCAGCGACCGTGTTGCTAAAGGCATCGATTTTCTTTATTGTCAAGTTTGAGAACAGCATTTCTTCACATGTAATTACATAAAAATACAACAGATAGGCACTAGTGCGCCCCCAAATGTTCAAATCATGTATCCGTTTTTTTTCTTTTGAATCAAACTAAATCATGTACTGAAACATATTAAATTGCCTTTTAAACAAAAAATACAAAGTAATTATTATGAATTGTTAAATATATGCAAATATGTAAACCTTATGAAATGGCGCTTACAGAACATATACTAAATATTTATTTATTTTATTCATTTATTTATTTATTTTTTTACTTAAATGTGCACTGAGTAACTTTTTTTGGTGAAAGGTCTGTCAAATGTTTGCCTCCAGTAAGATGTTATTGCTCTGCATGATAGTAACTCTTTCTATCTTCATGGAGACCAAACCAGAACAAGTTACAGGTCAGATCTGTGGAGACGCAACACCACTTACAGTCTAAATGTCTGTTTGTTTTTTATGTATTTCTGACCTATAAAAGCACCTGTAATTTGATAAATGTAAGGCAGACCTGGAATATTTGGAACGTTCCAGAAAGAACAATGACCAGCAGGTGATGGACTCAAATTTACACAATGCACCTTTAAGTACAGTACTTTTACTTCATTACATTCCACCACTGATGGAGGGTAAGAAAAGATATGAATTCTCAACGCCGTCCTGTAAACAATTATAAGACGTTTAAAAGTCAATTTTGCCTGAATAACACCAAATATTGTATTTCTAGACTACATTTGGACCACTCTACCCAGCTTTTCTATTTGCAACAGACCATTTTCCCCAGAAAGCTGTTACTGGAGCGCCGGCACCAGTAACTGACAGTACACAAAAAGCCAATGCAGTGCAATACTAACCTGTCCCAAGTTGTCAAAGTTGTACTTGTGGTGGACCCACTTGTAGTTGGCCTCCAGGCAGTCGGACTTGTTGGTGATGTTTTTGGTGTCCGGGCCGTAGCAGTAGAAGAACTTGCCTTTGAACAGCTGTCAGCGAGGGAACAAAGAAACAGCAATGATGTCACATTCAGGTAGAAAGTACTATGTTTTCTGGGGTTTATGCGCGGGCTAGCAGAAATAATGAGGTGGCGCTGAAAAATAAAAACACAATTAGCACAGAACTTGTAAAAGAAGTATTGAAAACGTCGATAATCTGAATGAGGAAGGCTGTATTTCCTCTTTTATTCGTGCTTCCTGTCACCTTGTCATCAGTCAAAGTCAATCACTTCGCAAGCCATTCATAAAAAACACACGCTTATTCCCCTCTTGCCATTTCTGACAAAAAATAAATAAATAAAATACCGTAGTAGCAGCCAAAAAAAACAGCCTCCCCCTCTCTTCTTCACCAACACCATGGTTCAAAATTGACTCCTGAGCCATATTATAATGTTGTTAACTCCTTAAAAACTTAATACTTGGAGTTATGTTTTCTTTCATTCACACATGTTTGGATAATCCTTGAGTAATCCTAATGATCTGATCTGTTAAAAGATTTTTTGTACATCGGGCCGAGGCTTCATTTTTTTTTAGGGTAAAAGACGGAAACTACATCGCGACAGTCACGAACTTTTTTCAAATGCTGTGCATCTGTGTGAACCACCTCCGTCCTCCACAAGCTCCCTTAGTAGAAACATCATCCTCCCGCCAGTCGTCGCACAGTGTACGCCCGGCATTACTCTAGAAATCACGCTTGTTTACAGCCGGTGCTCGTTCAGAATTACTGTTGAAGTGACCTGTCTAGAAGTAACTTAGCGACGGACGCGTCAGTTTTTAGACCCTTCGTCTGCTTCAGTGGCGCCATCGCTGGAAGGAATCTCCAAGAATCACCTCAGTTTGGCTTCGCTCCTTTTCCCCTTCTCTTCTTCTTTCAGCGACCTCAAAAACGGACTTTCTTTTGAACTGGTCGTAGATTCTCGTCCACCATCGCAACAGACTTTGTGCAAACTGCGAGGAAGCTACAGTTTGAAAAAGACTCTAAGAACCGCTGCATAAACCACGTAATCCCATCGCGCCGACGAGTCAGTTACACTAGGAACACAGGGAGTTTGATTGACAACCGACCAGCCAATAGAAAATGAGGCAGCCTCGTTATCTATTGGCTGATGTTTATCTGGCCTCACTACGTCGATTTTCATTCTTTTTTTTTTTGGACATCATAATTACAAGGCTGCTGCATCTCTGTAATGGTATTTTAAACTTTCATTGACAATTTGAAGCTAAAAAAAAAATCCTCCATACAACCTTTAAACTATAACAGAGGCTTTGACTTTGAAGTTACTGCTAGTGTTTTTGTCTTGTTAAAACGACTTCTCGGTGCAGTAAAATCAGACCACTAATTCTCAAATTGACTAAACTACACGGCAAATTAACTAGTTGGAGCATTGTTTTTAGCTTAGTTTCAATATCTTCACTCGACTTTTTGTGCCCTTTTCATTTTTTACACCTTTTTTAGACCTCTCCTGTTGGAATCTCTTGGTTACGTGTATAATGTTGTCGTAGATGCTCCTACCTGTACTCCCAGAATGCCAAAGATAATGAAGAACGCGCAGCAGATGAGGACGATGTTTCCGATGGGTTTGAGAGACGTGATGAGGGTTTCCACCACCAGCTTCAGACCAGGAGCTCTGCTGATCACCCTGGAAACAACACCACAATTTGGGGTATATTTATATTTAAGCATGTGCTAAATTACCAGTGCAAACTATGTGCTATTTGTTGGCGTGTTGTACTTGATTTTCCACTGTTTCTGCTCCGTGTGCACACTCAGCCTACATCAGGGGTCTCTGTACCTGTAGATTGGGAGCTACGAGTAGCTCTCCACCCCTTTCCAAGTAGCTCCCCAAATTATTTTTGAATTATGAATATTGTGCTGAATAACTCAAATTTTATGTAAGTAAATGCCTATTACCGATCTTTGTGCACTAACAAATGGAGAATAATTGTGTAATTTATTTTTACATTTTTTTTATATCCATCAAACTGTAAAAAAAATGTATCTAGTACAATACACCTAAAATAATCTCAGTGATATATCGATACAGCAGCCTACGATATTGATAATGTATCATCAAATTAAAGGTAACACTTTATAATAACTACACCTTATTTAACCTTAATAAAGCATGAACAAAGACTTAATTAATAATGAACAAAGACTTAATAATAATAATAATGACTCATGCTTAGTAACTACTTAATTACTACCAGAATTAGCACTTGCACATAATTTTCCTGTGCCGTAAATAGTTACTCATAATTATTTAATACTTAATTACTCATAAACTAACCATTTGAGCATTTATTAATCATTAATAAGCTATTGAGAGAATGGTTTACTAATAATGCAATGCAATGATAATTCAGGCAGCTGTTATCTGTTAGTTAAGTCTTTGAGCGCTTTTCTAAAGTGAAGACAAATTATGCTTTATTAAGCATTTACTAAGCATGAATCATTATTAATTAAATGTTTGTTCATTATTAATTAAATCTTTGTTCATGCTTTATTAAGGCTAAGTAAGGTGTAGTTATTATAAAGTGTTACCCAAATTACATAACATGATATATCCGTATTTCAATATTTTTGCACACCTCTACCAAGTAGTTTTTACAATATGACATAATCTGTACATTAGAATAAATATTTACCATACATATACATAAACCAAGCACCACCCGCACACTTTCCACTTTTCAAAGTTCCCACTCGGGACCAACACAAGCTGGTTGAAGTCTGTTGGAGACACTTTTGGCAGACACCACCTGTAAGATGCTGCAGCACTGCTCCGAGCTGCCCGCTACCATTGTTAACTTTGTAACTTTGTTTTTATAGATTTTTAGAAAGCATTTCAAAACATACAAAGAGCAATATAAATCAAAACAACAAAACAAAAGTCTGGAGTTACAGGTTCTTATTTAAACAGGCATTTGGTAGTGACACTTTAATGCACTTTTTTATTTATTGGTGTCATTTATCAGGGTATCCCCAGGTTTGACTACCCCAAATTTAAGACTTTTTAAAGACCTTTTTAAAACCACTACCAAACTATATCTAGAATCTAAGAGCCACTGTGGATTAAACCTACACTTCCCCATGATCCATCCAACATCTTCCTCCACTCGACTGATCGTACCCATGTACCCATCCAAAGCTCTTATATTTACTCAATTTCTTGCGACCATTAAAATTAGTAGCTGTCTGCCATTTTTCTTTCGTAAAAGTAGCTCACCAGAGGAAAAAGGTCGGACTCCCCTGGCCTGCATTATATGATAAGTTTACTCACTGATATGCCCTTTGAAATTGGTCCCAAAATGTCAATATTATCGTTTTTCGCAATAATTTCTTGGTCAATTAATCGTCCTGCAAAATCTGTTATCGTTACAGGCCTATTAAGTAAAAATGGATTCAATTTAAATTTGTTTAATCATCAGCTTTACACCGTGCTCACTGTAGATACGCACATACGCCTATAGACACAGAAGCCTCGTGCATGTTGCCCTGTCTGAGCCAAATCCAAAGATGCGTAAAGGAGAAACAGATGATCCGCCGCACCAGAGACGTGTTTGGAAACTGAGTCCACACTTTTACCGTAGCGTTCTATAGAGCTGCCAAAAATGCAGAGTCTGGGACACATTATCGGAGCAGAATCAGTGAGAGAATGGGTCTCTAAATGATTGAATCTGCATTTTTTCCTCCTTCTTATTTGCGCATTTTGGCGAAATGTACGTAAAACAGGGCGTCTTTTGAATATCCCAAGAGCAAATCTCACTGTGTCTACTTTTTACAGTGTCAAATGCATAAAGCACCTGTGCATACGCTTAGTAAATATACCTTTTTATGTTTTACTTTTGCATTTTAGTTTCTCAGTTTGAGGGCTGATCATTTGAGAGAGAGCAAATAGCAAAAAAATTGTTCTAAACGAATAATTTATTTCAGAACCAAATGACAAAATATGTAATTACTCTTGCAACACTTAGCTTTAAAATTCCCAATGTTCACTGAGGCCATGGTCATTGATAATTTGTGTGCTCGCTTAGAAAAACCTGTTTTTGACATTTGAATGGATTGCATGCAGTGTTTCAGTCTAGTTTATGTAGTGTAAAATAAAATAAAATAATGATATACAATAATACAACAAATATAAAATACATAAATGCATCTTTCATTCTAAAACATCTACGAAACATCAAAACATTCTGTAATTTTCCACTTGACCCGTACCTGAGTGGGCGCAGTGTCCGCAGCAGCCTGAGCACCCTAAGGACCCCGAGGATCTTGGCCCCTCCCGCCATGGACACCACGATGTCGATGAGGGACACGAACACCAGGAAACCGTCCAAGACGTTCCAGCTGCTCCTGAGGTAGGCCTGCTCCCCCATGTACAAGCCCATGGACACCACCTGAACACAACAGGACAGACACAAGAGTTTATATTTATTGGTGTCATTCATCAGGGTATCCCCAGGTCCGATTACCCCAAATTTAAGACTTTTTAAGACCTTTTTAAGACCACTACCGAACTATATCTAGAATCTAAGAGCCACTGTGGATTAAACCTACACTTCCCCATGATCCATCCAACATCTTCCTCCACTTGACTGATTGTTTACTCATTGCCAAAAACCAAAGTATTGTTTGCGCATACTCCAAATTAGACGTTCATTCACGTTACATGATTTCACGTTGTTGTTGTTTAACATTGCACTGCAGCCCAGTCGAGTTTACAAAAAAAATAGGCTAATGAAACTTCAGACCTTTGTGAAAAAAATAAGACTTGGACAACATCATTTAAGAGTTAAAGTCTTAATTTAGGAACTTGAAATTTAAGGCCTTTTTAAGACTTTTAAGTTCCCTGTTAATAAATGCATTTTACTTTTCCCATCACTCACCATATTTATACCCTTTCAGATTATTCTTTGCATCACTGAAACTCTCTCCACAATCCTGATCCATTCTTGTTGTGCGGGTGGATTTGGTTGTAATCAAATCTTTGTAATTCCCCTTTTAGACACACATTTTTTGTCAGATATGTAACTTCCTTCCTTACTGCATCTGATATACAGTATTTCCCAGATACGTCACCATCGGTAAGTTTTACTCTTCTAACAAACTCCACATTTATCCATTCTTGGTACTTAAGACTTGCTAATTACCTGCTGCCTGTGTTTTATAGTGCGGCCGATCGAATACAGCGTGGTGCTCTCGATCTTACACAACTTCGCTTTTATAAGTATAACTAGAAAAGCAGTCAGAGAGCGCAGACCTCCGCCAAGGACTACCCCCATTTTTTATATAAATTGCGATAAAATCAGTCTTCTGGATGACATCCGGATCAGCCTTTGGAATATGAAAGAGGATCCCATTGTCCATCCCTGAGTCAAATTTCATGGGGTTTGGTCAATAATTAACCCAGATATTGAGAAACTAAATTTTTGGCCCCATTTACCACAATGTTAACTAAAATTTCAAAGTGATCCAGAATCCAGGATTTCTTCCGGATCACCCCCAAAATGAAATCAGTTTTTCCTTTTCACATTTCCAACAAATCCTGAAAATTTCATCAAAATCGGTCCATAACTTTTTGAGTTATGTTGCTAACAGACAAAACAAACAAACAAACAAACAAACAAACAGACAAACGCGGGCAAAAACATAACCTCCTTGGCCGGAGGTAAAAAAATGCCCAAACTAGGGATGGGCATTCGATTAAATTTTATTAGTCGATCGTCGGGAGAATTAACGATCAATTTTCGATTAATCATTAACGTTTTTATATACAAAATTTATCATCATTATTATTACTATTACTAATCTGCATAAATAAACTCAACTTCATAGCATATAAACCATAACCACTATAGAGACACATCAGCCCGTTTGACATTGTAATGTGTTTAATGCAGCTTTGGCTAATTTGCATAAACTAAGCGGGAAAAAAAAAAGAAAATGTTATTGTCCGCTGATGCGGTTCAGCTTCTGTCAGCTTCTGTTCTCTCTGTGACAGAGGGATGTTGTGTTGATGCTGAAGGTGAGTGCTCTGTGTGTGTCGCCATGTTTTCAAAGATCGTACGTATGCAGGTTTAGCGCCGTTCTTTATGTTGCAAAAACTGGGATACTGCGTAAACATGCAACATGACGAAACCGGGATACAGATGTGCATCTAAACGCCCTCACTGAGTGGTACAGTGTCTCCAAAGAGGTGCCACAGCCCAAATGTGGGACTGAGGCTGCAACTCGTGTTTGCGCTGTCAGATGCAGCTTCGTCTCTACGCACAGAAACCTACATTTGGTTTGTCGATTAGAAATGACCGTAATTGTCATAATAATTTTATTATCCCATATTTGCTAAATACTTGTGTGATATTCTAGGCCTATGAGTTAACCATTTATGTACTACAATTCTTTCATTTATAATGTACCAATCACTTGTCACTTGTTGAATAACCTCTGTGTGTTTGACAACTGTGTGCAGTGTCCTATCGCTCTTGTGAACCTCGAGATGATTCCTCACATGAAGCCAACTCCCACTGTCACACATGCAAGAGTTATGATGGTGTCTGACCAAACCTAAGGCACCTCCTGATTGTTAATCATGTTTTATGTGTTTGGACTATGCATAGCTGCACCAGTTTCTTATTATGTCTTGGCTGTTTCCCCTTCCCCTTGAGAATTATCATTCTGTAACTAGGGCCTCCTAATGAAATAAAAAGAGGAGAGCGGCCTTGAGTCATCAGAACGTGTGGAGACTGTTGGTTTTGATGCCCACTCTCTGCCCGTTCTCCTCGCGAGTAAAACTGAATTAATCTCTTGTCTTTCTTCTTGTTTACAATGTTTAGATAAACCTAACAGTAATCAACAAAATTCTTAATGATCAATTATCGCTTAGTCGACCAATCATGCCCATCCCTAGTCCAAACAACATATATATTAGCATCGCTTTACTGAAAATCATTTAAAATTACAGTGACAGGAACCCCGCTGTCACACTCAGCCTGTCATACGCTGAACACACGTTAAACCTGTGATCGTCCCGAGCAGTCACTAATCAAACTGATGGATAATACACACGTAATTATTGTCATGTATTCATTATTCTATGTCCCAAACAGCTGCGGGCGTGTGTGTTCTGAAAATAAGTCATTAATCATGCGAATTTGAATCGGATGTGAACATGAAAACACAGCGGCCCACATGGGATTAACATGGGGCTAAACCAGGAATAATCAGGCGAGCGCAGAACAGCCTGTACCATGATGGAAGACCGGACCACTATAGGGGAAATTAACGTCTTTATATTATTTAGATAGTCCAGTGAAAAAGGCCCCATCACCTGCTCGTCTCCATTCAGATCTTACACATTTACGGTGTAGTATGTAAATCACGTGAGGCTCATTCTGTTTTTTGATTGGATAATCGTCTTGAGAACCAAAACTCCAAATTATAACGTAAACAAGTTGGCATGTTTGTATAGAAAAAAGAAAAACGTGGCTGTTTGCTGGAGGTTTTCCAATCAGTGGAAGCAGGTAGAAGGTGTTCTTGGAAAAAGGATCAAAACTTTTAACACAACAGAATCCAGGCAACTCTCCAAAGAAGTAAAAATCGCAGAAGAAAAAACTGGTCTTCATCAGGGCTTAGTTAAAACAGGGCATGGGCGTGGCCTTTAAGAAAAAAACACCAAGCAATAGTAGGGACTAACTTCGCATGTTTACGTCATATCTATAGACAGAATTAGGTCATGTTTATGGAAATTGAAATCAAAATCTTACATACAGGTGCCAAATCATTAATTTGTGTACACATTTAAAGATACACTGTGCATGTTATCTGCAGAAAGTTACATATTGTACCTTTAAGTTTCTATGTAGATTGATTTGATGATCTTCAAAGTTTTGATTATTATAACAGAAAAACTAGGCATGTTTACGTCATATCTGAGGACAGAATAAGACATGTTTATGGAATTAAAAATCAAAACTTTACATACAGTTCCTTTAAAGACACCAAATTATTCTACATACAGATTTAAAGTGACAGTACTTGATTTTCTGGAGGTGGCACCTACACCTACATGATTCTATGGAAAAAGAAAGTTAAAACCATAATTTGGAACATTTTACATGGACATATGCAGGTTTTATGCCATGCTGTGGAAGATTATCACCAAAGGAATGACATTTCCATGGAAACGGGCAGGTTTGTGGAGAAGCGAGCTCCAGTTTTTTCAGTGCAGTTAACAATGAAAATGATGAACAAAAAACATACAGCTTTTCTTTTAATCTATAGTCTGGTTTTAAAGTGGTCAAACTAACAAAGATGAGTATTTCCTGTTAAAACATCATTTAAATGTGCACTGTGTAACTTTTTGGTTCACCTGCTTGTTTCTATGGAGATGTCATTGCTCTGCCTGGAATGTTCCACAGTATGACATTAAACAGCTTTACTTTTAATTCATTTACAGGTGGTTTTATAGCTCAAAAATTCCAAGAAAAACAACATTTTGACTGTGAGCGGGGTCGCCTCTCCACAGATCTGACCTGTAACTTGGTCCGGTTTGGTCTCCACGAAGATAGAAAAGTTTAATGCCACACTGCGAAACATTCCAGACAAAGCAATAACATCTCCATGAAGAAAAGCATTTGACAGACCCTCCACCAGAAAAGTTACACAATGCTCCTTTAAAGTTGACATGGAAACAACATTATATCATATTGAACAGATCAGTAAAGTCACGTCTGGCCCCTGAAGTTAAAACCTTCATCCCTCACCACATACGGCCCCAGACAAAGAGGGCCCCAGGCTGACGGGCTGTAGCTCCTCAAGTCTTAATAATTGATTGCGGGAGTGCATTATTTATGAGGTACTTTGGTCCAACTTATTAAAGGAAAACAGATTGGAGATAAATAAAGACATCAATGCACCGGGGGGAGGTGTCTGCAGCCGGTCTCCATGGAGATGGTAGTAGGTAGGTGGTGCTTTGCTTGGAATGTTCCACAGTATGGCACTAAACTTACAGCATCCGTCTCCATGAAGAAGCTGCCAGGTCAAGTTCAGATGTGCTTACAGCAAAAAAGCATGTTTTTTAAGTTTAAATGTACAGATGATATAGATAGGGGTCTCCAACTTGTAGCTCAGGAGCCACCAGTAGCTCTCCACTCCCTTCCAAGTAGCTCACCAAGAGATTTCGGAATTGTACATATTCTTCTGAATAACAAAAATAGGATTGTAAATGTATAAATAAATGTATAAACATCTAACTGTACCCCATCTAATCATGGCTCTTAAATTTACTACATTTCTTGTGACCGTTAAAATGAGAAGCTCTTCAGCATTTTCATTTTGTAAAAGTAGCTCACCGGAGAAAAAAAAAAAAGTTTGGAGACCCCTGATATAGCTAGAGAAATAGGAAGTGAGCACAGGTTGCTCCTGTCAGGTTTGACATGTAGATCTTGAAATGTTAATATTAACCTGCTCTACGTGATCCTGGTGTTTTTATTTCATGATTTTATCCTTTAATCAAGAAATGAACATCAATAACAAACTGACTGACTCACAGCCTTCTCCTAAACCAGTGAGACGGGCAGGAAAGGCCAAATGCCCTCAACAAGCTCACTCCTGATGGGCTTTTGGATAAAAGTAGCTCAGTTGGTAGAGCGTTTGCCCACTGATCTGAAGGTTGGTGGTTCAAATCCCACTCTTGATCCTGTTTGCCCTTGGGCAAGACACTTATAATGCAGCTTTGCACACAATAGTTTACATTTTACAGAAACGAAACGGCTACTTTGCATAAACTATAAGTGCTGAAAAACAGCTCGCTCCTTGTGCACTGATGTGGTCAGCTTCTGTCGGACTAAAGGACATGACTCTTCAAGGCTCCTGACTATGGCAGTCGTAATACTCCGACAATCCATCAAGCGGCGCAGCTTCGTAGTTTACCAAAGTCGTACTAAAACATTTTGACAGATTTTTGAGCCCTTTGTAACACATAAAATCAGTTCAAGGTCAGTAAGCACAACCAGAATTAATATATAAGGTGCAGTTGATTATAAGGCGCACTGTTTATTTTTTAGAAAATTTAAGGATTTTAAGTGCACCTTATAGTCTGAAAAACACGGCACTTGTCCCTATCAAATAAATAAATAAATAAATACATACAGTTTACGATTTAATGCAGTACTGTGGAACATTCTTAGCACAACAATAAAACATCTCCATGGAGACCGTTGTGCTGTACTCTCCACCAGAAAAGTGAGTGTCCCTTTAACAAAAGCAGTTCTGTTTTGTTCTGGTAGAAGAGGCATTAACATTGAGCAAACCTGAATATGGGGCCTATATGTGCTTTTGATAATGCTCCATTCAAGGCTCATTGACCATAAAACAGATACAGGCGATAAACTTTTACCTTTAGAGTCATCTCTCCCACAAAGATGGCCGTAAAGATGTAGTTGGAGACGGTGAGGAACACTCTCTCCTAAAAAGAAGAGAGAGAGGAAACAATGCAGTCAGGAAGAGCTAAAACCGCTATTTATCACATCATAAAACCAAAGAGTTTCATTGTGAGTGGAAACGGTGTTCACTGCAAAAAAGAAACTCTAGAATGACTTGAAATAACTGGAACTCAAAATTGAAACGTATCATTTGAAGGGCTAATTTTTCATAATTTTTTTTATTTATTTACGTAGAAGATATAGACCAGGAGTGTATTTTTTTAGTCGCCACACATTAAATTGAGGGTGTATATCTGTAAACTAGTCACAAATACTCAAATTAGGATTATTATTGTGGAATCATAAGGGTGAATTCACGTTCATGTGCTGCACTCTGAATTGAACTCTACACATTTATCAGTCTGGAATGGCTGTCACTGAAACCAGTCTGGAAAAGTGGGAAGTCATGACAAATATTTGAGTCTGACTGGTAGAAGTGTCACAACAGCGGAACAAGCCGGAAAATCGAACTTTTCTTACATCCAGTTACATCTTCCCTGTCCACAAATGCAGAAAAAGTTTTTCAGAGACAAAATAGTTTGTGTTTCTGATCAAATGAAATAGGTAGGGACGGGACGAGACACAATTTCCACAAAACGAGACAGGATACAAGATTGGGTCCATGAGAACGAGACAAGACGAGATTTTAACATAATTCCTAATATATAAATTTCATGATTAAATTTCCAATTTTGGCCTAACAATTTGTTTAATTTGATATTTTTGTCTCCATTCTAGTACTGCTTTTCGGAACTGTTAGAGATGTAACTCACCCATATGTAATTCTTTTTAGTCCAATCCAAATGTAAACACTTGGGAAAAAATCTCACAAGATAATTTTCTCACATGTGCACGATCTTGTTTTGTCTCACGAGATCTTGTGACACGAGATCTTGTACCATCCCTAAAAATGAGCCATGTTTGGTTCATTTGGTTTACGCGTAATCACAACAGCGGGAGCCGGGCCAGATGGTTTCTTGTCATCATTTGTGAACTCGCAAATATCTTTTTTGAAAGAAATATCCAATCTCATAATTCACAAATGTTGAAACTTATCACTATTTGTTAGAGAATGGCTTCACAAACCTTAAATAGTAATCTGTACAGGTGAAACAAGATGTAATTTCCACAAAATTTGAAGAGATACTGTAGAAGATTAGGCCCAATTCCAATTTAATTCCTTATAAATAAATATATAAAGTTTCCAATTTGCCATCACAATTTTTTATTTATTTGATTTCATATTTTTTGTTTCCATTCTAGTATTGCTTTTCGGAACTGTTAGAGATATAACTCACCCATACGTTTTTTTTTTTTTTTTAATCCAATCCAAAAAAATGTAAACACTTGGAAAACAATTTTGTGAGATAATTTTTCCCATCTGTGCACGGTCTTGTGGCAATTTTGTCTCACGAGATCTTGTACCATCCCTAGAAATGAGCCTTTTCTGGAATCTTTGACTCCACCCAAACCACAATGCTGCTCTGTGATTGGTCAGAATCTCCCACCCAAACCACCCAACTTGCAAATATGAGTGAGATTTCCAGTCTCATAATCCACAAATATTGAAATTTATCACTATTTGTTAGGGAATAGCTCCACAAAACTGACATAGTAATCTGTAGAACGTGGAACGAGACATAATTTCAACAAAATGAGACGATGAGAACAAGCCAAAATTTGGGTGTAATTCCTTATAAATAAATTTCCCAATTCAGTTTCCAATTTTGGCCTCACATTTTTTTATTTATTTGATTTCATATTTTTTGTTTCCATTCTAGTATTGCTTTTCAGAACTGTTAGACATGTAACTCACGGAGGCGTAACCCTTTTAGGTCCAAACCGAAAACTTGTGGGGAAAAAAATCTCATGAAATTATTTTTCTCTGGTGTGCACGATCTTGTGCCAATTTTGTCTCACGAGATCTTGTGGCAGGAGATATTGTACCATCCCAAGAAATGAGCCATGTTTGGTTCATTTGGTTTATGGTTAATCACAACAGCGGGAGCCGTGCCAGCTGGTTTCTCGCCAGTTTGTGGACTCGCAAATATAAGTGAGAGTTCATCTTTTTTGGAAGAAATACCCCATCTCATAATCCATAAATGTTGAAATTTATCACGATTTGTTAGGGAATGGGTCCACAAATTTACCATAGTAATCTGTAGGGGTGGAACGAGACATCATTTCTACAAAACGTGACGAGATATGAGCCCACAAGAACGAGCCAAGACGATATTTTAGTGTAATTCCTTTTAAATACATAACCAATTCAGTTTCCAATTTGGCCTCACAATTTTTTATTTGTTTCATTTCATATTTTTGTCTTCATTCTAGTATTGCTTTTTGGAACTGTTAGAGATGTAACTCACCCATACGTAATTCTTTTTTAGTCTAATCCAAATGTAAATACTTGGGAAAAAAATCTCACAAGATAATTTTTCTCGTCTGTGCACGATCTTGTGGCAATTTTGTCTCACGAGATCTTGTACCATCCCTAGAAATAAGCCAATGTTGATTCATTCATTAACAACAGCGGGAGCCAGGCCAGATGGTTTCTCGCCAGTTTGTGAACTCGCAAATATGAGTAAGAGTTCATCTTTTTTGGAAGAAATACCCATTCTCATAATCCATAAATGTGGAAATGTATCACTATTTGTTAGAGAATGGCTTCACAAACCTTAAATAGTAATCTGTACAGGTGAAACAAGATGTAATTTCCACAAAATTTGAAGAGATACTGTAGGAGATTAGGCCCAATTCCAATTTAATTCCTTATAAATAAATATATAAAGTTTCCAATTTGCCATCACAATTTTTTTTATTTATTTGATTTCATATTTTTTGTTTCCATTCTAGTATTGCTTTTCGGAACTGTTAGAGATATAACTCACCCATACGTTTTTTTTTTTTTTAATCCAATCCAAAATGTAAACACTTGGAAAACAATTTTGTGAGATAATTTTTCTCGTCTGTGCACGATCTTGTGGCAATTTTGTCTCACGAGATCTTGTACCATCCCTAGAAATGAGCCTTTTCTGGAATCTTTGACTCCACCCAAACCACAATGCTGCTCTGTGATTGGTCAGAACCTCCCACCCAAACCACCCAGCTTGCAAATATGAGTGAGATTTCCAGTCTCATAATCCACAAATATTGAAATTTATCACTATTTGTTAGGGAATAGCTCCACAAAACTGACATAGTAATCTGTAGAAGTGGAACGAGACATAATTTCAACAAAATGAGACGATGAGAACAAGCCAAAATTTTGGTGTAATTCCTTATAAATAAATTTCCCAATTCAGTTTCCAATTTTGGCCTCACATTTTTTTATTTATTTGATTTCATATTTTTGTTTCCATTCTAGTATTGCTTTTCAGAACTGTTAGACATGTAACTCACGGAGGCGTAACCCTTTTAGGTCCAAACCGAAAACTTGTGGGGAAAAAAATCTCATGAAATTATTTTTCTCTGGTGTGCACGATCTTGTGCCAATTTTGTCTCATGAGATCTTGTGGCAGGAGATATTGTACCATCCCAAGAAATGAGCCATGTTTGGTTCATTTGGTTTATGGTTAATCACAACAGCGGGAGCCGTGCCAGCTGGTTTCTCGCCAGTTTGTGGACTCGCAAATATAAGTGAGAGTTCATCTTTTTTGGAAGAAATACCCCATCTCATAATCCATAAATGTTGAAATTTATCACGATTTGTTAGGGAATGGCTCCACAAATTTACCATAGTAATCTGTAGGGGTGGAACGAGACATCATTTCTACAAAACGTGACGAGATATGAGCCCACAAGAACGAGCCAAGACGATATTTTAGTGTAATTCCTTTTAAATACATTTAACAATTCAGTTTCCAATTTGGCCTCACAATTTTTTATTTGTTTCATTTCATATTTTTGTCTCCATTCTAGTATTGCTTTTTGGAACTGTTAGAGATGTAACTCACCCATCCCATACGTAATTCTTTTTTAGTCTAATCCAAATGTAAATACTTGGGAAAAAAATCTCACAAGATCATTTTTCTCGTCTGTGCACGATCTTGTGGCAATTTTGTCTCACGAGATCTTGTACCATCCCTAGAAATAAGCAATGTTTGATTCATTCGGTTAACAACAGCGGGAGCCAGGCCAGATGGTTTCTCGCCAGTCTGTGAACTCACAAATATGAGTAAGAGTTCATCTTTTTTGGAAGAAATACCCATTCTCATAATCCATAAATGTGGAAATTTATCACTATTTGTTAGGGAATGGCTCCACAAACTTGCCATAGTAATCTGTACGGGTGGAGCGAGACAAAATTTCATCAAAACGAAATGAGATACGAGATTGGGCCCGCGAGAATGAGCCAAGATGAGATTTTTTTTGTGTAATTCCTTATAAATAAATTTTCCGATTCAGTTTCTAGTTTTAGAGTCACAATTTTCTATATATTTGATTTCATATTTTTACTTCCAGTCTAGTATTGCTTCTCGGAACTGTAAGATTTAACTCACGAGCACGTAAGCCTTTTTCGTCCAATCCAAATGTAAAAAAAAAATTGGGAAAAAATCTCACAAGATAATTTTTCTCAAGTGTGCACGATCTTATTTTGTCTCCTGAGATCTTGTGACACGAGATCTTGCACCATCCCTAATAAACTGACAACAATCACGTCTTTGGTGTTGAATATTGAGAATACAGAACAATACTGCCTCTGTAGCGCTGGTTTATATTTGTTGTTTTCTTACCATTGCTGGTATGTGCTGTCCATTACATTACTTGTATTTGTTGTTTCTTACCATTGTCTGTATCTTTAACTTTACCACTGTTGGTAAACTTATGTTATACTACCAAACTATAACAGTGACTCTTTGTCTGCACTTGTAAATAGTTCATATAGTTCAATTCAAAATGTCTGAAAAACACAAAATAAGATCATTAAATAAGTTTTCTTCTTCCCACTCCTTTTTGGGCAAAATAATAATAATAGTTAATTTTTTAATGTATTTTTTGTTATTTTCATTTCTATTATGATTTCACTTATGTTATATGTTCCATTGTATATACATGTAAATCTTTACTTGCCCAAAATAAATGCATAAATAAAATAAAATAATACTTCATGAAGCTACTGTGAAAAAAAACTAAACACTTCACATCACGTTTTTTTTTTTTTTTTTTTTATAGAGAAAGAACTTTGAGCCTTCTTTTGTTTCATGTGGATAGGCCCAGTAATTACAGAGATATGAACCTACAAACTAGGTCAATAAATCTGCAATCTGACACTTAAACAGCAAAATCCATTGTAGAATTCTCAAGTTTAAACTATAGATATTCTAAAATGTTGTGATCATACACAGACATCGGTTTGTTTTGCAGTGCAGTGCAGACAGGCCATTCCGGGGGAGATAAACTTTAGTTACCTCTTTACATAACAACCACTAACTCTTCCTGTGCGAATTCCTTCTCTATTTCCTTACCCACTCGGACAAGGCAGAGCGTTTGAATGGGGCTTACCAGGCTCCCCTGCAGGATCTTGGGCCTCTCCAGAGCCACGGTAATGCAGTTGGAGAAAATGAAAGCCAAAACCACATAGTCAAAGAGCTTATGCGCGATGATGGACTGGCACATCAGGCGGAATCTGCGGGGAGACAGGAAATAGAATGTGAAATAAAACATCTCGTATTTCAGACCCGGTTTTAAATAGACGTGGACAAATGGGCGAGGGGAGATGGGTTACTGAGCGGGTGAAGGTGGCTACTGGTGTCGGTGGTGAAGAGGAGGAGATGGAGAGGCTGAGGAGGCTGGTGGAGCTGCTGCGGCGGCGGCGGCGGTGGAGGTGGGATGGAGGAAGGTTGGAGCTGAAATGGTATATGAAGGAGAGAAAGTGTTTATCTGAGTATTTTTGCATAGTTATGAGGATGACACAACATAATAAAAACATGAACTGCAGTCTTAAATATTGAGGATTTGCGTGCGACGTGGCAGTCACGTCATTTAATGTTTCGGCAGCCATACTGGAGGTCAAGATTGGGGTTGATCTGAATGGTGTTATTCGGTTTACAATATAATCATGGTGACTTTAAACAGTGCAAATGACATAAAACTGTCCGATATCGCCAGCTCGTTAGATCAGCCGTTATTAGAAAGATATAAAGCTAAAGTCGTCCTCCTGGGTTGTGGAATAGATCCTGATCTAATTCCGACGGACCGCTTTGTCAGTCTAATCAACGCTTGCTCTGTTCCTAAAGTTTTACTTTGGCTTTCACTGGTGAAATAATAATGATGGGACGTAATCCGGTGAAAGTGGGTTATCATTCTTCATACCTACGAGAAAGAAATACTTGGTATAGTATCTGTCATTTCTTTACTGTAAATCCCTCCATCGTTTGTGTGGAGATGGTCCCTCACCAGAAATGAAATGTTGAAGCACAGACGACTGTACTCAGTGAGCCCCATCCCTCTTTGCGATCTTTATCAGCCGGGATCAGATAGAAAGATACTTTGACCTCCTTCTTTAACAGATTGACTCCGGCCAGAACATCCAACAGCAACACAGGTCAAAACCATTGTTATTCAATTCAAATTTTATCCTACAAGTTCATCCAGATGGATAGTTCGACCTCCAATGTGGCTCCAACATAAACACCAGTTCACGTGGTTTTGTGACATAGATGCAAAACCTTAATAGCTAAAAACCTTACATTCATTTCAATTCATATCATTTATGTTCACGCAAATTGGAAATGTTTTCATGAGTTAAACTGTGTGAGAATCAAAACAGGACAAAGACAAAACCAGGGACAAACAAAAGACTTTACATGTGCAATTGACAGGGTTCCCACTCTTTTTCACTGACAAAATTCCAAAACTTTTCCATGACTTTTTCATGACCTAAAGTGAATTTTTCATGACATGACTTTACGGCACCTACATGTGAAGAATTGATCAGACTTTTAGGGCTAAATATGAAATGTTAACCTTTTCCAATCACCTTATGGTTTGGTATTATAGTTTTTAACATTCAAAACACTGTCAGTGCATTTATTGTTGTCTTTTTTTAAACAAAAGGTGCATATATTTCAGAAATAATCATAATAGCCTCATGAGAACTTTACAGAACACTGCAGTTAGTGAAAAGATACGCCATGACTTTTCCAGGCCTGGAAAATGACATTTTCAATTTCCATGACTTTTCTAGGATTTCCCTGAACCCTAAATTAAAATATTAAATGTTGTCACCCTTTTCCATTTAAATATTTTGTCTTAAATGAGTTTAGCTTTTCTTTTTTTTCTTTAGAAATCTAATTTATTTGCAGTTACATGAACTAAAGTGGCATAATATCTTTATTTAAGATTAAATGTAGTAGCCTGTGCTCTTGGAGTTTAAAAATGTACCATAATCACAACTGAACCTGTGCTGCCTGTGTCCTAACCTGCAGATAGAGACACATCCAGGTTTGTCTCATTCTCAGTTTATGTACAGGCCTCACGTGAAAGCTCAGAACCTCCAGAATTCTCTCACTGAGCTGCAGAGGCTGCACTAGCACTGACTCATGACTGACTGTAGGTGCTGGGGTTTAGGTCATAACCATTCAGATCAGAAAGAGGCATTTTAGGTTTAAAAACACTGGATTTCAGCTTTGAATCTGCCAACGCAAATGAGAGATTGATGTGAGGATCATCTTGAGAATAGAAACTGACCAATATTACTGATTGTTTAGAATACAGAGCAACCGATGGCCGATTTTTGGGCTGATCTGCGATGTAATTTAATGTAATTTTACTTTACTACAACCTCACCCACCGCCCTTTTACCACAAACCTTTAAGCGAGCGGTGTTGTTAAGTTTTGTGCAGCTATCTCTTCGTATTAAGGTGTGTTTTTTATGCAGCACATTGACCAGAGCAAAATATCGTCCTCATCAGTCTATCTCTGCTTGAAAATCAAAACACTAAATTATATCGTAAGCAATTTGGTCATGTTCAGGAATAAATCAGCATCACAGTTGTTTTCAGTAAAAGCTGTATTTGATTTGAACATGTTTCCCTCGTATCTGGGAACACGGTTACAAGGAATTACAAATCTAAATCTTACGTTTCCTTTAACATTAACTGTAAAATAACACAATAAAGCACATTACTATAACTTATTTTCTGCAATGTGGCTTTAACATCTACCATTTCATGACCAGTTAACAGATTACATGTACCGGAGTTATGTAATCAGAGTACAAATTATGAGTAACTGTATTCAGTTACAGTTACTGTTTCCAGTGAGTGGTAATTGGATTACAGTTACTTTGTTGAAATAAATGGATTACATGGAGGTATTTTCCTGTTTTCACATTTTGGGCTAAACAAGCACTAAACCAGAACTAAAACCAGGACTAAAAACAGAACTAAAACCAGGACTAAACCAGGACTAAAACCAAAACTAAAACCAGGGCTAAACCAGCAGTAAACCAGGACTAAACTCTGTCTAAACCAGGTCTAAAACCAGGACTAAAACCAGCACTAAACTAGGATTAAAACCAGCACTAAACCAGGACTAAACCAGGACTAAAACCAGGTCTAAACTAGGACTAAACTAAGATTAAAACCAGCACTAAACCAGCACTAAACCAGGACTAAAACCAGCACTAAACCAGGACTAAAACCAGCTCTAAACCAGGACTAAACCAGGACTAAAACCAGCTCTAAACCAGGACTAAAACCAGCTCTAAACCAGGACTAAACCAGGACTAAACCAGGACTAAACCAGGACTAAACCAGGACTAAAACCAGCACTAAACCAGGACTAAACTAGGATTAAAACCAGCACTAAACCAGGACTAAAACCAGCACTAAACCAGGACTAAAACCAGCACTAAACCAGGACTAAAACCAGCACTAAACCAGGACTAAACTAGGATTAAAACCAGCACTAAACCAGCACTAAACCAGGACTAAAACCAGCACTAAACCAGGACTAACCCAGGGCTAAAATCAGGACTAAAACCAGTACTAAAACAGGACTAAACCAGGACAAAACCAGGACTAAACCAGGACTAAAACCAGCACTAAACCTGGACTAAACTAGGACTAAAACCAGGTCTAAACTAGGACTAAACTAATACAATATGACACCTAACAGTAAAGTGGACATAATTGTGATCTCATATATAAAGCATTTCTCTATCAATAATATTTTTTATGTGGTCAAGTAAAGACTGAACGAACAAGAATTTTCAGGATGTGGTTGGTAAGTTCATGTAGTTTTAAAAAAAAAACAGGACAATATCAAGTAATCCAAAGTATTCAGATTACGTTACTCACTTTAAGTAATTTAATGGAGTACGTTACAAACTACATTTTGAGGTATGTAATCTGTAATCTGTAGAGGAATACATTTTAAAAGTGACCTTCCCAACACTGTTCACGACACAGAAGAGAATGAAACGCTTGCTCACTTGTTCTGAGGAGAGAAGAGGAAGACAGACCAGTCCTCTCGGGTTTCACACCAGTCTGGTTTGTAAGCCTCCAGCATCTTCTGGATCCTGAAACACAGGCTCTGCAAACACAGCACACGAACAGTCAGCCGGGACATACGCTCGGCAAAGTCGGGCGCAGATCGCACACGACGTCACGGCCAAACACGCTGACAGAGAGTTGGAACACAGCGCAATTCGGCGATGCGTTTTCAGTTTTCTGTTTGAATTGAGCTGTTTAGGCAGGATTTTGAAAGATCTGTTTAGTTTAGTTTTAATCAGCAAAACGTGTGATGTGAAATTGAGTGCGTGCGTGATAGGGTTGTTAAAAGTATCAAAAATCTGATACTAATAGATAACAAAAGTAGTCTCGAAGGTTAAAGGTGCACTAACTTTTCTTGCGGAAGTGTCAGAATAATTTTATTATCCCATATTTGCTAAATACTTGTGTGATATTCTAGGCCTATGAGTTAACCATTTATGTACTACAATTCTTTGATTAATAATGTACCAATCACTTGTATGAAAATGAATAACCTCTGTGTGTTTGACAACTGTGTGCAGTGTCCTATCGCTCTAGTGAACCTCGAGATGATTCCTCACATGAAGCCAACTCCCACTGTCACACATGCAAGAGTTATGATGGTGTCTGTCCAAACCTAAGGCACCTCCTGATTGTTAATCATGTTTTATGTGTTTATACTATGCGTAGCTGCATCAGTTTCTTATTATGTCTTTGCTGGTTTCCCCTTCCCCTTGAGAATTATCATTCTGTAACTAGGGCCTCCAAATGAAATAAAAAGAGGAGAGCGGCCTTGAGTCATCAGAACGTGTGGAGACTGTTGGTTTTGATGCCCACTCTCTGCCCGTTCTCCTCGCGAGTAAAACTGAATTAATCTCTTGTCTTTCTTCTTGTTTATAATGTTTAGATAAACCTAACAGGAAGGTACGCCACACCGAATCTCCGTGGGGATATTGTTTTGCTTTGCTAAGAATGTTCCACTGTATGGCATTAAACCATTGGCTCTTAGGGGTGTAACGGAACATGTATTAATGCCGAACCGTTTTGGTACAGAACGTTCGGTTCGGTGCAGGGCTGTGCACGAGAAAGTTTGCTCATTTTGTTTGTGTTTACATTCCGCCACTACATGTGCAGCTACACGGAAGGCTTTAACATTCACGACGGAACTCATCCATGATTGGGTTGGCAGTGTTTCCCGCAGCGCTTTATAGTTAGGGCCTTGACAATAATTCAATGACAATAATAATAACAATTTTTTTTTTCAAATTCTGTTCTTTTTACTGTTTTAAAGGCCCTATATTGTGCAAAATTGGCACCTCTGAGCTTTAAGCCATGATGGAATATTGTTACCTCCTCCTGTTTCATTCACACATGTTTGAGTAACTCTTTATTATTAGTCTGACTACATCTCCAAAGCTCAAAATGCTCTGTTCCACCTTGTGATGTCATGTAGTAGTGGTTTTCAACATACTTACTTCTAGTTCAAAAGGATGGGCAGGGCTGAGGTCATGTAAATGATTCTAATGAAGGTGTTTGGAGTTCAAAAACACAGTGGAACACTACAAACCAGGACTGAACCAGGATTATAACAGGACTGAATCAGAAATGAACCATGGATGGATAGGTTGTAGATGTATCCAGGACTCTACCAGGACTGAACTAGGACTCAGCCGGGACTCAATTAGGACAGAGCCAGGACTGAGCAAGGACTAAACTAGGACTGAACTAGGACTAAACCAGGACTGAACTAGGACTCAGCCGGGACTCAATTAGGACAGAGCCAGGACTGAACTAGGACTGAACCACAACTGAACTAGGACTAAACCGGGACTGAACTAGGACTGAACTAGGACTGAACTAGGATTAAACTAGGATTAAACTAGGATTAAACTAGGACTAAACTAGGACTAAACTAGGTATGAAGTAGGACTCAACCAGGACTGAACTAGGATTAAACTAGGACTGAACTAGGATTAAACTAGGACTGAACTAGGATTAAACTAGGACTAAATTAGGACTGAACTAGGTATGAAGTAGGACTCAACCAGGACTGAACTAGGATTAAACTAGGACTGAACTAGGATTAAACTAGGACTGAACTAGGATTAAACTAGGACTAAATTAGGACTGAACTAGGTATGAAGTAGGACTCAACCAGGACTGAACTAGGACTAAACCAGGACTGAACTAGGATTAAACTAGGACTAAACCAGGACTGAACTAGGATTAAACTAGGACTAAACTAGGACTGAACTAGGACTGAACTAGGATGGAAAGACTTATCCATCCATTTGTAGATAGAACTAGACCAGATCTAACTCATCCCTGCTTGAGTTTACCATTACCACATAACATCACAAGGAGTATTTTCCGTCCCGCTGCCTAAATATGCAGGATTTGTATGTTAAACATGTCTGAACGAAACAAAAGACAACTCTGGCTATGTTTCTGATGAGGACCCAACATTATAACCTTTAAAAAAACTGGCGCAGGTTAATATCAAGTATCAGCCAATACTTAAAAGTACTGATATCTGGACAGAAAAAGTTGGATTGGCGCATCCTTACTCAATTATACTTAAAGGTTGTATGGAGGATTTTTTTTTTGTTTCAAATTGTCAGTGAAAGTTTAAAATACCATTACAGAGATGCAGCAGCTTT
The DNA here is from genome assembly GCF_026225935.1 of Boleophthalmus pectinirostris. NCBI lineage: Eukaryota > Metazoa > Chordata > Actinopteri > Gobiiformes > Gobiidae > Boleophthalmus > Boleophthalmus pectinirostris. The sequence goes on along the minus strand of NW_026571115.1, from coordinate 30,439,882 downwards.
GTAATTATGATGACCAAAAAAAAAAAAAAGAATGAAAATCGATCAACTGTGGACGTGTTGAGGCCAGATAAACATCAGCCAATAGATAACCAGGCTACCTCATTTTCTATTGGCTGTTAGGTTGTCAGTCAAACTTCCTACGTTTCTAGTGTAACTGACTCGCCGGCGCGCGGGGATTATGTAGTTTATGGAGCGGTTCTTAGAGGCGTTTTCTAACTGTATCTTCCTCGCAATTCGCACAGTTTTTCGCGATGTCGGACGAGAATCCGCGACCGGTTCGCCGCAAAAGAAAGTCCGTTTTTGAGGTCGATGAAAGAAGAAGAGAAGGGGAAAAGGAGCAAAGCCAAACTGAGGTGATTCTTGGAGATTCCTTCCAGCGACGGCGCGAACGAAGCAGACGAAATGTCTAAAAAATGACGTGTCGGTCGCTAAATTATTTCCAGACAGGTCACTTCAACAGTAATTCTGAACGCGCACTGGCTGTAAACAAGCGTGATTTCTAGAGTAAAGAGGCGGGAGGAGATGTTTCTACTGAGAGAGCTGTGGAGGAGGAAGGTGGTGTCACGCATGCACAACATCTGAAAAAGGAGTGTCGCTGTATGTTTTTTCCCCTTAAAAAATCCTCTATACAACCTTTAAATACTACGCACACCTGCTCAGTATTATGCACTCTCTTATTACCCGGAAAAATCCTTTACAATATCTTATCCGTAGTATCCACTTGTGTGTATAGAGCCTAAATGATTAGCGCAGCACAAACACACGTCGAGTGAAGGCTGGGAGCATCTGGGCACAGTGCCATCTGCGCAGCCTCACCCCTGCTGTCTGAAGAGCGCTCTCTAATTAGCCTTGTTTTTCACATACGCACGCGTGTTTACAATGGAGACAATAGGATCCCCCAGAGGCCCAGGTGACAGCCACGGCAGCCGATACAGAAAACACTCGAGCGGCCACACAAGGGACGACAGCCATGGTATGTAACAGTGTTGTACAAACTAACATGTCACAGGGAAACATGTGCGTCTTCCCCTTTTGTTCAAACGCTTCAAGGAGCTGTACTTGATCGAAAAACAGAACGAGTTCATTTTAAAAGGTTTGCAGAGGTCCAAAGTTATTCCTCACTTACCTTATGCATCCAAAACTAGTGCTGTCAAGAGATTTTTTTAAAATTGAGAGATTAATTAATTATGATCTGTAATTAATTAATCTCTTTTTTAATCTCACCTAAAAATTGCTGAGAAAAGCCTTCAACTTGAGGTATTTTCATTTGAATTCATTATTACATTATTTTCATACTATCATTAACGTTTTTATATAAGAATCATCATTATTACTATTATTAATCTGCATAAATAAACTCAACTTTACAACATGTAAACCACCACCACTCTAGAACCACATCAGCCCGTTTGAGTTTATAATGTGTTTAATGCAGTTTTGCGCAAGTCTCACAGAATCTAAATTTAAAACCACATGGCTAATTTGCATAAACTAAGCGGAAGAAGAAAAAAAAACGGTCTTGTGTGCTGATGTGGTTCAGCTTCTACTAAAGGACACGACTCAGTGGAATATAGATGTTCTCTCTGTGACAGAGGGATGTTGATGGTTAAGGTGAGTCTGTTCTGTGTTTGTGTCGTGATGTTTTCAGAGATCAGACGTGTGCAGGTTTTTCGCAGATGCGGACGAGAACGGGAATGAAAATTAGACTACAGTTCCTTGCGGGAGCGAGCAGAGCAGAACTGCACAGTGCGGGACTGTGTCCTAAAAACACATAAAAACAGATTTTATAATAAGGCAACATGCATACAGAAACTGTAAATTTAGAGATTAAAAATGAGATTAACACGATTAAAAAACATAACGCTAAACATGACTGTAATTAATTAATCGCAATTAACGCGATAATTTGACACCCCTATCCAAAACGTCCTAATTATTCACAGTGATGTGTTTATAGTGCATTTTACAACTCTTACAGATCAATCAAGAGTTACTTATACAATATACTTCTGCTGGGGCAAGATGCTGGTTTAATAAGAGACTATATATATTATAATATAAATAAAAATATATATACATTTTGCTGAACTACATGGGGGAAAAAATCTGCTACAGGACCTTTAACAATTCCTGTATTATTTAATCAAGTTGTCTAGTTTGGACCTATTTTTTCAGCTTTGGAGAGGTAAAGTTTGGGAACTCGCTCCCAATCATTTTTCTAGATCAGTTACCGTATTTTCCGGGCCATTAGGTGCTCTGGATTATAAGGCGCACTGTCATTAAATGGTCTATCTTCAAACTTTTTTCACAAATAAACCGCTCTGGACTTTAAACGAAACACAACAGTTGGATGGGTCAGTGGTTTTGTTTGTTTGTGGCGTTCACGGTGACTCTGGGCTTTGTTCAGTTGTGGCGTGTAGGGAGGGTGCTGTCTGGGACCGCTGGATTGTCAGCGTGTTCGCAGTGACTCGGTTGTTCAGTCGTGTCTAGAAGTGGCACATTGGACTCGCTTTTTCGGTTCATTCCTTTGTTCCGTTCCTCGTCTGCGTGGAGTGATGAGTGTGGCTGTGGGTGCGTTTCGCTGTGCAGTCGCTGTCTGCTCCCTGGTTGTTTGCGTGCAGCTGGTGCGGCTTTGTAGTTTACTGAAGTCGTGCTGGGACACCCGAGTGGATTCGTGTATAGGGCGCTCTGGATTGCAGGGCACGCAGTCGTTTTTTGACGGGGTTAGAGGCTTAAGAGCGTGGAAAATAGCCCAGAAAATACGGTACTCTCAAACGTTTCATACCAAGTTCCACCAAATAAAAGATTTAGCGTTCTGCGATGTAAACCAGGTCTATAACAAGACAAGGTCTAGTCTAGGGCTTTACCACATATAAAGTGGACTATATCGTTTCTACTGTAGTTCTAAACAAGAAATTATCCAGAGAAAGAGAAAATGTAGATGAAATGAGCCCTAAATAAGGCAAACCCACAAACTGAAGAGCTCTCCAAGGACGACCTAAAGAAGCTTACATACCACAGTTAGAGAAACACTGTTCTAGATGACAGGGTTTTTTTATACTAGGGTTGTCAAAAGTATTAAAAATCACATAATAATCGATACTAAAACACGTATGGAAACTAGATACTAACAATATGAACACGTATCATTACTGAACAAGTCCCATTCACAGGACAGAAATGAACCTTTTCTGAATCGCTTAAGAATAATCTTGAGCTGTATCAGAACAACTATAAGAGCACATAGACTAGTATACGCACATGGAGCACTGAGGAACTTACCTGGACCACTGAGATACACAGATATAAGACCACGTGTGAATATAAAAGAAAGTACAATTTACGGAGTTGAAAGTGAGATTCTACTGTCTAAGTCAGGGGTCACCAAACTTTTTCCTCGGGGGAGGCCACATTATTGCATGTGACTTTGATTGGGGGTCGGAGTAGTGTCGGCCGATGAAGGAATACATGCTGTTGAGCAACCTGCACGCCTTTCATTCCACCGAATCCTATCTTCTCTCGTTTGCCTTCGCAAGTGACGACGCAGATTATATTTGTGATGACAACGCAGATTATATTCTTTGAAAACCTCCACACTTTCTTTATATATAAGACAAACTGCACGGTCCTCACACTGAACAAAAAAATAATGGGTCGTCCACTGTTCTTCGAAAACTCTGCAATCTCTGTCAACTTTTCGTACTTTAACACGAATCATTTTGCTGTCTTTAACTGCACTACAGAACTCTGCACGCATGTTGACTGTCACTGTTTGATCTCGAGCTTGTCAGGTGACGAAAATTCAAAAGGTAAATGCATCATATAATTATTTAAATATAAATACTTCATATAAATATAATTTTTTTAATTGAAAGAACAACAAAATACAGGATGCAGACATGTTACTATTTGCCAAAAAGTCATTTTAAGAAATAGGCCATGACAACTTTTGAGGACTGCCTCATAGGGCCATTTCAGTGGTGGGGGCAGAGGGTCTGGGGGGACGGTGAAAGGGGCGTGGCCTTAGTTTGATGACCCCTGATCCAAGTAAAGAGCGTTTGGTTTTGTGGTATCAAAATCGGAGTCTGTTCCTTAATACTGAAATCGAGTTTGACACTATCGTATACTCACGTATTCGATATCGTCGTCCATGTCCTCTCGGTCCTTGGTGCGGGCGTTGACCTGGGGGTAGACCTCGGTGCGGAGCTGGTTGTGGGCGTGGCTCGTGGCTCCGCGGTCCCCGCCCCCCCTCCCCGTGTGGTCGCTATGGTGACGTGTGGAGCTGTGTGGGAGCTGGGACAGAGGGGTTTTTCCATTGCAGTCCTGGTGCAGTCTCTCCCCAGAGAAGCTGATCTGTCTGTGGGAAGCACAAGCAGGGATGGGTTAGATCTGGTCTGGGTCTGTCCGTGCTGGTTTAGTCCTGGTTTAGTCCTGATTTAGTCCTAGTTCAATCCTGGTAAAGCCCTGGATACATCTACAACCTATTCTTCCATGGTTCAGTTCTGATTTAGTCCTCTTTTAATCCTGGTTTAGTCCTGGTTCAGTCTTGATTGAGTGCTGGTTCAGTCCTGGTATAGGTCTGGTTTAGATCTGGTTTAGTCCTGGTTCAGTTCTGGTTTAATCCCAGTTCAGTCTTGGACACATCTACAGTCTACCCATCATGGTTCAGTCCTGGTATTGTCTTTCTTCAGTCCTGATTCAGTCCTGCTTCAGCCTTGATTTAGTCCTGGTTCATCCCTGGTTTAGTCCCGGTTCAGTCCTGGTTCAGTCCTGGTTTAGTTCAGGACATATTTACAGCCTATTTGTCCAGGTTCAGGTCAGGTTTAGGCCTGATTCAGTCTTGGTTCAATCATGGTTCAGTCTTGATTCAGGTCTGGTTTAATCCCGGTTCAGTCTTGGACACATCTACAGTCTGTCCATCTTGGTTTAGTCCTGGTTTCGTCTTTCTTCAGTCCTGATTCAGTCCTGCTTTAGTCCTGGTTGAGTCCTGGTTCAGTCCTGCTTTAGTCCTGGTTCAGTCCTGGTTCAGTTCTGTCCACACGCTTGCAGAGTGTCTAAGTGGCTTGCAGCGCTCTGGGACAGTTTTCCATTTGCTTTGTGGTTAATCTACTTGCCTGTTTGACCAGCGACTGTTTCCCTGTTTGATTTTCTAATTATTTTTGGTTAAATCAACACTTTTGTGAAACCCTGTGAGGCGACTGCTGTTTTTGGGCAGATTTTGGGCTCTATAAAAACAGCTGAAATTGAAATGTATTGGTATCTACACAATAAAGAACAGTGAGTCCCTGAAAACTTTTCAGATTAGATTCAGTAAAACATTTCTGACAGTTATATTATAGCTGTATATACTTTTTACTTTTTCCTAATAGTTGAAATAACAGTGTGTCCCATTAGAATTAGATCTATCTGGACTCCGTGTACTTTTTAGCTATTTATGGTTAAAGTTTTGACATTTGTACAGCAGAAATAAAAGAGGGGATGCACTTATTTGATTCTTGGGATGGTACAAGATCTCGTGAGACAAAACCGCAACAAGATCGTGCACACATGAGAAAAATTATCCTGTGAGAATTTTTTCCACGTGTTTTACATTTGAATTAGACAAAAAAGGGTTACGTGTTGGCGAGTTACATTTCTTAGACCCCGTTTACACTAAAACAAATCCGCCTATGACCAGTGTTTGGAAGATTACTTTTAAAATGTATTCCCCTACAGATTACAGATTACATACCCCAAAATGTAATTTGTAACGTAATCTATTTAATTACTTAAAGTGAGTAACGTAATCTGAATATTTTGGATTACTTGATTTGCTGTAGAGTAACAAAGACTAGGAAATCTTCACATAAGATGTTTTGTTTGCTAAAAGAAAATGAAAAGGCCGAGTCTTTATTTAACCGTATTAAAAATATTACTGATAGAAGAGGAGGAGACACGGTCCACGCGGCATGGTTTAGTCCTGTTAAATCCTGTTTTAGACCTGGTTTAGACCTGGTTTAGGCCTAGTTTAGACCTAGTTTAGACCTAGTTTAGACCTGGTTTTAGACCTGGTTTTAGACCTGGTTTAGTCCTGGTTTTAGCCCTGGTTTAGTCCTGGTTTAGCCCTGGTTTAGTCCTGGTTTTAGACCTGGTTTAGACCTGGTTTAGTCCTGGTTAAGTCCTGGTTTAGACCTAGTTTAGACCTAGTTTAGACCTGGTTTAGAAGTTTAGTCCTGGTTTAGTTTAGACCTGTTTAGACCTGGTTTAGCCCTGGTTTAGTCCTGTTTTAGACTGTTTAGACCTGGTTTAGTCCTTAAGTCCTGGTTTAGACCTAGTTTAGACCTAGTTTAGACCTGGTTTTAGCCCTGGTTTAGTCCTGTTTAGTTTAGTCCTGGTTTTAGACCTGGTTTAGACCTGGTTTAGTCCTGGTTTAGTCCTGGTTTAGACCTAGTTTAGACCTGAGTTTAGACCTGGTTTTAGCCCATTTAGCCTGTTTAGTCCTGGTTTAGCCCTTTAGTCTGGTTTTAGACCTGGTTTAGACCTGGTTTAGTCCTTTAGTCCTTTAGACCTAGTTTAGACCTGGTTTAGACCTGGTTTTACCTGGTTTAGTCCTGGTTTAGACCTAGTTTAGACCTGAGATCTAGTTAGACCTGGTTTTAGCCCTGATTTAGCGTCGTTTAACCCTGGTTTAGTCCTGGTTTAGCCCTGGATTAGTCTGGTTTTAGACCTGGTTTAGACCTGGTTTAGTCCTTGTTAGTCCTGGTTTAGACCTAGTTTACACCTAGTTTAGACCTGGTTTAGAACTGGTTTTAGTCCTTTAGTCCTGTTTAGACCTAGTTTAGACCTGGTTTACCTGGTTTAGTCCTGTTTAGACCTGGTTTAGACCTGGTTTAGTCCTTGTTAAGTCCTTTAGACCTAGTTTAGACCTTTAGACCTGGTTTAGCCCTGGTTTAGTCCTTTAGTTTAGTCCTGTTTTAGACCTGGTTTTAGACCTGGTTTAGTCCTGGTTAAGTCCTGGTTTAGACCTAGTTTAGACCTGGTTTTAGACCTGGTTTTAGTCCTGGTTTAGTCCTGGTTTAGACCTAGTTTAGACCTAGTTGAGATCTAGTATAGACCTGGTTTTAGCCCTGATTTAGCCGTCGTTTAACCCTGGTTTAGTCCTGGTTTAGCCCTGGATTAGTCTTGGTTTTAGACCTGGTTTAGACCTGGTTTAGTGTCCGGCAATGAGTGGAATTACCAAGAAAAAAAGAAAAAAAAAATGTTTCTGTGTCCGCAAGTCTTCCCTATCCACACAGCTTTGAGCATATTTGTTTACATTTTACAGAAACGAAATTTAAAATTGCATGGCTAATTTGCATAAACGAAGCACTCAAAAAACAGCTCGCTAATGTGCGCCGATGTGGTTCAGCTTCTGTTGGACTAAAGGACACGACTCAGTGGAATATGAGTGTTCTTTCTGTGACAGAGGGGTGTTCTGCTGATGGTGAGTCTGTTCTGTGCTTCTATTGCGTTGGAGACGGTTCACGTTAAACTTTTCAGAGATTATAGATCTGCAGGTCATATGAATGGACATATATATTAGCCTCTTAATGTTTTGGTGGTGAATTACTTCTCGGCGCATAGACCTACATCAGAGTATCAGCGTTTTCAGATGTCCGCAAAGTGCTGGATCAGATCTGGACTCAGATGAATTCGTGGGAGCTGGCGGCACCAGATCGTTCCGTCTCTAGAGCCATTTTCAATCGGAATAGTGTGAACGAACACTGCATCCGCAACGAAAACGATACAAATACGTACTAGTGTGGACGGGGCCTTAAACAGTTCCAAAAAGCAGTGCCAGAATGGAAACAAAAATATGAAATCAAATAAATACAAAATTGTAAGGTCAAAACTGGAAACTGAATCATAAATTTATATGTCAAGAATTATGATAAAATCTCGTTTTGTCTGGTTCTCGTATCTCATCTTGTCTTGCGGAAAACGTGTCTCGTTGATACGTAGGCATAAAGGACACCCTCAGGAGAGTCTAAATTGAGAAAATCTAATTTATGACATTTGTCACAGTGTGTTCTGGGAAGTGTTCTGGGAAGTGGTTTTTCGCAGAACCTTTTAATTCTAAAAGTCAAATGTGACAAATTTTGACAACATTTAACTTGTGAATTTGAAACTGGTATTTTAAAGGCAGTTGATGTCAGTTTTTTCATATTATCAACTGTTACCCTTTACACAATGGCTGGAAGTGTAGTGTAAACGTCACTCCCAGTTAATGCTTTTCTATGGTAAAATATTTGTGTAAATGTCTCATGTATTTTCCACCAGCTTCATAAATCATAAATCACCAAATCTTCATCCAACAAGGTCAACAAAAAAACATATTTTGTCCATGAAGACTTTATGCACAACTATCAAGGTAAGAAAGATGAAAACTTAAAGGTGAACAATGTCGAGCAAAACTAAAGTTATGGTTAAAGGTTGTATAGAGGATTTTCCAAGGAACGAGAAATCCAGCGACTGTTTGTCCTTTTTCAAATGTTGCGCATGCGTGAAACCACCCCCCCTCCCTACAGCTCCTACGTAGAAACGCCTCCTCCGCCTCCTCGTTACGCCAGAAACAGGTTTGTTTACAGCCGGTGCTGCACATGACTTGTAAACAACTAACTACAGTGTTGGTTAGGCAAGACGGAGAAGTGAGGAGCGGGGGGAGGGGTGCGCGGACATTTCGTGCGCGGACGAGAAGTGAGGAGCAGTGAGAAGAGCGGAGCAGGGAGAGAGGAGAGAGAGAGAGAGGAGAGGAGAGGAGAGAGGGGAGCGGTGAGTGGAGATTCCGTGCCCGGAGAAGTGCGGAGCAGGGGGAAGAGTGGAACGGGCAGCGGGGACAGGAGCAGGAAAGGGGAGCAGAGAAGGTTGCGCGGAGATTCAGTGCGAATGAACTAGCTACAACACGCAGCAGCAAGCGGACTCTTTCTTTGCATTGAAAATTACGTTTTCAGACATAGGATATCGCATTCGTGTCCTGAAAAACGTTTGACTAGCTCTTGGAAATAAAGTAAGTTTTCATAATAAGCAGAAGTTTCCTGTCCAGGAGTAATTTGTGGACCAGTGCGTCAGTCTTTAGACCCTGCGTCTGCTTCAGTCGCGCCATTGCTGGAATGAATCTTCAAGAATCACCTTAGTTTGGCTTCGCTGCTTTTCCCCTTGTCTTCTTCTTTCAGCGACCTCAAAAAACGGACTTTCTTTTGCGGCGAACTGCTCCTGGATTCTTGTCGCCATTGCAACAAACTTTGTGCGAACTGCGAGGAAGATATAGGTCAAAAAAAGCCGCTAAGAACTGTTGCGTTGGTGGAGTAAACAGCGTCTGTGCGTCTTGCGTCTGTGGACTGCGTGACAGGTGAACGTAAACCACGTACCGGCGGCGCAGGCAAGTCAGTTACGCTAGAAACGTAGGGAGATTGATTGACAGCCTGTCAGCTCACAGATAACGAGGCAGTGTCGTTATCTATTGGCAAATGTTTAGCCCCAAAACGTCCAGAGTTGATGAATTTTTATTCTCTTTTTTTTTTGGTCATCATAATTACAAGGCTACTGCATCTCTATAATGCTATCATTGATAATTTGAAACCAAAAAAAATCCTCCATACAACCTTTAAGTAATTCAATGGTAAGTAACTTATGAACTCAGACTGATTCTAGAAATAAAATTTAAAATGGGTTTCATGATGTAGATATTGGCATAGACAGAGATTTGTGCAGTTTGAATGCTACAGATGTTGCACAGATTACATGTCAAGCATTTAAACTGCACAAATCTCTGTCTATCTACATCATGAAATCGATTTTTAATTTGAATTCTAGTATCAGTCTGAGTTCACAAGTTACTTATGTTTTATTCATGACCATAACGTTAGTTTTGCTCAGAAGTAGTTCACTAATGCTCGTGAAAGTTTTCGTCTTTCTTACCTTGATAGTTGTGGATAAATTCTTCATGGACAGAATATGCTGGATGAAAATTTGGTGATGGGGCAGATTTATGAAGCTTGGTGGAAAGTATGCGAGATATTTTCACAGATATTTTGCCATCTGAAAGCATTAACCGGAGGTGATGTTTACCCTACTATTGACTGTGATTGGTCATTTTAAATGTATTCTGTGTTCTGATTGGTTCAGGTCCACAGATAGAATCTTATAACCTCAAGTGAATCTTCAGAATTGCAGATAGAACCGTCTGTTTTTGCTCATAAAATCCTCAAACTCCATAGAATTTTGATTTAGTGCACAGTTAGACATCCAGGAACAATGAAATATGAATAACTCAGCTTCAACCAAAATTCGAGATAGAACATTTTGACATTCTGTACCCACCTCTGTGCATATGGGTTTGGCAGAGTGGTTAGCACTTGGTCTGGCACTTGCAGCAGGTTTGGAAGTTCTAGGGACAGTGCTCTGCGATCTCTCCTGGGCCCCAGCTGCCCCGACAGCAGGGGCGGGGACAGGTGGTGGAGGGAGGGCGGCGACAGCAGCGACTCCTCCTCTTCCTCGTCCTGTCGACCGCGCGGGACGTGTCGGTGCGGGGAGGAGGACGCTCGGGGCCCGCGGATCCGCAAACTCCCGCCCATGACGTTGCCGGGGCCGTAGCCGTAGCTGTAGATGAGCTTCGGGGTGGAGGTGGGGGTGGGGTTCGGCGTGTAGGCGGGGCTAGAGGAGGGCGAGGAGGCGGAGCACGGTCTGACTCCGCCCATGCTGTTCCAGCTGGCGCGGCGGGCCCAGAGGTGCTGATGGTGAGGGGGGAGCGGGCGACCCCAGTTGTGGTAACCTCGGCCTGGATACTGAGGAGCGGAGAGATACTGATTAGTCATCTATTCATTAAAGGCGCACTATGGAACTTTTCTGGTGGATGTTTCATTACTTGATTATTTCCATGGATATTGCTTTGTCTAGAATGTTCCACAATAAGATTAATGCCATAATCAAACTATTCTATCGCCATGGAAACAAGCAGGGAGCTCCACCAAACCATCTGATCCAGGTTTTTTGCTTTTTTAACACTTCTTTTACAGATCTACACACTAGAGAAACAAATAAAAACTACTTATACGTGCACTATGTAACTTTTCTAGTTTCCTTGGAGATGTTATTGCTTTGCTTGGATTGTTCCACAGTATGGCATTAAAGTTATCCATTTCCATGTCATAAATTACTGGTGTTTTTATTGCTCAAAATGTCTTGGAAAATCTTTTGTATGTGTGTTCCCCATTGTGTGTGTTTTTTTGTTTTTTTTTTTGTATCTGTTTTATATTTAATGTTATATTTATTTTATTTTATTATATTTATATTTATTTATTTTTGTTGTCATTATTTGGCTATTTTATTTACATATGTTTCTTTTATGTAAATCATATAGAATGTGAATTTAAACTTATTGATTTAATTGTATTTATTTAATTTATATTACTTTATTGTATTTTATTATTACAGTGTATTTTAATGATTATCTGGCACCAACGGTGAGCTTGTCCTTGTTATCTTTATTTATTTATTATTTGGAGTGTGTGTTCTAAATTAAAAATATCGATAAATTAAGTTGTAAAAAAAAAAAGAAAGAAAGCAAGAAAGAAAAGTTATTGGCGAAATTGTGTAACTGTAAATGTTAAGGTACTGTAACTGATCAAATAAACCCTAAAAAAAAAAAAAAAAAAGTCTTGGAAAAATTGAAAAAAAAATTATATTGTGAGGGGGTCGCCTCTCAACAGATCTGACCTGTAACTTGGCCATATTGACATCATAGACTTGTCTTCACAGAGAGATAAGTTAAATGCCATACGGTGGAACATTCCAGGCAAAGCAATAACATTTCCATGGAGACAATATGGCTGCGGACCCTGCTCCAGAAAAGTTACACAGTGCACCTTAAAATTAAAACATTTTTATGAATAGTTTTGACTTGTTTAGAATAATTAGTGCTGAATTACTACTTTAAAGGTGCATTGTGTAACTTTTCTGACAAAGAAACAACAGAAATATGGCATTAAACCTTTCTATCTTCATGGAGACCAAACCAGACCAAGTTACAGGTCAGATCTGTGGAGAGGAGAACCCGCTCACAGTCAGAATGCCTGTTTTTCTAGGTATTTTTGAGCTGTAAAACCACTTGTAATCGAATAAATGTAAAGTAGAACTGTGGAACATTCCAAGCCCAACAATGACATACCCATAGAAACAACTTATTTTTCATTTTTGAGTTTTTTTTTTACCGGCAGAATCCTCTTTTGTGTTTCATTTTGGACTCAGCTCTTACCACAGCTCTCTGGTCCAGATTGCAGAGAGAGATGACGCTGTTTTTGCGGGAGTTCAGGGCGTAGGTCCACTTGTCTCCGGGGAACAGGCCGGGGGGCAGGGCTGACACGTCCAGGTGACCGTTCGGGGTCAGAGTGCAGATCTTTGGGTCTGGAAGCAAAAGGAACGAAAGAAGAATGTGGAATTTAGTCGGAAAGGCGCACAGTCACATTTATATAGTGCTTTTCTACGTGCAGTGGACACTAAAAAAGAGCGGCAGGTAGAGTAGCCAAGAATTGTACTCAAGTAATTGTGATGGTACTTTAAAATAATATTACTTAAAGGTTGTATAGAGGATTTTTTAAGGGAAAAAAACATACAGCGACAGTCCTTTTTCAGATGTTGTGCATGCGTGACACCACCTTCCTCAGTAGAAACATCTCCTCCCGCCTCTTTACTCTAGAAATCACGCTTGTTTACAGCCAGTGCGCGTTCAGAATTACTGTTGAAGTGACCTGTCTGGAAATAATTTAGCGACCGACACGTCATTTTTTTAGACATTTCGTCTGCTTCGTTCGCGCCGTCGCTGGAAGGAATCTCCAGGAATCACCTCAGTTTGGCTTTGCTCCTTTTCCCCTTCTCTTCTTCTTTCATCGACCTCAAAAACGGACTTTCTTTTGCGGCGAACCGGTCGCGGATTCTCGTCCGACATCGCGAAAAACTGTGCGAATTGCGAGGAAGATACAGTTAGAAAACGCCTCTAAGAACCGCTCCATAAACCACATAATCCCCGCGCGCCGGCGAGTCAGTTACACTAGAAACGCAGGAAGTTTGACTGACAACCTAACAGCCAATAGAAAATGAGGTAGCCTGGTTTTCTATTGGCTGATGTTTATCTGGCCTCACTACGTCCACAGTTGATCGATTTTCATTCTTTTTTTTTTTTTTTTTGGTCATCATAATTACAAAGCTGCTGTATCTCTGTAATGGTATTTTAAACTTTCACTGACAAATTGAAACAAAAACAAAAAATCCTCCATACAACCTTTAAGTAGAAGTACAAAGTAGTACTCAAGTAACTTAAAGAGGAACTGTTGGGACACCTGATATATGATTTAAAGTTAATGTAATTGGAAAGATAAAACATTAAATAATCTTAAATTTCCCTTGGAATCAATAAAGTATTTATCTGTCCGCCCGTCCATCTGTCTGTCCATCTATCCATCTCTCTCTCACTGTCTATCACTCTCTTTGTCTCTCTATCTTTCTCTCTGATTATCTCTCTTTCTCTCTCTCTCTCTCTCTCTCTCTGTTTCTCTCTCTCTATTTCTTTCTGTTTGTCTCTCTCTGTCTACCGCGCTCTATGTCTCTCTATCTTTCTCTGATTATCTCCTTCTCTCTCTCTCTCTCTCTCTGTCTATCTCTGTCTCTCTGTCTCTTTCTGTCTGTCTCTCGCTGTTTCTCTCTCTCTGTCTATCTCTCTTTCTATCTATCTCCCTCTGCCTCTTTCTATTTCTATCTCTCAATCTCTGCCTCTTTCTCTCTATCTCTCACTCTCTGCTCTCTCTGTTTATCTTGCTCTCTGTCTATCTCTGCCTCTTTCTCTCTATCTCTTACTCTGTCTCTTTCTGTCTCTCTGTGTCTTTCTCTCTCTGTCTGTCTCTCACTCTCTGCCTCTCTCTGTTTATCTTGCTCTCTCCCTCTATCTCTGTCTCTTTCTGTCTATCTCGTGCTCTTGGTTTCTCTCTATCAGTCTCTCTGTCTATCTCTCTCTCTCTCTGTCTCTCTCCCTTCCTGTTTATCTCTCTCTGTCTATCGCTCTCTTTGTCTCTCTGTCTTTCTCTCCGATTATCTCTCTCTCTTTCTCTGTCTGTCTCTTTCTGTTTATCTCTCTCTCTGTCTATCGCTCTCTTTGTCTCTCTACCGTTTTCTCTAATTAGCTGTCTCTCTCTGTCTTCTCTGTCTCTCTGTCTGTCTGTCTATTTCTCTCTCTCTCTCTCTCTTTTCTGTCTCGCTCTGTCTATTTCTCTCTCTCTATCTTGCTCTCTTTGTCTATCTCTCGATCTCTGTCTCTCTTTCTATCTATCTTGCTCTGTCTATCTCTGTCTCTTTCTGTCTATCTCGCGCTCTTTGTTTCTCTCTCTCTCTCTCTCTCTCTGTCTTTCTCCCTCCCTGTTTATCTCTTTTTATTGCTCTCTTTGTCTCTCTATCTTTCTCTCTGATTATCTCTCTTTCTCTCTCTCTCTCTCTGTTTCTCTCTCTCTATTTCTTTCTGTTTGTCTCTCTCTGTCTACCGCGCTCTATGTCTCTCTATCTTTCTCTGATTATCTCCTCTCTCTCTCTTTGTCTATCTCTGTCTCTCTCTCTCTGTCTCTTTCTGTCTGTCTTTTGCTGTTTCTCTCTCTCTGTCTATCTCTCTTTCTATCTATCTCCCTCTGCCTCTTTCTCTCTATCTCTTACTCTCTGTCTCTTTCTGTCTCTCTCTGTGTCTTTCTCTCTCTGTCTGTCTCTCACTCTCTGCCTCTCTCTGTTTATCTTGCTCTCTGTCCATCTCTGCCTCTTTCTGTCTATCTCTCGCTCTTTGTTTCTCTTTCTGTCTCCCTCTCTCTACCTTGCTCTCTTTGTCGATCTCTTGCTCCCTGTCTCTCTATCTGTCTTGCTCTCTCCCTCTATCTCTGTCTCTTTCTGTCTATCTCGTGCTCTTGGTTTCTCTCTATCAGTCTCTCTGTCTCTCTGTCTCTCTCCCTTCCTGTTTATCTCTATCTGTCTATCGCTCTTTTTGTCTCTCTATCTTTCTCTCAGATTATCTCTCTCTCTTTCTCTGTCTGTCTCTTTCTGTTTATCTCTCTCTCTGTCTATCGCTCTCTTTGTCTCTCTACCTTTTTCTCTAATTATCTTTCTTTCTCTCTCTCTGTCTCTCTGTCTAGCTCTCTGTCTGTCTCTCTATCTCACTCTATCTATCTCCCTCTTTGTTTTTCTCTGTCTGTCTCTCTATCTCACTCTCTCTCTCTCACATTCTGTCTCGCTCTGTCTATTTCTCTCTCTCTCTCACTTTCTGTCTCGCTCTGTCTATTTCTCTCTCTCTCTCTATCTTGCTCTCTTTGTCTATCTCTCGATCTCTGTCTCTCTTTCTATCTATCTTGCTCTGTCTATCTCTGTCTCTTTCTGTCTATCTCGCGCTCTTTGTTTCTCTCTCTCTCTCTCTCTCTCTGTCTTTCTCCCTCCCTGTTTATCTCTTTTTATTGCTCTCTTTGTCTCTCTATCTTTCTCTCTGATTATCTCTCTTTCTCTGTCTAGCTCTCTCTCTCTCTCTCTCTCTGTTTCTCTCTCTCTATTTCTTTCTGTTTGTCTCTCTCTGTCTACCGCGCTCTATGTCTCTCTATCTTTCTCTGATTATCTCTCTCTCTCTCTCTCTCTCTGTCTGTCTCTCTCTCTCTGTCTCTTTCTGTCTGTCTTTCGCTGTTTCTCTCTCTCTGTCTATCTCTCTTTCTATCTATCTCCCTCTGCCTCTTTCTCTCTATCTCTTACTCTCTGTCTCTCTCTGTGTCTTTCTCTCTCTGTCTGTCTCTCACTCTCTGCCTCTCTGTTTATCTTGCTCTCTGTCCATCTCTGCCTCTTTCTGTCTATCTCTCGCTCTTTGTTTCTCTTTCTGTCTCCCTCTCTTTGTCGATCTCTTGCTCCCTGTCTCTCTATCTATCTTGCTCTCTCCCTCTATCTCTGTCTCTTTCTGTCTATCTCGTGCTCTTGGTTTCTCTCTATCAGTCTCTCTGTCTATCTCTCTCTCTCTGTCTCTCTCCCTTCCTGTTTATCTCTATCTGTCTATCGCTCTCTTTGTCTCTCTCTGTCTTTCTCTCTCTCTCTTTCTCTGTCTGTCTCTTTCTGTTTATCTCTCTCTCTGTCTATCGCTCTCTTTGTCTCTCTACCTTTTTCTCTAATTATCTTTCTTTCTCTCTCTCTGTCTCTCTGTCTGTCTCTCTATCTCACTCTATCTATCGCCCTCTTTGTTTTTCTCTGTCTGTCTCTCTATTTCTCTCTCTCTTTCTCTCTCACTTTCTGTCTCGCTCTGTCTATTTCTCTCTCTCTCTCTATCTTGCTCTCTTTGTCTATCTCTCGATCTCTGTCTCTCTTTCTATCTATCTTGCTCTGTCTATCTCTGTCTCTTTCTGTCTATCTCGCGCTCTTTGTTTCTCTCTCTCTCTCTCTCTCTCTCTGTCTTTCTCCCTCCCTGTTTATCTCTTTTTATTGCTCTCTTTGTCTCTCTATCTTTCTCTCTGATTATCTCTCTTTCTCTCTCTGTGTGTCTATCTCTATATCTCTTACTCTCTGCCTCTCTGTGTCTATCTCTCGCTCTTTGCGTCTCTGTCTCTATCTTGCTCTCTCTGTCTATCTCTCTCTTTCTCTCTCTCTGTTTCTCTCTCTCTCTGTCTCCCTAGCTATCTATCTCCCTCTTTGTTTTTCTCTGTCTGTCCATTTCTCTCTCTCACTTACTTTCTGTCTCACTCTCTGTCTATTTCTCTCTTTCTCTCTATCTATCTTGCTCTTTCTGTCTATCTCTCGCTCTTTGTTTCTCTCTCTGTCTATCTCTCTCTCTATTTATCTCTCTCTCTTTCTCATATACAAAATCTGGTATTCTCTCAAAAGTCTAAAGACATAAAAAAAAAGAGACAAAATAAATCATATCTGAAGGAGCTGCAAGAAACACAAATGTTCAAATCATTTCATATTGTTACTAGTGCTGTCATGCGATTAAAAAAATTGAGAGATTAATTAATTATGATCTGTAATTAATTAATCTAATTAATCTCTTTTTAATCTCACCTAAAAATTGCTGAGAAAAGCCTTCAATTTGAGGTATTTTCATTTAAATTCATTATTACATTATTGTGGCAGATCAAAAGACTGATATAGAACAAAAAAAAAAGACTTTATAAAGTCATTTATTGTTTAACAAATCTCTCCAAATTGGCTGTTGAGCCCAAGTCTCCATGAATAAGAAACTGTTTGCTGTAAAGTAGCAAAGACGAGGAAATCTGAACATAATAACTTTTGTCTACTTAAAGACAATAAAAAGTCCAGTCTTTCCTTAACCATATTAAAAATATTATTGATAGAGAAATGCTTTATATATGAGATCACTGGTTTTAGTCCTTGTTTTAGTCCTGGTTTAGACCTGCTTTAGTCCTAGTTTAGTCCTGGAATGGATTAATCCTGGTTTTAGTTCCTGTTTTAGTTCTGGTTTTAGTTCTGGTTTAGTCCTGGTTTAGTCCTGGTTTAGTCCTGGTTTAGACCTGGTTTAGACCTGGTTTAGACCTGGTTTAGACCTGGTTTAGACCTGGTTTAGTCCTGGTTTTAGTCTTGGTGTTAGTTCTGGTTTAGAGGCTCACAGGAGGAAACGCGGTTTACGCCGCGTACGCGAGAAAACACGATCCACACGCGGCTCACGGGAGCACGTCGGTGTCCACGCAGTGTCTACGGAAGGAAACATGGTCCGCGCGTTCTCAGGTTAATGACGATGATGAAGGTGTGTGTTTGTTTGTGTGTGTGTGTTTGTGTGTGTTTGTGTGTTTGTTTGTGTTTGTGTGTTTGTGTGTGTTTGTGTGTGTTTGTGTGTGTTTGTGTGCGTGTCCCTCATGTGGCAGGTCACTATAGGACAGTAGTGCAGACATCATGAGCCTATGCAGGTTGTTTTCACCAGTGACATTTAAGTTGTAGGCGATATTATATTTGTTATTTTCTTTTATATTTCACGTCGGGAGAATAATTTCCAAGACACAAATGTGTTTTTACCTGTGCACTGCTGCCTCTGTTCTACTGGCTCTTCGACCTCGTCCATTGTGCGACTGACGCCGCCAACGTTAACATGACGTTTACATCGCTCTTACTGCGCGCGTTTTGTGTGGGTTTCCGGCAATGAGTGGAATTACCGAAATAAAAAAATTTATAAATGTGTGTTTTTGTGTGTGTGTTGTTGTCCCAACAACACATAAAAACAGGTTTTATAATAAAGCAACTCACATACAGAAACAGTAAAGTTAGAGATTAAAAATGAGATTAACGCGATTAAAAAACATAACGCGCTAAATATGACTGTAATTAATTCATCGCAATTAACGCGATAATTTGACACCCCTAATTGTCACATAAAACTTTTATCACTTCAGACTCACTCGCAGTGGGAGGAGGAAGCATAACTTTTCACTCGAGAAAGAATAATGTTACTTCAATAAAAAAATATTACTCAAGTGACATCACGAGGTGGAACAGAGTGTTTTCTGTTCCATAGAGGAACTCAGCCTAAATACAGTGTGCAGGATTTGTGTGTTAAAACGAGTGAATGAAACAAAACACAACTCCAGGTCTGTTTGTGATGAGGAAACATAGATCAGAAAACAGCACCATATGGGCCCTTTAAAGATAATGGAATGGGCAGGGAGCAGCGGGCGGGTTTATATTTTGTATTTTACGGTTTAATAAACGTTTGCATTAGCTTGAAGACATGGCGAGCTGGAGGGGACGCTGCTGTGCTCACACTCTACAAGTTTTACTGCTTTTCTGGTTGTATGGTAGTTGCAATCTAAGGCACACTGCAGGTATTAATGCTCAATTCGGACTTTTTTGTGAAATCCGATTTTTTTGTGAGGCAAGGCAAGTTTATTCGTATGGCACAATTCGTACGCAAAGTAATTCAAAGTGCTTTACAGAATAAGAAAAACACCACAATAAAAACAAATCAAAACATAAATAATCATCATAAAATTAAAGATTAAAATAAAAACATTTAAAAGAGAGAGAGACTTTAATTACATAAATTAGAGAGAAGAGTGCAGAATGAAAACCTTTCAGTCATATGCAGTTAAGCAGAACCGTTTTGAGTCTGGATTTAAACAGAGTCAAAGTCGAGTCTGTCTCACATCTTCATGAAGACTGTTCCAGGTTTTAGCTGCGTGAATCTGAAAGGCTCCACCTGTTTAGTCCCAACTCTGGGCACCAGCAGGAGGCCGGTCCTGAGCTCTGCGAGATGGTTCATATGACACTAACATGTCACAGATGGACTTTGGTGCTCGGCCATGGAGAGACTTGTACAAGCAGAGCCGCTTTAAAGTCTCTGAGCCACAGGGGCCAGAACAGACTTCTGAGCACAAGACTTATGTGCTCATACTTCCTAGTTTGAGTCAGGACCCGAGCTGCAGCGTTCTGGATGTTCTGCAGCTGTGCGGTCGTTCACATTTCCAATTAAATGCGTCTTGTATGTGATCTCCAGTGTGAACTTTAAACGCCTCAGAAGTGTCCCGCATGTGCATCAGAGGACACACAGCGAGCGTGCTCAGTGTTTACAAAAAACGCTGGGCTTGTCTCCCAAAATATGGTCCAGTTCTTCGTAAAAATGGACAGGTTACACGTCCATGGCCGCTTCGTTTGTTTGAGTCTTTAGTCTCCTTGTATTTGGCTTGCAGGCTTTTTATTTTTCATTGACATTGGAGCTAGGACTGTGTGTAGCCGCTCTCATTTCTAAAACTGCCCGTTTCCAATAAGACCCCTGCAATTTGGCCTGAATACAGCGATCGCCCCAAATATTGATAAACTTGCTAACTTTGCTTTCCCTCCGTTGACGAGACTCCGAGCCTGACGTGTAGGTGGAATAAATGCAACTTGGCCATTCAGACTGAAGTCACATGTCAAAAGATCGGACGTGTATCAATTTTAGAGCACATATCCAAGTGGCCTGGGTTGCATTTGAAAAAAATTGGAACTGTGCCAGGTGACATGGGGCCAAAAAATCAGATTTGGGTTAGAGGTCTAGGTGGGACAGAATTTTCAGTCCTGCTCCCGCCCGCATATGCAATATTTTGTCCCGCTCCCTCCCGCAAGTCCCGTAGGATGGGAACCTTTGCTTTCTTAAAGGTTGTATAGAGGATTTTCCAAGGAACGATAAATCCAGCGACTGTTTGTCCTTTTTCAAATGTTGCGCATGCGTGAAACCACCCCCCCTCCCCTACAGCTCCTACGTAGAAACGCCTCCTCCCTCCTCCTCCTTACGCCAGAAACAGGTTTGTTTACAGCCGGTGCGCTGCACATGACTTGTAAACAACTAACTACAGTGTTGGTTAGGCAAGGCGGAGAAGTGAGGAGCGGGGGGAGCGGGTGTGCGGACATTTCGTTCGCGGACGAGAAGTGAGGAGCATGGGAGAAGAGCGGAGCAGGGAGAGAGAGAGGAGAGAGGAGAGGGGAGCGGTGCGCGGAGATTCCGTACCCGGAGAAGTGAGGAAGCAGTGGGGAAGAGCGGAACGGGCAGCGGGGACAGGAGCAGGAAAGGGGTTTGCAGAGAAGAGTGCGCGGAGAATCCTCCATACAACCTTTAAGCTCTATCAAACACGGAGAAGCGAAAGGAATTGGGCTGCATGGTTAAGTCCTGGCTAAATCCTGTTTTAGTCCTGTTTTGGACCTGTTTTTCTGTTTTTAGACCTGGTTTTGTCCTGGTTTAGTGGCACAGACGTACGGGAGGAGGGACTGTCCACACAGGGTACGGGTGGGGAGACAGTCTGGTGCTTAAAATGTTTTTATTAATGCCAAATAAAATATCCAGCACAAATTATGCATGATATGCTTACATTCACCATTTGTATATTTTACTTTACACAGTGAGCTTTCAAAGTGTGTCCTGTGCCGCACTGTTTTGCATCGGGTCCCGCAGGGCTCTAATTTGGGTCAGGCTGCAGTCTGAACGTACCCTAAATCAAGTGTGTGTAGTGTAATTAGGGATGGTTTATCGGTTATCTGCAATTATTGGTGATATCAGACAATTTCCACTGACATCGTATCGGTCCTGTATTGAAAACTTTGTCGATATTTGGCACCAAGTCCAGTCTTTTGTCTTCAGTGGTAGGTGCTTATGTAACGACCATTATATATCAAACTAACGCCGATGTTTCTTTTTGTTATAGTGCGCCGTGATGAAAAACCATAGGAAAAAACCTTTCTGAAAACACACACCAGCTCTCCTTACCTGACAGATGCAGAGAGTCCTTGAGCTTATCATTCTCCTCGAAATTACAAGAGGACCTGTCATCATCCGAGTACGAGCGGTTGGCGTCGCCCTGGCAACGGAGAGCACAATAGCGAATCAGCCGTGCATTATCACATTTCCCTAATTCTTTCAATGTTTTTTAAGGTGACGTCTTGCGCTTTCTATTCATCACTCGAACTAAAAAAAACGACGTCTGCCTTTGGAAAACGCACTTTATACACTGCACCTCTGCTGCCTTCAGCCATTAGGGAGTGTGACTGCAATGCTAATAGACCTATGTGTTTGTTGTGAGCGCAATTTGGCCCCGGAAAAGCTCAGAGCGAGTCCTGTGCTGGTGTACGGACTTTGAAACTTTTAGGAGACGTTTTGGTTTCTGATCTGTGATGTAACTACTCAGGGGAAATTGAAGTTTTTGATTTCTCAGAACAAAATGACCTTGTGAACGACGGATTAATTAAATACTCGTCTGAATGGAGCAAAATGTTGTTTAAAGTGGAGCTAAAAACTAAATCTTTTACAACTAAACAGTGTATATGGCGCTTAAATGGCATTGTATACTGCTCCAAACCTTTTGCAGTTCCAAGTACTATGTGACATCACCCAGGACTGCCCTCATTACAGTTAGGAGTTTCTGGTTACAAACACCTGGCTGCAGGGGCGGAGTTTAAAGTGTGGATACTTGTTGGATCAATCACACAGTTTCTTAAACCACCAGACCTCAACCCCTTCTCCTCTCCCCTCATTTTTCCTTTTAAGTCCTCCAGGCACTGTCCAGTTTAGCAGCTCTATTTGAAATGTTGAAATGTGGTTGTGCACTCGAATAAAACAACATCTAGGTAAGTTAAAATGACTTAATTTAAGAACATGTCACTTCATTTGAGTAAATTTATGTTGACAAGTAAAATTATCTACCAATGGGATAGATAATGTGTGTTTTTCTTAATTCAAGTAACATTTCATTTTGTTTTCTTATTTTAAGTGCAAAACTTTTTAAGTATAGCAAGATGTATTTTTATATTTTAAGTACAAAAATTCTTATTCCATTGACAGATCATTTTACTTGTCAATTGAAATTTACTCAAATCATTAAACTTTCTTAATTCATCTTAACTTGACTAGATTTAGTTTTTTGCACTGTGGGTGGAGTTTAAGTGTTTAGTCCCACTTTAAAAGTACCTGTGGACTCAAAAAATGCAAGGGTAGGAGGGGCAGAGTCTGGAGGTGTGAGTGTTACGACCACAGCCCCTGAAAAAGACTTGAAAAAACTTGAAAACAGCGGTCGTTCGGGGCTCAAGTTAGTGGTTTTAATGAAGCGAGGCCGAACAGGAGCGCCCCCTGCTGTTCACCGGACCAGATGTGCTTTATCCAACCAAAATCTTTCCACGATACCAGAAAACAGCATAATATAATATAATCATGTAATACAAATAATAATAATCATGTACCAATAAAATGAAACTACTTCACTTTTTAAAAATAAATCCTATTATGAATACTATATTTAACAGTAGTCGTATTGTATCATAAATGTAAATAATTCTTTAATTGTTTTGTTTTACAACCATAACATAAGCAACAGCGTGATTGGTCTAACAGGTATCCGCACTGAAACTTCGCCCCCGCAACCAGGTGTCTGTGATCAGAAACACCATGGCTTTAATCAGGGCAGTCTTGAGTGATGTCACCAACTACTGGGAATTGCAGAGGCCACCGGACGCACCACAAACTTTACATTTAGGTTTAGGCTTTTGACCAGAAAGCTACAAATTTTACCACAGTAAATTGCACTTTATTTGCCAAAAATGAATAAGAACAGTAGAAAATGCTATTAAAACACCATATACACAGTTCAATAGTGATAAAAAAAGTGCATTTAGTTCCAGTTTGAACCGGTCATTAGAATAGACATTGATAGTATTATTATTTTTTTCGCTTTACCTCAGCTTGAAATCCCTCGACCAAGATGGCGACCAGAAGATTGAAGAGCACGTAGTTCCCAAAGGTCATGAGGGCGACGAAGTACAGAGCGGCGCAGGGAGACGTGGAGGCCATGCCGTTGTACAGGACCATGTTCCAGTCCTCCTGAGTCAGAATCTACGCAACAAAAAGTATTTAAGAAGAGACACAATGCACAACACACACAATGCATCACAAAATATCACAATTTTGGCTGATGCAACAATCGGTATCGTGAGAAAATAAATATACTCTAACAAGTTATCTATGTACTGTTTTTGGAAAGTGAAATGGGCAAAAGGAAGTTTGTATTCATGGTTTTCCTTATTGATCCTCTGCAGCTGATTTCCTCAACATTCATGGGGAAGTGAAGGTATCTGAAAGCACTGCTCTGTCTGAAGCTCTTTTACTCAAATTAGACTTTAATCTGAGCTTTGTTTTAACACAATTTAACCAACAGTTTTTAAGTTAGTCTCTCTGTAAGACAATCTTAAAACTTTTTGGTTGCATTTGCTGACACGTACATTGCGTCTCCATGGTAAACACTGAACATTCCGCCACAGAGATACATGTAGAACTCCCCCGGCGTGATGCCACTGCAAAGCATCAATTAAGTCCTGCATTAGGTTTAGGCTGGTCTTGATTAGTCTAGTAAGTTTTTATTTTGACCCAGTTTGACTAGTAAATGAAAGACTAGAAAATGAACATACTGTGTCAAAAAGCATATCAAAAAACATCGTAGTAATATCGATATCGCAATACTAAACAAATATCGCATCTTTTTCTCGTACCATACATTACCATAACACAGTGATTAACTCCTCTTCAGTTGGTGTTCAACTAATTAGGAGTCAGTAATTAGTGGTGTAGTCTTAATATAGACCTGGTTTAGCCAATTTTAGACCTGGAATAGTCCTGGTATAGATCTGGTGTTACTCAGGAGGCTAAATATTTTCTGAAAGGTTTGAAAACTAATATCATAACATAAAACAAAGCACACTGCAAAAATACTATCTATACAAATCCATTAAAAACAATAATAACCAAGAATGGAATAATAGTAATAGTAATAAAATTTAGATTTGATTATTTTGTGTGTGTATTAATGGTGGAACTTTTGGCTCTTTTAGGGGATCCAAATCTTTTTGATCTGTTCATTTCACGGAGCCATTCAAAAAGGCTGGCTCTGTTACAATTAATTTAAATGACAAAAGCTTTTAAAAAATTAGACTCGGCTCCAAGAGTTCACGTTAAGGAACCACCATCACTAGTGTGTATCAGAGTCCTGCACCGGGTCGTGTACCCGTAAATATTTGCTGAAACGGGCGGGTTTTAACATTCTGGAATTTTACAGCTGGGTGTGCAGGTGGGTAGTGATAACACACGGGCGGGTCAGGTGAATCAAATGAACGGCGAACGGGAGAAAAATACCTCACACGCGTCCCGGACATCCGTGCTTTTCCAGGAACTATGGACCAGGTTGACAGAGACTTTAGTGTATTTATTACATAAACATAGTTCTGGTTTAGACCTGGGTAAGTCCTGGTTAAGTCCTGGTTCAGATCTGGTTCAGATCTGGTTAAGTCCTGGTTTAGATCTGGTTTATTCCTGGTGTAGTCCTGGTGTAGTCCTGGTCCAGTCCTGGTATAGTCCTGGTAATCGGCTCGGCAGTTGCGGCGTGTATATATTTATGCTAATGGAACTGATTCAGTCCTGGTTCTGTCCTGAGTCCATCCTGGTTCTGTCCTGGTTCAGTCCTTTTTCAGTCCTGGTGTAGTCCTGGTCCAGTCCTGGTGTAGTCCTGGTCCAGTCCTGGTGTAGTCCTGGTCCAGTCCTGGTGTAGTCCTGGTCCAGTCCTGGTGTAGTCCTGGCGATCGGCAGTGTGTATATATTTATAATCCGCTAATGACATGGCGTAGGTTCAGTCTTGGTTCAGTCCTGGTTTAGTCCTGGACTATTGGACTAATGGGTTGACCCTGATTTATCACGGGCACGGGCGGGTAACGGGTGAAATATTAACGGGTCCGGGCGGTTGTAGATTTAACTTTGATATAATCACGGGTTAACGGGCGGGTGCACTTCTCCAAAAATGGACCGGTGCAGGACTCTGGCGTGTATGAGCACTTCTGTAAACCAAGCATCATTATATTAAATTCATTATTATTAATAAAGAAGATCTACCTTGTAAGAGTGAGGTTCTGTGTCATTTTAGCCACTTTATTCATAGACATGCTTCACTTTTGTGGCATAATTACAATAACATTTTTGTCGCCATTAATGCATTTTTTCCATTCACTCCTCGCACTCTGATCTGAGCCAACAGCCACTCCAGCCACCAACAAGCTCTCTACACCATATTAGCATACCAGCATAATAGACCATGAAGTATATGGCCACTCAAAGCCACTACAAGTGTCAATTACAATTTAGATCTAGCTTTAAAAGTTTTAATAAAATAAAATAAAAGGTTATTCCGATACCAATGGTGGTGGTGGTAAAAAGGTGGTGGTAAAAGCTCAGATACTGCACATTTTTCAGGAATCAGTATCAGTGAGTACTTAGACCAAATCACGGATCCGATACCACTCTGTATTTTCCTGAACGAGGACCTGCTGATGAGAGCTTTTTTTTTGGTGACGTCTGTGACCTATTCCAGCGTTTGCCAAACTTTTTTTTTTTTCTGGGGACCCACATTTTAAAAGTCACAAACCTTCACGGCCCAAGTCAACAGACATTATTCATAAATTCGTAAAATAAAGGTGGATTTGACCATTATTGAATATTCATGAGGATATTTTATTGTTGACTGAGTGATCGTGTCTCTGAACAATTAGTATTACTCAAGTTTCAAACAAGGAAAAACAGTAACTGAACCAGGAATTATACAAAACATGTCTTTCTATTGAAATAGGCGGGCCTGTCTGTGTTTTTGTAGCATGTTCCAGTCCAGGGTAAAGGAGAAGATCATAACACACATATCGGGCACATATTTGGCAACCCCCCTCATCTCCTGTGACCCAGTCTTTGGGAAACAATGGCCTATGCTCCCGCTCAGAACAGGTTAAATACAGACTGTGGAGGCTCTGTGGAGACTTAAAACACCCAATAACACACAATAATAACAGAAAAGACATTGTGTTACCTCTGATACCTTCATTTACCCTTTGGTGGGGGTGTTGAACTTGGTAAAACAGGGTTTCCCCAGGTTTGACGACCCCAAATTTAAGACTTTTTAAAGACCTTTTTAAGACCACTTAAATTTAAATTAAGACCAATATCGCTCCCAATATACGGGCGAAAAACACCAGATCCAGTTCTAATAATGACCAACCAAATACTATATCTAGAACCTAAGAGACACTGTGGATTAAACCTACACTTCCCCATGATCCATCCAACGTCTTCTTCCACCGTACTGATCGTTTACTCATTGCCGCCGCATACTCCAAATTAGACGTTCATTCAAGTTACATGATTTCACATTGATGTTGTTGGTTTTATTTTCCTCCCTCCGTTTATAACATTGAACTGCAACTCGGTTGAGTATACAAAAAAATAGGCTAATTAAATAAAAAATAAGACTTGGACAACATAATGTAAGACTTTTTAAGGCCTTAATTTAGGAACATGAAATTTAAGACCTTTTTAAGACTTTTAAGACCCCGTGACTACCCTGTAAAATAATTGAAGCTACAGAAAGTGCAGCCTGACAACAGCCACTAACTTTGTGACTTTGTTTACTCTGCATAATTAGGATGCGAGGATGAGCATCTCAAAGTTTAATAAATTTTTTGCAGATTATCATAAAAAATTGCCTTTTAGAAGATTTAGTAGCGGCAAAATAGACTCTATTCACGCTTACGTCACAAACCAGGAAGATGTCTGGAAAGATGCGATGACTTCCGGTGAAGTTCCCGACACTGGGCTCACCGACTGACTGTGATAAAACCCACTGAAGTAAATATGTATGTGTTGTTTGGGATCATCTTGAATTTGGCACCTCATCTCGTCTAATCGCATGTACCCAGTGCACTCAGAGTTGTGGGTCAATGGGGAAATGATGAAAACTGAGTTGTGGTTGTAATTGTTGATGAGCCAAACATAATGGAACGCTACAATGACAGTGACATGAAGAAAACTGGGCCTGTTTCTCATTTTTCCTCAATTTTATCTACAAACTACTACTGGAAACGACCGGAAGGTGTCATCGCATGTTTCCAAACGTCTTCCTGGTTTGTGACGTAAGCATGAATAGGTATCGGCGAATACACCAAGGCCAAATATCAACATTGGATCCCCAAAAAATAGGTACTGGAACAATACTAGTGGTGATCCTAGACACTGTTTGCAGTAGTTGTCATCGTTCACAGTTGCAGTACCTGAAAGACAGTGACGATGGCCCAGAGCAGCGAGTCGAAGTTCTTGCGGTCAGGAACGGTGTCTCCAGCCTCCGTCTTCAGACTGAACTTACAGCCGAAGATGTGCATCCCCAGAATACTAAAACACAAACACAAGAGAAATGACACAATATTACATAAGGGTTGTCAAAAGTATCAATACCGAGATAGGAATCAATACTAAAATGAATATCGAAACCAGCAGGACCAAAACAGAGAATTCCATGGTAGAATTTGCCTTCATGATGTATTCAAGTTTGTGCTTTTATTTCTGTAGTTACTGGTTCAGCTCAATGGAGGGACACGAACTACCCAAACATAGGCTACAACTTGTTAAAAAATGAAACATTAAATTGAAATCTGTAGAAAAATGTAAGCTCCATATTAGAATCATACTTTAAAGGGCCCATATTACGCCATTTTCTGATCTGTTCTAATGTAGTTTCCTCATCACAAACAGACCTGGAGTTGTGTTTTGTCTCTTTCACATGTTGAAAACTGTTGGGCAAGTTACTTCAAAACTGCAGTGTGTTATTTATAACTTGTTACTGTCATTTCAAAGTAATTAGTTACATTACAATATTACTGTATTTAAAATGTAAGGCGTTACATGACTATTGCAGCACTTTTAAGTTACTCTCACTCTAACTGTGAAGATGCTGAACTTTTGCACCGTATATGGACTAAACCAGGACTGAACCAGGCCTGAACCAAGGACTGAACCAAAACTGAACCAGGGTTAAACCAGGTCTAAACCTAGGACTGAACCAAGGACTAAACCAGGACTAAACCAGACTAAACCAGAGCTGAACCAGGACTGAACCAGCTCTGCGCCAGTCCTTTAGCTTGCGGTCACGCGACTGTCTATGCGGCGCATCTCCGGCGTTTCACTGCTGCTGATATCGTGATGATTTTAGCAAATTTGTATGAAGAAAAACAAAAAACCCACCACTTCTATCCAGGTTAAAAATGCACAGTAACGTGCATTATTGACATTTGTACAGAGTAAATTATTACTATTTTTTTCCCTGTAATGCCGAACATTACTGCATTACAGCAAAAAGCAACACATTACAGTCATTTATTACTTTTTTAACTCCCAACACTGATGTTGAAAGCGTAAACCCTGAGTTCTTCTTTCAAACAGAAAACACTCTGTTCCACCTTCTGATGTCATATGGCGATACAAGAAGTGCTCCACCCTGTTTTTAAACTCATACGCCTTCACTAGAATGATTTGGATGATTTCAGCTCTGAAATTACAAATCTCTGCTGAAGAAAAATTATAAAATGTAGCTGTTAACTTGACACCTCCAGATTTTGATGGTTGGTAATAATAACATGGTGAAACAAGTGTATAATTAAATAAAAGTGTTCTTCACTCGGCCCATTCGTGACATGTGAGCCAGTAGTCACATTTTCTTTGTGCTTTGGTCATTTTTAAGTATCCTTTTCTGTATTTTGCTTAGATAAATGGCAATTTATTCCTCTTTTTGCTGTTGACAGGTATCAATTTTGTCAAAAAACATGGACATCTGTAATATTTCTTGAGACAAATCACTGGTTTGGGATAAATCTGCTGGGACAGGGGACACACGGCTCAAAACTGGGACTGTCCCAGGTAAATAGGGACGTCTGGTCACCTGAGCTTTGGAAATGTAGACAGACTGATAATAAAGTGTTACTCAAACGTGTGAAAGAAACAAACACAACTCCAGGTCTGTTTTTGAGAACATAACAACATTATAACATGGCTTAAAGCTCACAAGAGTCAATTTTGAGTAACATATGACCTTTAAATTGTGTTATCCCCAAAAACAGGAGATCGGACAAGCACTTTAAAAATCCAGTGAAATTAATAAGCAAGTTCAATATATTATTTCCTCCAATTGTTAGCATTAGCTTCACAAAAATGCGAACTAAACATAAGCACTAGTAGTTGTTGTTGTTAGCTTGTTGCGTAGCTTTGTACAATGCTAAAGCTAAGGTGTACCGAATTTAAACAGTTTTGTACACAACAAACTAACAACAAGTTGTATGAAATTAAAATTGTTGTTCATTTTTTTGTTACCTTTGTACACTGCTAAAGCTAAGTCGTACACAATTTAAGGTGACCAGATTTTCAAAATAAAAAACTGGGACATCCCCGTTTTTTTTGGTGACTGGTAATATATAAAAGTGTAAAACGATTGCGTAATTAAGGGAAATTATTATGCAGATATTGTTCATGACTTGCTAAAGTTAAGCTGTAAAGAATTAAAATAGTTGTTAGCTTGTTGTGTAGCTTAATGAGATGGTAAAGCTAAGGTGTACCAAATTTAAACAGCTTTGTACACAAAAAGTTAACAACAAATTAAGTTGTACCAAATTAAATTGTTGTTCATATTGTTGTTAAAATTTGTACACTGCTAAAGCTAAGGTGTAACAAATTCAAATTCTTGTTAATTTTGTTGTTAGCATTGTACAATGCTAAAGCTAAGGTGTACACAATTTTGGGTGACCAGATTTACAAAATAAAAAACTGGGACATCCCCATTTTTTATTTATTTATTTTTTGGTGGTTGGTAATAATAAAATACTGAAACAAGTGCGTAATTAAGAAAAATTATGAAGCAGAGACCACTCGTGACTAACATGTGAGTCAATATAGTCACATTTTCTTTGTGTTTTGGTCGTTTTTAAGCAGCTTTTCTGTATTTTATGTAAACAAATGACAATTAGTGCCTGTTTTTACTGTTAGCAGGGATCAGATTTGTCAAAAATAGAGACACCTGGGACATTTCTTGGATAAAACCAGGACAAATCAGTGGTTTGGGATAAATATACTGGGACTGGGGACACAGGGCTCAAAATTGGAACCGTCCCGGGTAAATAGAGACATCTGGTCACCCTAACCAAATTAAAATTGTTGAGCTACGCTAAAGCTAAGGTGCAACAAATAAAAATAGTTCTTCATTTTGTTGTGTAGCTTTGTACGATACTAAAGCAAGGGTGTACTAAATTTAAATCTGTAAAAGGCATAATTTGGAACTCTTAAACCTGCTTTGTGGTACCTTCCTTCCAGTACGTTGGCTTTGGCCTACTTTCGAGTTCACCGTTCAAGCCAACTTGCGTCCGAGCAGATGGCGGTGCATCCTGTGTGCAGCTAAAGCTAGCCCGGGTGCACCGCATTTGGCATTCTGACGACGTTCGTGCCGCTCGGCTTAGGCTAAACTTTGAATCCGCTCCATAATTGCCTGGAAGAACGGGAACGTGAGCGGAATGTGCGCACGGTGAGTTTTTACAGTGATGTATAAAACAGAGGCGTGTTAAAGGGTCAGCGTGTGGCCATCGCTTTTTCTATTTTACAAAAGGTGCAACAATCACAGCTGAACCTGGGTTGTGTCTTAACCTGCATATCGAGGGAGAATGATGAGAAATTACAGCGGTTGCCATAACAATTAACAATTTAGTGCAGGAATAATGAAGAACTCAAAATGTTGTGTGTAAAAGGAGGCTGAAACTGCGACTTAGAGGACACATCCAAGTTTTTCCTCATTCTCAGTAAATGCTGCTTGTATCAGAAAGGGCATCTGCAGAAGTGTGGTGGCCGTGATACGCAGGGGTACATCGTCCAATAACTTCTTCTCATCTTTTTGTATAGAAAAATAACAAATATAAAGTAGCCTACAACTGAAATGTCAAATTGGAGCTGGCAATGGTGAAAACAACCTGCAAAGGCTTATGATATCTGCGGTACTGTCCTATAGTGACCTGCGACATAGGCTGATCTCAGGACTGAACCGGGAGGACTAAACCCGGACTAAACCAGGTCTAAACCAGAAATGAACCAGGACAGGCCCTGAGCTGCGTCCACGTAGACCGTCGGGTGACCACAAGAGAAAGGACCAGCGCAGAGGTCCGCACCACACGGGGCTAAGTGCAGCAGTTGTCTGATCTCGCTTTGTGGACACCCTGATCTGTGGGCTCGGGGTTTCTCTCTCTCGCTCTCAAGTCCAAGATTAGTCCTGGTTTAGACCTGGTTTAGTCCTGGTTTAGAGACCTGGTTTAGTCCTGGTTCAGTCCTGGTTTAGATCTGGTTTAGTCTGGTTTAGTCCTGGTTTAGTCTGGTTTAGAGTCCTGGTTCAGTCCTGGTTTAGTTTATCTGGTTTAGTCCTGGTTTAGGTCCTTAGGTCTGGTTTAGTCCTGGTTCAGTCCTGGTTTAGAGTCCTGGGTCCTGGTTTAGTTTAGTCCTGGTGGTTTAGTCCTGGTTTAGGTCTGGTTTAGTCCTGGTTTAGTCCTGGTTTAGTCCTGGTTTAGTCCTGGTTTAGTCCTGGTTTAGTCCTGGTTTAGTCCTGGTTTAGGTCTGGTTTAGTCCTGGTTTAGGTCTGGTTTAGTCCTGGTTTAGTCCTGGTTTAGTCCTGGTTTATCCTGGTTTAGTCCTGGTTTAGTCCTGGTTTAGTTTAGTCCTGGTTTAGTCTGGTTTAGTCCTGGTTTAGTCCTCGTTTAGGTCTGGTTTAGTCCTGGTTCAGTCCTGGTTTAGATCTGGTTTAGTCCTGGGTTTAGTCCTGGTTTAGTCCTGGTTTAGTCCTGGTTTAGATCTGGTTTAATCCTGGTTCAGTCCTGGGAACACATGCTGTAGCCTATGATTTATGTTCTGTAGGTGATTATAAATGCCATTAATGATTATTTCTATTTGTGGATATTATAGTTGTGATGAGCAGTGTAAAATAATAGTCTTCTGTATCTGTTGATTATTCACATATGTAATTTGTCATTTACTGTATGATAATGCAGTTTATTATTTATGGAAACATCTGAAATAAACTTATCATCATCGAAATATGTCATGTACATATCACTATTTTTGTTATTGTTTTTGAATCTTGTTGTACCTGGCTCAAACAAATAAATAAATGAAAATATTACACTCTAAAAATGATATCTGCATCAGTTTGAGGGTCACGAATCACGTAACCCCACTTAAAAAATTCCCACTGCACTACTGGGCTTGTGGCATAAAAATCTGCCAAACCAACATGAGTGGTGAAACAGAAAGTGCTCCCCTGTGTTTTTAAACTGTATACACCTTCACTAGAATCATTTCAATAATTTGCAGGCCTGGAATTGCCAAACTTTGCAGCTACAGCTATGGTTTTAACCCAGTCGAAATGGCTTCACTCCTCAGAAATAGACTTTCCATGTCAATCTCAACTGAACAAAAAGGCAGTTTATGGTTATTCTAGTGTACTGTAGATTAACTGAGTTTAATTGGGGTTAAAAATTACTTTTAACTTTAAAACTACCACTTCATGACATCACAAGGTTAGAGTGACCAGACATATTTATCTGTGACTGTCCCAGTTTTGAGCTCTGTGTCCTCTGTCCCAACAGATTTATCCAAAACCAGTGATTTGTCCCAGTTTTAAACAAGAACTGCCCCAGGTATTCCTATTTTTGACCAGTTAGATTTAAACCAGGATAAACTAGGACTAAATTAAGACTAAATCAGGTCTAAACAAAGTGGGTCTTAACTAGGACTAAACCAGGTCTAAATCAGGCTATCAGGACCAAACCAGGTATAAACTAGGTAAAAGCAGGACTCAACCAGGTCTAAATTAGGACTAAACCAGGTCTCAACCAGGCTTAACCAGGACTTAAAGGTTGTATGGAGGATTTTTTTTTTCAGTTTTAAATTGTCAATGAAAGTTTAAAATACCATTACAGAGACGCAGCAGCCTTGTAATTATGATGACCAAAAAAAAAGAAAAGAATGAAAACCCATCAATTGTGGACGTAGTGAGGCCAGATAAACATGAGCCAATAGACAACAAGGCTGCCTCATTTTCTATTGGCTGTTAGGTTGTCAGTCAGACTCCCTACATTTCTAGTGTAACTGACTTGCTGGCGCGCGGGGATTACGTGGTTTATGCAGCGGTTCTTAGAGGCTTTTTCAAACTGTCGCTTCCTCGCAATTCGCACAAAGTTTGTCGCGATGGCGGACGAGAATCCACGACCAGTTCGCAGCAAAAGAAAGTCCGTTTTCGAGGTCGCTGAAAGAAGAAGAGGAGTGGAAAAGGAGCGAAGACAAACTGAGGTGATTCTTGGAGATCCCTTCCAGAGAGACAAAGGGTCTAAAAAGTGACGCGTCGGTCGCTAAATTACTTCTAGACAGGTCACTTCAACAGTAATTCGGAACAATTACACAGCACAAGTGTGATTTCTGAAGTAACGAGGCGGGGGGAGGTGTTTCTACTGATGGAGCTGTGGAGGAGGAAGGTGGTGTCATACATGCACAACATTTGTAAAAGGACTGTCGCTGTATTTCACTTCCCTTAAAAAATCCTCTATACAACCTTTAAACAGGTGTCACTATTTTTGATACCAGCCAACACTTAAGAGAATATATTATGTACAGAAAAAATAAAAAATGTGGCTGTTTGCTGCAGGTTTTCCAATCAGTGGGAGCAGGTAGAGGGTACTCTTGGAAAAATGATCAAAACTTTAAACACAACAAAATCCAGGCAACTCTCCAAAGAAGTAAGGAAAAACATAGCTAAAAGGCCTTTGCTTAGACGGCCAAAGCCAACATGTTTCAATCACACTGGTCTTCATCAGGGCTTAGTTGATATTATCATGTGTTGAGCAAAAATACAGAATAAACATGCTTGAAAATGAGTATAAGACCTGGCAGACCTAGGCTTTGTCCAGTTCAACGGCCACATACAGTCCTTTGGTTGACTTTGACGGCCCGTTTAAGCTCATTTGGAATTACAAAATAAACATGTTTCATAATTTTACCTCATGCGTGAAATAAAGCTGCACTGCTTTTATTTTAGAGGTGTTTTTTTAAATGACATTTTTTGTAAAGGCAACTTCACTTATTCATCTTACCAGCTTGTCAAAACAATGCTACTTACTGCTTTTTTTTAAACAAATACTACTTATTACTCTTATGCAGAATTGAGTTACCGTATTTTCCGGACTATAAATCGCTCCGGAGTATAAGACGCACCAGCCAAAAAATGCATAATGAAGAAGAAAAAAACATATATAAGTCGCAACGGGCTATAAGTTGCACTTTTTTCGGAAATGTATTTTGTAAAATCAGAGACCAGGAACCGACATTTCATCTTGAAAGGCAAATTATAGTAAAAACAATAGAACAGAGAACAACAGGCTGAATAGGCGCTAATAAACGTAACATATTAACAGTTATTCAGATAATTATAGCATAAACAACAGAACACAAGATTACCAAACTCACAATCTCACTCCAAATCACTAAATCCATTGAATTCTTCGACCTCGGTGTCACTTCTGCGCAACCTCCGGAGGTAAACTGTTACGTGCCACGGGAGCCTAGGGGGTGGCACGGTAACTGAAAAAGATGTTAAAAATGAACCGGGAGTGGAACAAAACGGGAAGCGCGGCGAGGTGAAAAAAGAAGGATATTTATTACCAAAAAAAAGTGCTAAAAAGGTGTACAAAACGTAGATAAAGGTAACACAAAAATAAACAACTAAGGAACGCTGCAGCGGAGGACCCACTGGTCACTCTTCATGTGTTGGCTCCAGCTTTTATACTCCCGCTGATCAGGCGGACCAGGTGAGGCTGATCAGCGGGGCGGATCGGGGGTGGGTGGATCTGAGGTGGGGTGAGGCAAGAAAAATACAATGAGGACAGCATCCGTCACATAAACCATAGATCCATGAGGTAAACAGAGCGCCGCTTCCTCCTCTGTGTAGCTGTCGTCAGACTCAGCATCAGTTCCAGTTAGAATTATTCCGGCCTTTCTGAATCCCGACAGGATGGTTTCGGCGTCACTGAAGTCCAGGCTTTGTCGATCCATAAAGTGACTTCAAGGAAAGTTTCATGGTTCACCTGCCCGGTTACTGTGAAGCTGTGTTCTCCATCCCCACTTTCCACCAGTCCCTCACACGTTTCTCACTCACTTTCTTTCTGCTGCTCGATTAACGTTTTCGGCTGCATATTTCACTATTTGCAGCAAGACAGTGACTTTTTCTACAGGAGACATGCACAGTAGAGTGCGAAGTGACAGTGGTACAGGAGTAAAAGTACTACTAGATACTGACACACAAGCCTAGAGCCTCTCGCGGCTGTCAGTCTGAAAATTTTAATATATGTCGCACCGGAGTATAAGTCGCAGGAAACACCCAAACCATGAAAAAAAGTGTTACTTATAGTCCTAAAATACGGTAAGCATTTTTGCCTGGTCTTCCACAATATTTTCTGTTTCTCATGTGGCACCATGGGAAAAAAATAAATAAATAAATGCCCACCCCTGGTATAAGGCAAGAATGGAAATTGTTACAGTCTCTTTTCTATATATTTCTGTTATTTTATCGTTCCTCAACCCAGTGTGTCCCAGTTTTTGAGTTATAAAAAATCTGCTCACCTCGCACAAGACGGAAGCGAGCATTTGGCGACGCAGACAGCCTAGTTACACAGGATTACCCCGACATGTGTGCAGGAAACACAACACAACACCAGGTATGTTTTTGATGAGGAAACACGGGACTCTAATCCAATACTGCTGTAACAAAACGGCTGTCTAGGGGCCGCTACCTGTTAACGGGAATGCAGTCCTCCCCTTCACGGCGCAGATGTATTTTTAAACAGCGGAGACACCTGAGAGACAGTCTGCAGAGAGCCCCACTCTTTTTATAATTGGACCATAATCCTATTGTGCGGCGCAGAGCGTGCACGGCCCTGTGGCTACTGCTGCCTCGACTGTAGCCAATGTACTGCAATGATATGCTTTTCCAAGAATCCATATTGTAAAGCGCGTACTAGTATTTGTGCGTTTTAGCCCGTGCACATAAGTAGACGTGAAATCGACCATATGTACTTGTGCTCGCTGGAACACTACGCGGACTTATGTAACACTGAAAATTATATCCGCTATGAACACTGTTGGGCAAGTTACTTTAAAACTGTAATGTGTTATTTATGATTTGTTACTGTCATTTCAAAGTCATTTGTTACATTACAATATTACTGTGTTTAAAATGTAAAACATTACACGACTATTGCAGCACTTTAAGTTATTCTCACTAAAATAACCGCTAAGATGCTGAACTTTTGCGCCGTTTTGGACTGAACCAGGACTAAACCAGGACTAAACCATGGACTGAACCAGGACTGAACCAGGACTAAACCAGGGCTGAACCAGAACTAAACCAGAACTAAACCAGAACTGAACCAGGACTAAACCAGAACTGAACCAGGACTAAACCAGAGCTGAACCAGAACCAAACCAGGTCTAAACTAGAGCTGAACCAAGACAAAACTAGGACTAAACCAGGACTAAACCAGAAATAAACCAGGTCTAAACTAGAGCTGAACCAGGACTGAACCAAAACTAAACCAGAACTGAACCAGGTCTAAACCAGAGCTGAACCAGAACCAAACCAGGTCTAAACTAGAGCTGAACCAAGACAAAACTAGGACTAAACCAGGACTAAACCAGAAATAAACCAGGTCTAAACTAGAGCTGAACCAGGACTGAACCAGAACTAAACCAGAACTGAACCAGGTCTAAACCAGAGCTGAACCAGGACTGAACCAGAGCTGAACCAGGACTAAACCAGAATCAAACCAGGTCTAAACTAGAGCTGAACCAGGACTGAACCAGAACTGAACCAGAACTGAACCAGGAGTAAACCAGGACAAAACCAGGACTAAACCAGAGCTGAACCAGGACTGAACCAGAACCGAACCAGGACTAAACCAGAACTAAACCAGGTCTAAACCAGGACTACACCAGAACACTAGGATTGATATGTAATTGAGCTGTGAATAGAGGTGTGAATGATCGACATTTACACATATCATTAACTACTGTCTTTAAATCTGACTGTAAAGAGGCAGAATAACAATAAATGTTGCCTAAATAAACCCAATTTAAAATCCACTAGAGCCAAACGTAAGTTTTTTAAACAATTCAAGATTTACAGTGAATTTTTACATCACTAAATATATCAGCGTTTATATCGGCAGCACCAACTCCCATTTTATTGGTATCATAACGGCCGCAACAAAATCCATATCGGTTGGGCCCTAGTTTATTCAATTAATGCTGGTTTTATTCTACAAAACTATAATAAATTAACATGATCGCCTAAAATGTTAGACAAGCATAGTTTAAGTTGGAAACGGGAAACAGCCGTTATCTTTTTTTGTTTTTTGTTTTTTCATTATTTAAAAAAAAAAAAAGAAGAAGAAGCATTATCGTTTCTTTTTTTTTTTTTTTTTTTTTTTTTTTTTTCATTTTGGTCAGAGACAATGAATGAAGGGGATTTTAGTTTGTTTTCTTATTTTTGGTTTTATTTTGAAAAATGAACGATACATGGATTGTTAGTGCTTCTAAGCTCATCTGATTTCTGATTGTTCACATCTGCGCAGGTTTTGACAAGGACAATTACACACAAGATGGCGAACTAATGTGGCAAAGACGAAACGGAGTGGAAAATGATAAAGATTGAAAGAATTCATTTAAAATCGTCGCCGTTTGTCTTCCAGATCCAACAGTGACTCTAAAACCCACTGATTAACAAACACATGTCACCAGGTGTTTTTGCGATCAGATTTCCTTTGTGCTGTAAACACACACTAAAATCAGATCTTATTATTGGGTTATCTGATTATTCTACCAAATCACAGCCTCTCAACCAATCATCTCTCATTTCTTTCATATAAATAACCTTTTTCATTGTGACATTTCACTAAGATATTGAAACCCTCATTCCATTTCCACCACAGCAGCAGAACCATCAGCCACTTTTTCGTCTTTTTGTTGACTGTTGATGACAAAATAATAGTAATGGGCAAATGAGACGGAGCTCCGGAGCACGTTTTGTTCTTTCTGAAACAAATTGCTCCGAAGCGCTGCCTCGGAGCTCGTCTCGCAGCAGCCGCTCACGTGACCAAAGTGTCGATGTGTCGGTCCCTCCCCCTACTGCTTCGCTCTGCGTGTCAATCGCTTCAGTGTATCGAAGCGTTTCATTGGCTCGGCGAATGTTCGGCTCTGCGATTGGTTCAGATGCTTCAGAGTGTTCAGCGCACTTCTGTGGTTTGACAAGCGCTAAACTGCTACAGCAGGGGTGGGCAAACTAAGGCCCGGGGGCCATATGCGGCCCTTTAATCTTTTTAATCCGGCCCCCTGAACTTGAATAATAATAATAATTTTCAGTGTTTTAAAGGTCATTTCAATAAATAGTAAATATTGTGGGACTTGAGAGACAGATATTTTGTTATAATGCTTTGTAATGATGTTTAAATATGGGATATTTCAATAACATGGGATATTTTTTTCTCTTATGAGATGGATTACCAAAAAACTCCTTCCATTTGCTCCAGGTCTGGCCCTTCAATCAAATTTTAGAGCCCTTTGTGGCCCACGAGTCAAAAAGTTTGCCCACCCCTGTGCTACAGTATAAAAGATGCACCAATATTTCTTTAAAATCTTGGGTAGTGAGGAGTATTGTGTGACATTAGTGGTGACTTTGGTGACATTTGGCGACTTTTGGCATTTGTTTAATTTTCGATGGCATCTACAAGTGGAAAAAAAGCGGGTCCATGGTTTGGGATCACTTTGATCTAATTCCACCAAACAAGGTCACACCTATTTTCTTATTTACAGCAGCTATTTATGTTGCTCTTTACATATTATTTTAAATCATCATTATTATTGTTGTTGTTAGGTACGGTGTCGCTCTGCACACAAGTATTGTCTTACACTAACAATACTTCATCGATGCTGAGACGCCTGGTGCCAGTGGTTAAATTTGTCCACTAGAGGTCAGTGTTTCTCCGAGGCCTCAGACACGTCGAACCATTTGAGACAATATTGCGACTGAGGTGTCAATGCTTCACGAGGCTCCATTCGCCCATCACTACAGAATAATCTTAGCCATCATTGGTGTAGTCTAGGTTAGTGTTGTTCTGATATTATCATTATTTATTATTATTATTATTATTATTATTATTATTTTATTTTTATTTTTTTTTATTTAATACAATACTACAAACCACATAGCCCAGCCATTCCCAAAATCTGTAGAGCTGTGGACCCCCTATTTATCAGTAGATTTTACAGGAACCCCCTAATAGTAACGCATATACAATAAAAAAAAAAAAATAAATTACAGGTTGTCTAATATATACAGGTTAACAGTACATATTATAATGTCTATGGGCTTAATACTGACTTAAAGTAGTAAATAGGGATGTAGCAATAATCGAAACATCGTGATATCGAATCGTCAAAAGTCTCACAATAATATCGTAGGCCTTCCCAATATATTGAATATCAAGTGTCTTTGCTTAAATTCATTGTTATCGCGCAGCTATAACTAAAAGAAACATAGGGAACTACATAGACCATGATCCTTTGCTCTGTTTCAGTCCAATTTACACAATGAAATTACTTATTAAGCACTTCAGTAAGTTTTTCAGTAAGAGAGACTCCAACATTTGCCACTTTCAAATCCCACACAGCGGCTAAAAGAAAACCAGACTTGTGGACACTTTTAGTTTAGAACTGTCACTTGTTTTTGTTGTTTTCTCTCTGTTAAATTTGTGGTGTTACCTGCCGAGGGACTACAGATGGAAATTTGCATTCTTGCCATAATCTGTCATGTTTACACTGCAATGTTGTAGATGTTCATTAATATGCACTGTCCCTATTAAATAAATAAATAATAAACACATTTTCAATATTAACTTTTTGGTTTATGACAAAACCAAAGTCTTGTCAAGGCATTTATAAAGGAAAAAAATTGCATATTCACAAGTTTGTTTGCCTCCACAGAATGTTGCAATAAATATCGTACTGTGAGATGTCAGATCGTGACAATATCGAACTAAGAAATATGGATATTGTTACATCCCTAGTGGTAAATGAAGCAAATAAATGATGTAAAGTTAATTTTAAAGTCAAGCTTTGAGTTTGGAGGCCCCCTGCAGTGTCTCTGAGGCCCCACAGGGAGCCTATTGTGTCACACTGGCAGAAAAAGTTGGCTACTCAAGAATAAAAAATACTAAAACAGTAGCGGTGTAATGGTACACAAAAATCACGGATCTGGACGTACCTCGGTTTTGAGGTCAGGGTTCGGTTCATATTCGGTACAGTATGGGAACAAAATGCAAAACCATATGCTTAATGTTTATTTGTGTTTTTATTAAACTAACAATTTGTTTTAATATTATACAAAAGCACAAATAAAATAAGTGCTGCTTGGTAATATTAATAAGTTAAATATAAAATATTCTCAACTAAGCAACACATGTATGAAAAATTATAAAAAGAGATTCCGTGCCGTCCAAAGGCACAAGTGAGGACCGCAGTAGTTTTGTGAGAATTCACGTGATTTGGAGGGACGTAGTCAAGGCGGGGGGCAATTGTTGTTAAGGCGGCCGCCCTAACTATAAAGCACTGCGCCCCAATCACGGACGAGCCTTATGTGTAGCTGCACATGTACTGGCGGAATGTAAACACACACAAATTGCATGAACTCACTCGTGCACAACTGATCATTCCGTACTGAAACGGTTTGGCACTAATACATTTACCATTACACCCCTATAAAATATTAAAAGTATATCTAAAAAACTACCTAAGTAATTGAATCACTAAACTGATGTATTCTATATCAGTGTAACTAAAAGTGTAAGTTAAAGTGTGTCCCTGATATTCTGACAGCTATTTCAGAGTCAAATGTTCATGATATTGTCTTGATGAAGAATTGTGCAGATTTAAGAACTTTTACTTTTGTAATGAATCACTTTCCAACTCCAGGATGTTCATTCTAAGTGAATTACATTTCACAATATTAAATCTTCAGCTAACTCACTCGCGTCTGCTTTTGTCCCATATAAATCCTTTCTCCATAGACCGATCGATCGACTAATGACAAAATATCTCCAGCTCTAGTGGTGTCCTACCTGAAGATGAAGATGAAGAGCATGAGGAGCATACAGAAGGTGGCCACGTTGTCCATGGTCTTCATGAGGACCACGAGCTGTCTCCTCAGCGCGGGCATGAACCTCACCAGCTTTATGACCCTGAGGAGCCTGAAGGTCCGGAGCACGGAGAGGCCGCCGTCAGCCTGCCCGATGATCTCACACACGCTGAGGGAAAGAGACGGAGATGGTTAAAGGTGTGGAGAAGGAACTTGTGGAAGACATGTTGGTAAGGAAGAGTAAAAGCAGGATTGTCATGACATTGGTATTAAAGGGCAACAACACTAATGCCACAAAAAGATGGGTAGGAAATCATGAGAGAGCGAGAAAGAGAGAGAAAGGGAGAGAAGGAAGCTGAGAGAGAGATAAAGCATGAGAGAGAGAGAAACAGAGTCACACATAGAAAGACAAGAGAGAGAAAGAGAGAGAAAGGAAGACAAAAGGGAGAAAGACAAGGGATGAGAGAGAGAAGCAAAAGATAATGAGAGAAAGAGAAGGCATGAGAGAGAGGGACAGAAACAGAGACAAACAAAGAAAGACAAGAGAGAGAAAGGAGACAAGACAAAGTCAAGGAGACAAAGAGACAAGGCATGAGAGAGTGAAAGACAAAGTATGAGAGAGAGAAAAACAAGGAATGAGAAAGAGAAAGAAAAAGAGAACAAGGCATGAGATTAAAAAAAAAAACTAAGCCATGAGAGAGGGAGAAAGCATGATAGAGCAAGAACGAAAGAGGCAGAGGCCATAAGAGAGAGGAAAAAGAGAAAGCATGATAGACAGAAAGAGAGCTACAGAGAGAGGAGAAGCATGATAGAGAGAGAAAGAGAACAAAATCATGAGAAACAGAGAGATAGAAAAGGCACAGAGAGCGAGAGAGGCAAAGAGAGAGAAACCATGATAGAGAGGTGAGAGATAAGTCATGAGAGGGAGAAAAAAAGAGAGAGAGAGAAGGCATGTGAGAAAGAGAAAGGATGAGAGAGAGAAAGCATAAGGGTAAGACAGAAGGCATGATAGAGAGAGAGAGAGAGAGAGAGAGAGAAGGCATGAGATAGAGAAGGGATGAAGAGAAAGAGAGATAGAAGGCATGAGAGAGAGAGCGAGAGAGAGAGAATGAGAGAGACAAGGAAGCATAAGGATGAGAGAGAGAAGGGATAAGAGAGAGAGAAAGCATAAGGGCAAGAAAGAAGCCATGAGAGAGAAAGAGAGAAAAGGCATGAGATAGAGAAGGGATGAAGAGAAAGAGAAAGGATGAGAGAGACAAGGAATCGGCAAAAGGAAGCATAAGGATGAGAGAGAGAGAGAGAGAAGGGATAAGAAAGAGAGAAAGCATAAGGGTAAAAGAGAAGGTATGAGAGAGAGAAGGAATGAGAGAGAGAGAGAGAGACAGAAGGCATGAGAGAGAGAGAGAAAGGATGAGAGAGACAAGGAAATGGCGAGATAAAGAAAAGGATGAGAGAGAGAGAAGTCATGAGAGAGAGAGAGAAGGGATAAGAGAGAGAGAAAGCATAAGGGCAAGAAAGAAGCCATGAGAGAGAGAGAGAGAGAGAGAGAGAAGGCATGACAGAGAGAGAGAGAGAGAGAGAGAGAGAGAGAGAGAAAGGATGAGAGAGACAATGAATTGGCAAGAGAAAGCATAAGGATGAGAGAGAGAGAGAGAAGGGATAAGAGAGAGAGAAAGCATAAGGGTAAAGAGAAGGCATGAGAGAGACAGAAGGCATGAGAGAGAGAGAGAGAGAGAAAGGATGAGAGAGACAAGGAAATGGCGAGATAAAGAAAAGGATGAGAGAGAAAGAGAGAGAAGGCATGACAGAGAGAGAGAGAGAGAAAGGATGAGAGAGACAAGGAATCGGCAAGAGAAAGCATAAAGATGAGAGAGAGAGAGAAGGGATAAGAGAGAGAGAAAGCATAAGGGTAAAAGAGAAGGCATGAGAGAGACAGAAGGCATGAGAGAAAAGGCATGTGACAGAGAAGGAATGAGAGAGACAAGGAAACAGCGAGATAAAGAAAAGGATGAGGGAGAGAGAAGTCACGAGAGAGAGAAGGGACGAGAGAGAGACGAGGCATGAGAGAGTGAAGGCATGAGAGAGAGAGAGAGAAGGGGTGAGAGAGACAAGGAATGAGAGAGATAAAGCATGAGGGTACGAGAGAATGCATGAGAGAGAGAAGGGATAGGAGAGAGAAGAGAGAAAAGACATGAAAGAGAGAAGGGATGAGAGAGACAAGGAATTAGAGAGAAAGCATATAAGGGTAAGAGAAAGTATGAGAGAGAGAGAAAGTATGAGAGACAG
This sequence comes from Boleophthalmus pectinirostris, assembly GCF_026225935.1. Taxonomy (NCBI): domain Eukaryota; kingdom Metazoa; phylum Chordata; class Actinopteri; order Gobiiformes; family Gobiidae; genus Boleophthalmus; species Boleophthalmus pectinirostris. Next base: position 30,396,005 of record NW_026571115.1, on the reverse strand, counting down.
AAGGAATGAGAGAGAGAGAAAGCATAAGGGTAAGAGAGAAGGCATGATAGAGAGCGATAGAAGGCATGAGAGAGAGACAGAGAAAGGATGAGAGAGACAAGGAAATGGCGAGAGAAAGAAAAGGATGAGAGAGAGAAAAGTCATGAAAGAGAGAGAAGGGATAAGAGAGAGAGAAAGCATAAGGGCAAGAAAGAAGCCATGAGAGAGAAAGAGAGAAAAGGCATGAGATAGAGAAGGGATGAAGAGAAAAAGAGATAGAAGGCATGAAGGATGAAGAGAGAGAGAGAGAAGGGATAGGGATAAGAGAGAGAAAGCATAAGGGTAAAAGAGAAGGCACGAGAGAGACAGAAGGCATGAGAGAGAGAGAGAAAGGATGAGAGAGACAAGGAAATGGCGAGATAAAGAAAAGGATGAGAAAGAGAGAAGTCATAAGAGAGAGAGAAAGCATTAGGGCAAGAAAGAAGCCATGAGAGAGAGAGAGAGAGAAGAGAGAGAGAGAAGGCATGACAGAGAGAGAGAGAGAGAGAGAGAGAGAAAGGATGAGAGAGACAATGAATTGGCAAGAGAAAGCATAAGGATGAGAGAGAGAGAGAGAAGGGATAAGAGAGAGAGAAAGCATAAGGGTAAAAGAGAAGGCATGAGAGAGACAGAAGGCATGAGAGAGAGAGAGAGAGAGAAAGGATGAGAGAGACAAGGAAATGGCGAGATAAAGAAGAAAGGATGAAGAGAGAGAGAGAGAGAAGGCATGACAGAGAGAGAGAGAGAGAGAGAAAGGATGAGAGAGACAAGGAATTCGGCAAGAGAAAAGATAGAGAGAAGATGAGAGAGAGAGAGAAGGGATAAGAGAGAGAGAAAGCATAAGGGTAAAAGAGAAGGCATGAGAGAGACAGAAGGCATGAGAGAAAAGGCATGTGACAGAGAAGGAATGAGAGAGACAAGGAAACGGCGAGATAAAGAAAAGGATGAGGGAGAGAGAAGTCACGAGAGAGAGAAGGGACGAGAGACAGACGAGGCATGAGAGAGTGAAGGCATGAGAGAGAGAGAGAGAAGGGGTGAGAGAGACAAGGAATGAGAGAGATAAAGCATGAGGGTACGAGAGAATGCATGAGAGAGAGAAGGGATAGGAGAGAGAAGAGAGAAAAGACATGAAAGAGAGAAGGGATGAGAGAGACAAGGAATTAGAGAGAAAGCATATAAGGGTAAGAGAAAGTATGAGAGAGAGAGAAAGTATGAGAGACAGAAGGAATGAGAGAGAGAAAGCATAAGGGTAAGAGAGAAGGCATGATAGAGAGCGACAGAAGGCATGAGAGAGAGACAGAGAAAGGATGAGAGAGACAAGGAAATGGCGAGAGAAAGAAAAGGATGAGAGAGAGAAAAGTCATGAAAGAGAGAGAAGGGATAAGAGAGAGAGAAAGCATAAGGGCAAGAAAGAAGCCATGAGAGAGAAAGAGAGAAAAGGCATGAGATAGAGAAGGGATGAAGAGAAAAAGAGATAGAAGGCATGATGAGAGAGAGAGAGAAGGGATAATAGAGAGAGAAAGCATAAGGGTAAAAGAGAAGGCATGAGAGAGACAGAAGGCATGAGAGAGAGAGAGAGAAAGGATGAGAGAGACAAGGAAATGGCGAGATAAAGAAAAGGATGAGAAAGAGAGAAGTCATAAGAGAGAGAGAAAGCATTAGGGCAAGAAAGAAGCCATGAGAGAGAGAGAGAGATGAGAGAGAGAGAGAGAGAGAGAAAGAGAAAGGATGAGAGAGACAAGGAATCGGCAAAAGGAAGCATAAGGATGAGAGAGAGAGAGAGAGAAGGGATAATAGAGAGAGAAAGCATAAGGGTAAAAGAGAAGGCATGAGAGAGACAGAAGGCATGAGAGAGAGAGAGAGAAAGGATGAGAGAGACAAGGAAATGGCGAGATAAAGAAAAGGATGAGAGAGAGAGAAGGGAAAGTATAAAGTTAAGAGTGAAGACATGAGAAAGACAAGGAATGGAGAGAGAGAGAGGCATGAGAGTTAAAGATAAGTCACAAGAATGAGAGAGAGCGACAGAGAGAGAAAAACAACATGACAGAGAGAGAGAAACAACATGACAGAGAGAGAGAAACGACAGCGTACGTGTAGGGAGAGAAAAAAACATGAACCATTCTGATGCAGGTTGCAGAATAAGGTAAACACACCATTTCTCTCAGCCAGACGATCGCATTTCCTTTTTCTTTTTTCTTCTCCGTGACCCATTTCATACCATAATGTTATTTCTACAGATTAGTCCATTACGCATCTTGTATCTGAATAAGTCGGTTTAGTTTGCAGTATTTGAAGTACACGCTGTATATTCATAAGGCCCAGAGTTTGTGTATTTGCTCTACTATTTATCACAGCAATACATTATCCGGTGCATATTTATCATAGCACTCTAATGGGGCTCAGTGGTAGTGCCGTGGCAGGGGGGGTACCATTTTGCTGAATACAGTTTACTGTCAAATTTGGCTCCGTGAGAACCATAAGGATGCAACTAGGACACGCAATTTTATCCAGCTGGAGATACTGTTGGATGAGAATCGCGTAGAAACTGCCAGTGACAGTTACATCCCGTTTGTGGAGCTGCTTTGCTGTAATATTTTTAATCCAATGAGTCCATCTTTCTCTCTCTGTCGTGTTTGTTTCTATGGGGATGTCATTGCTGTGCCTGGAATGTTACGCAGTGTGACATTAAACAGATCAATGTTACATGTGTTCACTTACAGGTGGTTTTTCGGACTATAAGGTGCACGTTTTTTATGGTTTGGGTGGTCCTGCGATTTATACTCGACTTATACCGTACGTTCCGCGCTCTTAAAGGTTGTATAGAGGATTTTTAAGGGAAAAGAAATACACCGACAGTCCTTTAGAAACACCTAGAAACACCTCCTCCTGCCTCCTTACTCTAGAAATCATGTTTGTTTACAGCCGGTGACTGTTCAGAATTACTGTTGAAGTGACCTGTCTAGAACTGACATGTCAGTTTCTATACCCTTCGTTTGCTTCATTCGCGCCGTCGCCGGAAGGAATCTCCAAGAATCACCTCAGTTTGGCTTTGCTCCTTTTCCCCTTCTCTTCTTTCAGCGACCTCAAAAACGGACTTTCTTTTGCGATGAACTGGTCGTGGATTCTCGTCCGCCATCTCAACAAACTTTGTGCGAACTGCGAGGAAGCGACAGTTTAAAAAAGCCTCTAAGAACCGCTGCATAAACCACGTAATCCCCGCGCATCAGCGAGTCAGTTACACTAGGAACCTAGGGAGTTTGATTGACAACCTAACAGCCAATAGAAAATGAGGGAGCCTCGTTATCTTTTGGCTGATGTTTATCTAGCCTCACTACGTCCACAGTTGGTAGATTTTCATTCTTTTTTTTTTTTTTTTTTGGTCATCATAATTACAAGGCTGCAACGTCTCTGTAATGGTATTTTAAACTTTCATTGACAATTTGAAAAAAATAAAAAATAAATAAATCCTCCATACAACCTTTAAGCCTCCGACCGCATCAAAAAACTACAGCACTTCCCACAATCCAGAGCGCTCTATACACGAATCCACTCACGACTTCAGTAAACTACAACGCTGCACCACCCGCAGCCACACTCACATCACTCCACGCCGACGAGGAACGGAACGGAGGAACGAACCGAAAAAGCGAGTGCAATGTGCCACTTCTAGACTCGACTGAACAACTGAGTCACTGCGAACACGCCGACAATCCAGCGGTCCCAGACACACCCTCCCTACACGCCACAACTGAACAAAGCCCAGAGTCACCGTGAACGCGGCAAACAAAGTCCCACTGACCCATCCAACTGCTGTGTTTCGTTTAAAGTCGGGTTTATTTGTGAAAAAAGTAGACCATTCTATGACAGTGCGCCTATAGTACGGAAAATACGGTATATTAAAATAGATAATTTCACATGTTTGTTATTTTCACACTGGCAGCCTCGAGAGGGCGCTCTAGTCTTGTGTGTCAGTATCTGCTGCTCCTATTACTCCTGTACCACTGTCACTTCACTCTACTGCGCATGTCTCCTGCAGAAAGAGCCGCTGTCCTTCTGCAAGTCGTGAAAATGGTAATTGAGCAGCAGAAAGAAAGTTTGGAGTGAGCGAAAAACTTGTGAGGGACTGGCGAAAAACAGAGGATACTCAAACTGCAATGAAGAAAACTAAAAAAGCTCATCGCGGGCTAAAAGCTAGATGGCAGAGTTGCTCAGAAGTGACGCTGAGGAAGAAAAGTTCTACGGATTTAGTGATTGTTAATGCTATAGTTATCTGAATAACTGTTCATATGTTACGTTAACTCTTTCCCCCATGAAGACATTTAACGACCCCCCTGTTCCCTTAATGACGACTTTTGACACCTCCGCTGTTTCACTAAAGACGTGATTTGACGACCTTTAGAAATTGCTCGGTTTTTCACATTTAAACAGAGACTGCAACAGGTCGGGGCCACTACAACCCACACTAGACTGACCAATAGGATTCAAGGATATGTTTTCGCCGATTTTTTTCCAAAGTTAATCGAAGTAGTGACGATGGTAGCTTCCGGAAAAAACAGAACACGAAACACGAGCAATGGAAAGATCGCGCTGCAGCACACAGTTTTAGAAATAATGAGGAGCGGACGTATTTTATGGATAAGTTTAGATAATTGACTTTTATTGATTTCAAAGTGATGATGAAGTTGATTATAAAGTGGAAAACAGCGATAGCGACGGACTTTCAGAGAGGGATCTTACGAAGATGAGAATGCCGCTGATGCGTCTGTGTGGAGTCCTGCGATATCCGAACAAACTATCTGAGCTTTATACTCGATTATGAACCAAAATTGCCCTGAAATCTGGATGTTGCCCAGGCCAGTCCTTTAAAATATTTCAGTCTTTTTTTTTCCAAGATGCGATGTTTAACAGAATCGCTACAGAAAAAACACTTATGTGGAGCTCTGCACACGAGAAAGTAAACAAGATGACAAATACTGGACACACACTGACGGGGAAGAGTTTTATTATTATATTATAATAAGATGAATTAGTTGAATAAGCTAAATGAGTTGAATAAATTAAATAAGTTGAATAAGTTAAATGGAAAAAATGAATTAGATGCACACAGGTGTACAACAGGTAAAAACAGGTGCACACTTGGCTATACTGTATCTGGTGATATGAAATCTGTTTAAATACTTTGACAAAGTATATTTTTTATTTTTTTATGAATATAGTACTCAGAACATGTATATATCAAATGCTGAATGTAGTTTTTTGTTTTCGAGTTTGCACCTGACCAGGTAAACTCTCATTTCAGTGAGCTGTTATACACCTATAAATGAGTTGAATCACATTTAAACATCCATAAATGAAGAGTTCAGAGTCTAAGGTTTCCAGAGATACAAATATGTCTGTGTTACAATTAAGTTAATGAGTGTAAAAAATAATTTATAATCACTCGTGGAAGTCTGTTTTCTTTTATGCAATTATGCTCTATGGGTGTAGCCCTAGTAACATATGTATGGGTTGTTCCTAGTAGGCGTCCAGGGGGGAAAGAGTTAACATACAAACACCTGTTCAGCCTGTTGTTCTCTGTTCTATTTTTATCACTATTACTTGCCTTTTAAGATGAAATGTCAGTTCTTGGTCTCAGATTTTATAAAACAAATTTCCCCCCAACAATGCGTCTTATAGTCCGGTGCGACTTATATATGTTTTTTTCTTCTTCATTAAGCAATTTTGACTGGTGCGACTTATACTCCAGAGTGACTTATAGTCCAGAAAAAACGGCATTATGACTGAGAGCGGGATCGCCTCTCCACAGATCTGACCCGTAACTTGGTCTGGTTTGGTCTCAGTGCAGATAGAAAGGTTTAATGCCATACTGTGAAACAATCCAGACAAAGCAATAACACAAAGAAAAGCATCTGAAGGATCCTCTACCAGAAAAGTTACACAGTGCACCTTTAAAGTGAGCATTACGCAGCCCTTTTCTCCAGGACCTGCGAAATGTGCTCTGCTGTTTAGACTCCTGTACTGCCTGAAACTACGCTGCACCTCTGAGTTTTATCAAAAAGTCCTCATGGATTTGGATGGCAAGAAAGTATCGAACAAGGTGCAAGATGTCAAGAACAAACTGTAAATCTTCTGCGTTCATAATTGGACTCAAACTGTGTGTGCGTCGTATCAGAAAAGTTTCGTTCATGCAAATTGTGCCAAACTTTAGGATAGAATTTGTCCTACTGTGATGATCAATGCTTTTTTTTAGAACTTTACTTCTAGTTTTCAACTTTTTTTCACTAATTTGTTTCTTGATTGGTGTAAAACTAGAATTTATATTTACAACACACAAAATTAGAGAAACGTGTCATACGCACTAAATATAGAGCACACTTGTTTGCTACATGAGCCTTACTGAACTGTTGTTGTTACAGTATATTTGCAAAAAGATGTAGAACTTATTTTGTATTTGCTTTTTTCCTTAATTCCAAACTAACATTGTAAGTTTAGATAGAAACTGTTTGTATTTTTATATAAGTGTAATAATTTAATGAACATAATAAGGTTGAAATTCCAAAACAATATCATGAATTGGTAAAACAATGCCTTGACTTGAAGCAGCATTTTTACTTTGGATTTAATTAACATTATTTCTTTGAATTTAGTAATAACCAATTGTTCTGTAACATTAAAACAACCTGCTTGTGTGGAATCAGTTGACAAACCTTGTTTTAGTTTAATCCAATATTTAATTTCTTAGAGTGTAGCTTGGAAATGTTTTGCAAAAAGAGAAATTATATTTGTCAACTAGACAAAAGTTTATTTGGGCAAATATGTTTTGTAGCTCATCCAAGCTGCTTCTTCAGTTCAGTTCTGTTCTACCTGGACGACTGAGGGATTTTACATCTTGGAAATGTTTGTTTACTAGGGATGGGCATTCGATTAAATTGTCTTAATCGGTCGTCGGGAGAATTAACGATCGATTATCGATTAATCATTAAAGTATTTATATTAAAATGATCATCATTATTATTACTATCTGCAATACTAATCTGCATAAATAAATTCAGCTTTATAACATATAAACCATAAACACTCTAGAGCCACATCAGCCCATTTGACATTATAATGTGTTTGCAGCTTTGCACAAGTCTCACAGAAACAAAACTTAAAACCGCATGGCTAATTTGCATAAACTAAGCGAAGAAAATATCAGCTCTTGTGTCGCTGATGTGGTTCAACTTCTGTTGGACTAAAGGACATGACTCAGGTGAATACAGGTTAGTGTGACCATATTTGCGTTTGTCAAAACCAGGACACCGTACGGGGGGTGGGGCCTCGTCATCGACATTGCGCTACTCTCACCTGGCAAAGCTTTTTAATGTTTTTTGGTGTCCTGGTGCTTTGAGGTCCCTGGCACCCCCACTGGACACCGAAACATATGTGCTGCTTTGTACACTGTGCCCCCACTCCCACTTGTCTCGACCAGGATAGAAAGCAGGGAATTTCTTGTAGACGTCATCGTTAATTGCGCATTTGTGCTTCGGCATGTTTCAGGCTGACCGACTGTTTGTGTCTGCTCGCTCCTTTTGAGTGCACACAGAGCTACGAGAGCCATTCAGTTTAATGGCCCAACGAACGGTAATGAAAACCCGGACATTTGCATCACTTTATTAATTAAAAAAATCCCGGACGGCCAGGACAGGACGTGGAAAAGGGACATGTCCTGGGAAAAACAGACGTTTGGCCACCCTACGCTACGCACAGCGACCTACATTCGGTTTGTTAATTAAAACTGAACATAATCAATGAAATTCTTAATGATCAATTATCGATTAATGGACCAATCATGCTCATCCCTATTGTTTAAAAATGCAATAATTTGATGTATTCTCCTCAGACACAGACCTGATGATGACGATGATGCCGTCAAAGATGTTGTAGGGGTTCCTCAGATACTCGAAGAAGCCGAACGCGGTGAGCTTGAGGATCATCTCCAGCGTGAACATGCTGGTGAAGACGATGTTACAGATCTCCAGGACGTTGGTCAGTTCTTCAGGCTGTGGAGAAGAAAATGAACAGAGAAATTATCACGGGGTTCCTTCATGCCCTAGAAAACCTGGACAATAGTCGGCGCGTTTTCGAGACATGAAAAACACATGGAAATTTTGAAAAAGACCCAAATGTCCTGGTGAATAGATATTTTGTCCTTGAAAATGTCTCTCCCCTCTTTGCTTTTCTGTATTATTGGGAAAGTGCAAGACTTTTACCACCATTACAGTAAAACAGAGCAGCTGGGATCCTCTAAAACCCGCCAAAATGCAGAAAATTACACCCCTTTTACACAAAATGACAAACCCTCCACCACCAGAAGTTACTCAATGCACCTTTAACTTTACAGAACATTATTATTCCAGTAAATATTTGTGCTTCTACAGTCTGAATGAAATCTATGGTAATTAACTTGCGATCAGTGTGGACTTTGGGTATATTCAGGCCACATTTTTTCACTATTTTTGACCAATACGGCCCCCAAATATCATTTTACCCACGGCCCCGAACAAAACCAGAAACAGCCGTGTTTGTGTGTGCGTGTGAAAGATAGAAAAACACAGTCATCTCCGAACACAAGCGCAGTGACAATAGACGCGTGGACATCTGCACAGGAAACTATTGTGTATTCAGCGGCTGTCAATCAAACTGTCACCAGGAGAAGTGTTTTTTATCTGTGAAAAATGAACAGGCTTTGTATCTTTAATAGTCGGAAAGGGAGAGGACGGCGAGGAAAACAGGCTTATTCGAAAGATAAAATAGAATGGTATACAAATTATATTAAAATCATGGCTAACAGATAAAGAAAACATACTTTAAAATGGTTAAATCAGACTAGTTTTGTTCACTTTAGTTCACAGTTAGATCCATATTAGGTATTCAGTCTGGTTTCCATCTGGTTTAGCTCTGGTTTGGTCCATTCTCAGTTACATTTTTCTTGAGTAACTTAAAAAAATATATTTTTTAGAGTACTTTTCTAGCAACATACTTTCACTACAATTATTTTAGTAGTAGTACTTGAGTTGTGGTCAGGAGTGTAGTACAAAATTCTGCGCCCTGTTTTAGTGTTGTAGTAATCGAGACCGGTCTATGTCTTGAGACCAGCCTCGAAAACATTTTTTTTACAGTCTTGTCTCGGTCTTGAAGGTGTTTGGACTCTGCCTTGTCTCGGTCTTGAAGGTGTTAAGACTTGGTCTTGCCTCGGTCTTGAAGGCGTTTGGACTCGGTCTTGTCTCGGTCTTGAAGGCGTTTGGACTCTGCCTTGTCTCGGTCTTGAAGGCGTTTGGACTCGGTCTTGTCTCGGTCTTGAAGGCGTTTGGACTCTGCCTTGTCTTGGTCTTGAAGGTGTTAAGACTTGGTCTTGTCTCGGTCTTGAAGGCGTTTGGACTCGGTCTTGTCTCGGTCTTGAAGGCGTTTGGACTCGGTCTTGTCTCGGTCTTGAAGGCGTTTGGACTCTGGTCTTGCCTCGGTCTTGAAGGCGTTCAGGACTCATTCTTGTCTCGGTCTTGAAGGCGTTTGGACTTGGTCTTGCCTTGGTCCTGACGGCGTTTGGACTTGGTCTTGCCTCGGTCTTGAAGGCGTCAGGACTCATTCTTGTCTTGGTCTTGAAGGTGCTTGGACTCGGTCTTGTCTCAGTCTTGAAGGCATTTGGGCTCGGTCTTGTCTTGGACTCTTGGTCTGATACTCGTCAAGTGTAATCAAATTTAATTATGATCGCTGCTGTCGGAAGTAAATTACTTACTGCGACATTTTGTTGAAGTTTGCTTAATAAAAGTTCACAAATGCATCTGTATTTGTCACGATGTGAGTTTGGTAAATGTGCAGAGGCTGGCAAATCCCACTGTAAAACCAGTAAGATAATATAACTCCAGTTAGGAACCACTTTTTTCACTTTCTTCACAGTTTTCTGTAAAGTGCCAGTTAAAAAAACGGGTTCGCAAATTGTGGGTGAGGGTCCAAAAAGGTGCAGAGTCAGTACAGTACAGTTTGCTTGACTTATTTTATGCCTAAATAAACATTAATCAGATAAAATGGAGATAGATTTACAAAAACATTGATATGTATGTGTCAAAATAACTGTAAAATACAAATAAATGTTAAAAATGACAAAGATGGTCTCGATTTGGTCTGCTCTTGTCCCGGTTTCGACCCTCAGAGGTCTTGGTCTCGTCCTGATCTCGGAACCCTGTGGTCTCGGACTGGTCTTGGTCTCGACTACTACAACACTATGCTGTGTACAGATCATCTTGGTGGGGCTGTATTACATATTTTGTGAAGAAAAAAAAAAAAAAACTTCCCTTTTTTCACTGGGACTGGACCACACACTTATTTTTGTTTTGCTGTATGCTCCCAGCTATCGTCCTGGGTTATAGTTCCAGTGTGATCCTTGCGTTTCCTGGTTTAATCCTGCTTTAATCCAGGCTCAGTGAAAGACAGCAGAAGGATATCAGGAGATCAGACTTCATCAGTTGAACACACAGCACAGTACACATCACGGCGTATACTCCCCTCAGTCCTCTTTGTGTTTGTATGCATTCACTTTCCTGTATTATTCTCTCCCATTCAGCATGTGTCAGCAACTGTTATTATTATGGGTTTATTTGATGATGACAATGCATTTTAAAGGTCCTATATTACGCAAAAATGACTCTTGTGAGGTTTAAGCCGTGTTAGAATGGTGTTATCTTGTGAAAAAAACGTTTGTTGTTTTGTTTCATTCACACATGTTTGAGTAATCCTGCATTATTAATCTGTCTACATTTCCAAAGCTCAAAATGCTCGTTCCACCTTGTGACGTTATGAAGTGGCTACAGCAAAAAGTGCAGTGTTAAAATTGACACTTAGAATCGACACATAGACACATAGAATCCATTTTAACATTTCCTCAGGGTTTAAATGAGTCCGATCTATTTATGGCAAAGCAGAGAAATCAATTTGTCAACTGGACAAAATTTTAGTTTGGTCGAATAGGTTTCACAGCTCATCCAAGCTGCTTCTTCAGTTCTGGTCAGACACTGATGGACATTTTCCTGGATGAGCCGTGAAACATATTCGACCAAACAAAATTTTTCGTCCGGTCGACAAACTGATTTCTCTCCTTTGCCATGGATTGTACCTGGACGACTGAGGGATTTTTTACACATTTCCGATCTATTTAATATTTTTGGAAATGTTAATCTGGACCAAAGTTCCTGTTTAACCCCGAAATCAAGAGTTATATTAACATTTTAGTAAAGTAAACGGATAACACTTTGTAGGGTTATCCTCATTTAGCTGAACAACACACAGAGGTGTTTTATTTTTTACACTTTATTTGAGTTAATTTAAGATGAAATTATGTATAAAACTGGTCCAAACTGGTCTGGAGTTTGAAGTGGTGGGTGGGGTAAGTTGAATTAACTTCAACCATATCAACTCAAATAATAATAAACAACAAATAATACCAACTCAAACTCCTGTTTAACTTTCAAATAGTTAAAATAACACTTTTTGTGTTAAAAACACAAAAAAACTTTGAAATATTCCACCTTGTAATTTTAACCCTCCAGTTTTTCCTGTGTACAGCTACTTTTTACCTTTTGTTCAGTAGTGATTGGGAATTCCATTAGCCTGATTCATCAGCCGGTTTTACTTCATTTCACTTCGTACAAACCGTCTGACCTCGCAGCCTTAGATTTCGTTTGCTCAACCGTAGGCAGGTACTTTTTTTCATTTAACCAATCGCTGCTATTTGGTCGTGACGTATGTAATGCGCCGCTAATAGGGCTAAATGGTATATTAAGCTTTTACCAAATCCCGTAGGAAGAAGGACAATAATGTCTTTCCCCTTGATGAAATTCACCAAACATTCTCTTTATTCCAGCTTTAAATCCTCGATCTCAGGAATCGTTGACAACACTGAATATATCACTCTTCACTGATTGGCTGGTGCCCAAACTTGCACTTTCAGTGTTTTTGTGAACCGTCTAGTGCAGGGGTGTCCAAACTTTTTCATCAAGGGCCATATATTTAAACACAGATGAAGCAGAGGGCCAGTCGAGGGCCATAGACTAATGCTCAATACAGTGAATATTTGAAATATGTGCATGTTTAACACCAATAGCATGAATAAACACTGATGGCTCATGCTAAGATCCTTAAAACCACACACTAAATATTAAATATTCACTTTATCAAGGTAGATTTTCCAAATACTTGCAGTAAGAAGTTAATATTTAAATGATGTAAGGTAATTTGAGCCAATTCACCTGGAAGCCTGAGGGCCAAGAAAAATTTGTCTGAGGGCTGCAATGGGCCCACGGACCATAGTTTGGACATGCCTGGTCTAGTGTTTTCCAATTCCTGACCTAGTTGCTGGAGAGAAATGAAATTGAACAAAGGCACTAGGTCTGATGAATGATGATTCAGACAAATGATTCTAGTGAAGGTGTATGGAGTTTAAAAACACAGTGAGGCACTTCCTGCATTACCACATGACATCACAACGTGTAACAGAGTGTTTTCTGTTGAAGAGAGGGACTCAGCGTAAACATGCAAGGTGTGTGCGTCAGAAAAGTGTAATATGGGCCCTTTAAAGAGGCAGTAGTTTACCTTTTATTGTTTTGAAAATGCTCTATTTGCTCTTTCATTTTTGTTGCTCTGAGTAGTTTCTCCCTTTGCTCTCTGTGCTAAGTCTCTCCCCCTTCAGAGCGCTATCACAACACGATCAGTGTGCATCTCGCTAATAACTACTGCACATTGCGTCAGTATTTTGAAGTTGTTGTGTACACTTTTGCATCTTACTTTTGTATTTTTGTGTAGAAATGACGTACTCAAACATGCATGGATGATAAATAAAACCACTTCAGGCACTTTTTGAACAACGTTATAATATGGTACTTTTTTACTTTTACTTTTACTTGAGAAACTTCTTGCCCTTGTACCTGTACGTAAAATTGAGTACTTCATCCACCACTGGTCATATTACAGTCCATGATCTACAGTTTTCTCCTCTTTTTCTTCTTCTCTCCATCTGTATGCACTCCGTCACCCGCTCCTCCCTTTGTGACTGACTGCGCGATATGGATCAGATGCTTTCTCCGATACCCCCCCGCGAGTTTGTATTTCCGAAGCTCGGCGACAAAAGAAACAGCCAGCTAGGCCCTGCCAAACTTAGCAAAGCGCTGCCTCTCCGTAATCCTCTCTCTTTCTCTTTCTCTTCCTCTCTTTCTCTCATATCTCTCCATCCCCGGAGGTTGCAAAGTCTGTCCGCACTGCCATTATCGGACGGGGCTATCTCCGGGCCGATCGATGTGGTCAGAGGAGATCCATCTCTCCGAATCGGTTTCAGCAGGTGCGGTGAGAAATCAATCTGGCTTAGGTTCAATGTTATGGGGGAGAATATACTCAAAGATACAGTGCGACGGTGGATTCAGGGGTTTGGAAAAGTAATATTGGTATTTCAGGTTTGAGAAGACTGCAAGATTAATCGTAATTGGATTTTGAATGGACGCAAAGATTTTTAGATAGATAAACAAAAATAATTCCCTCACTGTACCTGATTACCTTATTTTTCGGATTATAAATCGCTCCGGAGTATAAATCGCACCAGCGTAAGAATGCGTAATGAAGAAGAAAAAAACATATATAAGTCGCACCGAACAGTAAGTTGCATTCTTTGGGGGAAAGCTATTTTATAAAATCAGAGACCAGGAACTGACATCTCATCTTGAAAGGAAGGTTACAGTAATAACAATAGTAATAACAATAGAACAGAGAACAACAGACTGTTAACGTCACATATGAACAGTTCTTCAGATAAACTATAACATAAACAACAGAACAGAACAAGTTTAACAAACTCTCCATCTCACTCCAAATCACTAAATCCATTCAATTCTTCATCCTCTGTGTCACTTCTGAGCAACTCCGTGACTTGTAGAGGTAAACGGAGCGCCACTTCCTCTTCTCGTGTAGCTGTCGTCAGACTCAACATCAGTTCCAGTTAGAATTATTCCAGCGTTTCCGAATCCTGACAGGATGGTTTCGGTGTCACTGAAGTCCAGGCTTTGTCGATCCATCCAGTGACTTCCAGGAAAGTTTCATGGTGCACCCTCCCTGTGTCACAAATTTGTCACTCACTCCAAACTTTCTTTCTGCTGCTCGATTACAGTTTTCAGGTGCATATTTTGCTACTTGCAGCTTGTAATCTGCAAAATAAGATTTTCTTTTTGGGGGACATTTGTGTTCAGTCTTCTCAGTTGTTTTTATAAGTTTGTTAAATTTTTTTATTTCCAGTGGTACAGAAGTAATGGTGCGATCGACTGACATGATACAGACAGGACAGAGGCTCTTTCTGCAGGAGACATGCGCAGTAGAGTGAAGTGACAGTGGTACAGGAGGAACAGGAGCAGCAGATACTGACACACAAGACTAGAGCCTCTCGCGGCTTCAGTGTAAAAATGTTAATATATAAGTTGCCCCGAAGTATAAATCACAGGACCACCCAAACCATGAAAAAAAGTGCAACTTTTAGTCCGAAAAAGACGGTATTACTGTTTTAAAAACATGAAAAAAAAGAACTAGTTAATTTGAAAAGGTTTACAGTGGTCCAAAGTTATTCCTCACTTACCTTATGCATTCACCACAGAGCAGAGTTTCACTGTCAGTGCTAACTAACCACACACTTCCTGATTATGGGGAAATACACTCAAAAATGGTACGACGCTTTATACTGGGGTTTGAAAAGGTAGTATTAATATTTTAGGTTTGCTACTGCTGCAAGGTTAATCGCAAATTTGAATGAATTTGGAATTTAAGACCAAATTTCCTCAAAAAACAACTAACTAAATTGTGCATAACAGTGGTGGATGGAGCTTGTGGAGGCATTTAACTAGACTAACGAGTGTTCTAAAAAGTGTTCTCAAATTTTTGTTATCTTTACTCCACTCTGGTTGTGGAAAGAGCTAATAAACTCGTAGTGAATTATTAGGACGCTCTGAATGCATAAGGTAAGCGAGGAATAACTTTGGACGACGGTAAACTGTTTAAAACGAACTAGCTCGGCCCGCATCAGGTTTGTTAAGCTATTAAGGTTTTGCGTCTGTGTCAGAAAACCACGTGACCTGGTGTTCATGCCGCCATATCGGAGGTCAAACTATCCATCTGGACAAACGTGTATTTGTGTGCGATAAAATTTGAACTGAATAACAGTGAGTGTGTATACATGTACATCAATAACCCGGTTATTAGCCATATCCCGGTTATGTCAGTATTCGGGTTACTGCGTTTACATGCGCACTGAGAAACCGGGATACTCATATCCGCGTATACATGATCAAATGGAGTATCCCGGTTTCTTGACATAATCTTACAAATGCGCAAGCGCAAAAATTAACTTAAATCAATTTCATAAACCAGGAAAAATACAAACCGTGAGCTCCTTTAGCATAAGAAGCTAAGGAGCTACGAGATCTCCCACAATCCACTGTGCAGATTCTTCATTAAAATCTTCTGCATAA
The DNA here is from genome assembly GCF_026225935.1 of Boleophthalmus pectinirostris. NCBI lineage: Eukaryota > Metazoa > Chordata > Actinopteri > Gobiiformes > Gobiidae > Boleophthalmus > Boleophthalmus pectinirostris. The sequence goes on along the minus strand of NW_026571115.1, from coordinate 30,380,454 downwards.
ATAAACTCAACTTTACAACATATAAACCATAAACACTATAGACACATCAGCCCGTTTGATCAGATAATTCAGCTCTGATCACATTTGTTTATGTTTTACAGAAATGAAACTTAAGACCGTAGGCTAATTAGCATAAACTGTTAGCGGCGATAAAAACAACTCGCTCCTTGTGCCGCTGATGCGATCAGTTTCTTTTGGACTAAATGACACGACTCTGTGGATTATGTGTGTTATTTCTGTGACAGAAGAGGCGCTAATGATGGTAAGTGTGTTCCGTGCGTATAGAGTATAGGAGATAGTTCATGTTTTAGCTTTTCAGCGTCACACGAGTGCAGGTCGTACAAGTGCAGATTGTAATGTGCAGGTTTAGCGTATTTTACAGTCATTTCACTCGTTTGGTCACTTTATTTATATTGGTCAATTTATTTATGTGACTACTGTTGTGGTGAAAGGCTGGAAAGTGTCTTTTGGACGCATGCGCACTCAACTTTATGTTGCAGTAACCGGGATACTGCGTATACATGTCACAAGTAACCCGGTTACTATCGGAATAAACCAGCTACAGTAACCTGGTTTCTAATAACCGGGATACTGCCATAACCGGGTTACTGAAACCGGGTTACTGCGTATACATGCACCATCAAGAAACCGGGATACTCAAAAAACCCGATCATAACCGGGTTATTGATGTGCATGTATACGCACTCAGTGGTTTTGACCTGTGTTGCTGTTGGATGTTCTGGCCGGATTCACTCTGCTAAAGAAGGAGGTTGAAGTATCTTTCTCTCGGATCCCGGCTGATAAAGATCGCAGACAGAGATGGAGAGCGGACATAAAAAGAGAGGGATGGGAGCTCACTGAGTACAGTCGTCTGTGCAGTCAACATTTCATTTCTGGTGAGGGACCATCTCCACACAAACGAAGAAGAGATTTACAGTGAATGAAATGATATATACGGTCGAAGAAAAGGAATTATTCTCTGGTTTTAGTTTTCATTCTGGTTAACGAATACATGTGATTTGTTTTACACTTAAAGACTTTACCCAAGACACCATCAAAGGTCTCTGGGGTCTTCACCTGTTACCCCCTGCTGCTGTCCTTCCTGATCTCAGCTGTACTTGAAATGCTGATCTTTTGAAACAATGACAGTTTTACCAAAAGGGGGTTTATAAGGGTGCTTTGTTATTGCTGTTAAATTCCTCACAATTTTGCTCATGGTCAGCTTGCTCCACAGACACCATGTGTGTCAGAAGCTCACCATCTGCCTGCTTACAACATGCAACTTCCAACCAATAAAGACACCACTACAGCAAACCAGACATGAACATGGATTTTTTTTTTTTCTTCATCAATACCAATGATGTACCAGCACGGAATCCTCAACCACCCACCCCAACGTCCTCACTTTCGCCGGCAAGGAATCCCCCCCACCCCGGCTCTCTATAGGCGAGTTGTTGACGTCATTGTTATTAAAAGCCCGCGTTGCATGCTGGGAAATATTTTGATCGGAGGCAAGAAACAGGATAGCGGTCAGACACAGTGGGTAACCTCACGTATTTATCCCCGATAATGGTAAATTCCTGCTGCATTATCGGATGCACAAATAGAAGCACGGAAGAAGGAAAATGTCTTTTTCGTATTCTGAGTGAAAAGAACCGCTAACGGCTTTCAAACATTTGCAGAGCAAACATAGAAGATCCTAACAAACCGTGGACTCCAACAAGTTCAACAAAGCATCGAGACTCTTGGAGGTTTTCATCTTTTCTGCTGTGAATGGCCCAGGAGTTTCCACCAAGTCATTGTGGATATCGCCCAAGTGAATATTTGTCCAGGTAGTTGGCGATTCTGACCAGAAATTTGGTTTGGTCCACCTTTTGTCAGGGTTGAAAAGGGTGATTTTGCGTCCATCGATGCTTATGACCAATTTCTGGTCAAATGGTCTTGGGTCCTCTGACGTTAGAGTGGATAAATAACCGGGATCAATACCCTTTACGTGCTTTCTCGCTCCGTCCGTCATGTTGAATTAGTGTTTCTTGCCGCCGACCAAAATAATTCCCAGCATGCAACGCGCGCTTTTGTCAACAATGAAACTCGCCGGGGTCGCTCCAACTCTGATTTTGACCCCCATTCTACTTCCCCTGGCTGTTATCAGGATCAGATGTGATGTTTGGTGATCAACAAAAGATCTCACCCATCCCGCTACAAAATATTTATCTGCTTCTAACACCGTGTAGCTTTTCAGTTCTTGATTAGTGCAGGACGATGTCGAATGAATGAAGTAGTTGCAAATATGTAGACCAGGGGTGTCAAACTCATTTTGGTCCGGGGGCCGTATCCAACCTACTTTGATCCCAAAGGGGCCGGATCAGAAAACTCATGGCATATAAACCCCAAAAACAGCAATAAGTTCAAATATTTCTGCATCTATTACAGAAATCATTTATAATTGATGAACTCTTTCTTTTACAAAATATTATAATATTATGAACAACCTGAAACTTTAAGAAAAATGCAATTTCAACACGACGTTTTAACATGAACTTGTATGCATTTCATAGAATTCTGAAACTTGGCATCTTTTAGTAACTGTAAATCTATTATTTCTAGTTGCATGTCTGTGGGCACATCAGAGGTTTTGACTGTGAATGATGTGCGAAAAATTGCAAATTCTGTCTTCAGGTTTTAAAATATAATTAAAATATTTTAGTAGAAAATCAGCCGAGGGTCAGATTAAAGGTCTTGGAGGGCCGGATCCAGCCCCCGGGCCATATGTTTGACACCCCTGATCTAGATACTAAAGTTTGGGCACAGAGTGAGCGTTGATTAGATTGACAAAGCGCTCCATCGGAATTAGATCGGGATCTATCCCACAACCCAGGAGGACGACTTTTGCTTTATACCTTTCTAATGACGGCTGATCTAACGAGCTGGCGATTTCGGGCAGTTTTACGTCGTTTGCGCCGTTTAAAGTCGCCATGATTATACTGAAATAAACTGAATAATCCCAGTCTTGACCTCCAGTACGGATGCCAAAACAATAAATGCAAATCCTTAATGCTCAACGTAGGCTTGTGGGCGGAGCATCACACAGAATGTTACAGCTATAAGTCAAATAGAGCCTGGGAGAGATCGCTAGATTACTAAAACATGCATGGATGGCATCTCAAACCACTTCAGTCATGTTTCTGATGAGGGAACAACATTCTAACACAGTAGAAAGCTCCAAAAAAAGTTGATTTTTGCGCAGTGCCCCGTCTTTAAAACTCCCCTAACTGTTCGTGGTATCAGGCCGTTGCATTTTGTCCTAATGCGATTACCATGTCATATTTTTCGTATTAAATTCTGCGCAGGTTTGAGCTTCTCTCCCGAGTGCCTCTAATCATAATTCTCTGCTTAATTAATGAACTAAAAATTGGAAAAGTTACTGGGTTGTTTTTAAGGAAAGTTGCATTAAGGCTTGAGTGAGATTAGCTTTCTCCCCTGTGGACGACGGGATTCGAGTCTCCAGTTTGCTTTCGAGCTGTTGTTCTGTCCTTAGGCAAGACACCGTTCTCCATCTGCTTGCATAATGTGTTGATGTTGATGTCTTTATACCTTGTAGATGCTGCTGAGGTGAATTAATTGAAGTAGATTTGAGTTTATTATCATTTGTTTTAGTTATTCTACCCATATACAATTTTTTAAGTCATACTATGGAACATTTCTGGTGGAGAGTGGGCCACCTACTTGTCATGTCACCAGGCCAAGAACAAAAATTTTAGAACACTTTCACACCTGTTAGTCTAGTTAAATCAGGGGCGTCAAACTCAAATTCACAGAGGCCAAAATTCGTGGGCCAAACTAAATATTTTTTGAAACATGTCAACAATATATGCATATTTTCTCTTCTTTCGAGACATGTAATGTTAAACCTTTTCTTATTAAAATAAATGTTTAATAATAGTTTTGCTTAAACACTGAATTCAGAACAAGCAGAATATAAAATAATAACAAAAGTAGATACAAATATTTTGGCATCTCTTCTTAGATACAACTTCTACGACTGGCGTGGCAGCCGGTGGGCCACCTCTAATACATATTTGATATGAACCTGCGGGCCAAATATAATTATATTGCGGGCCAAATTTGGCCCTTGGGCCTGAGTCTGACATGTCTGAGTTAAATGGTTTGGTTTCAGGAAACATTGTTTTCATTTGGTCACATTTTCACCATGTTTTAGCTCAAATGAACCAAAACAAAAGAAAACAGAATATACCCTCTGCCTGAGATGTTGCTGCACTGGAAATAGTGCTAGAAATGACAAGTAGGGGTGTGCAAAAATATTGAAATATCAGTATATTGTATAATTTAATATGATGATATTGAATCGATACTGTATATCGAGGGTATTTTTTGGTGTATTTTACTTAATTATTTGGTTACAGCGCTACAGTTTTGTTGCTTGTTCAGTGAAATGAAACTCGTTTATGCGACACATTTGACATTTTCACAGTTTTGATGATTAAAATGTTTGTGCTTCATATGAAGTGGTTTAATAAAGACTTTTAGTATCACAGCCATGATTTAGCCTTTATTTTTGATTGAACCATATCAAATCAATTTGAAATATATCATATCGAACTGAAAGCTGACTGTATCGAGGTATGTATCGTATCGTGGCCTATGTATCGAGGTATGTATCGTATCGGTAACTCCTTAATGATGCCCAGCCCTAATGACAACAAAGAAGAAACTGCATTAGCCCATTGCCCACAGTTAAGTCCCTTCCCTACTACTTCTGTATTACTTGTCAACAAAAGTTAAGATGCAACAGATTTTAGCAATGTTTGGATTTCACATTTGGATTCTACAAACACCTACAGAAACACACACACGCAGCTCTTTACTTTACAAACCAGTGTCACTGATGAGCCTCGACTCCACTGTTTCCGTGATCAGTCCCAGAAACTGTGATATTTTGGTCTAATTACGTGAAATAACAGCGATAATTAATTTGCTCCTCACTATACGTCTTGTCACTGCCTGTTTCTCCCGGTTTGATCATCATTCCGGAGTTGTTTATGCTCAGCGCACTGCAGAAGCTCGCTGGGATGAAAAACGGCGGGTGGCGTTCGCATCACAAATGAACCGCACCACAGTCCATTTGCAAACCAAACCAAGACAACTCAAGTCAAAGAGAGTGTTTACATGCACATCAGTATCCCATGATCAAATACAGTATCCCGGTTTCTTGACATGATCATACAAATGTGCAAGTGCAACAATTATATACTTAATCAACCAGGAAAAAACAACCATGAGCTTCTTTAGCTATGAGGTATCCCACAATCCACTGCGCAGATCAAAACCAACATTTCCAAACATTGTACAAGTTCTACACTGCAGCAAATTCTTCTCTTTAGACTCTTCTGCATAAATAAACTTTACAACATATAAACCATAACCACTATAGAGCCACATCTGCCTGTTTGATAGTATAATGCAGCTTTGAGCATAATTGTTTATGTTTTACAGAAACAAAACTTACAACCACATGGCTCATTTGCATAAACTATAAGCGCTGAAAAAAAAAGTCTCGTTCCTTGTCCCATAACGCAGTCAGCTTCTATAAGACTAAAGGACATGAGTCAGTGGAAGTGTTTTTTTTTTTTTTTCTGTGACAGAGGATGTGCTGCTGTTGTCAGTGAGTCTGTTCTGTGTGTTTATTGCATTGGAGGTGGTTCATGTTCACTTTTCAAACCTGTGCAGGTCGTACGAGCGCAGGTCGTACGTGCGCAGGTCGTACGTGCGCAGGTCGTACGCGCGCAGGTCGTACGCGCGCAGGTCGTACGCGCGCAGGTCGTACGCGCGAGTGCAGGTCGTACGCGCGCAGGTCGTACGCGTGTGAAGTTTTAGCGCAGTTCTTTCAGTCATTTTACTAACTTTATTTATGCTGCTCACTGTATTTATGTCGACTACTGTTGTGATGAAAAGACTAAAAAGTGTTTGTCTTTTGGACAGGGATACTGTGGCATGTATACGCAGTATCCCGGTTACTGCAACATAAAGTTGAGTGCGGAATATCGGAATATAACAACTACAGTATCCCGGTTTCTCATAACAGGGATAATGGCTTATTCGGGATACTGAAACCGGGATACTGCATATACACTGAAAAAACGGTCCGAGAGGGGTTGCTCAAATTGCAAAAACAAATTTGACAACAATAACATCACTTTTTTACGTTTCTCTGTCAAGCATGTTTAAATCTTACAAACATCGCTTGATTGTGGCCGATGTGAGACCTGCATGTTTTAATCAGGTTGAGGAAACATGACTTTATTATAATTTCTGGTGAGGCTCCTCCCTCTGGAATTCTCCTCCCCAAAACTTTTGGAGGGAAAATTCAAATGTAACAGGACACAGGACAGATACAGGAGCAGAGGACAAACAGTGTGGAGCAGGAGGATTATGAAGCTGATCTGGAGGTGAGACTTTTCAAAGATTTTATTATGTGCTTCTCCGGCCTAGAATGTCGTCATTGTTAAAACATGTTTGTGTTGTTTTATTTGAAATTAGAGGTAATGTAAGGACTGTTTCCTTGAAACAAATTGTTTTTGACTGTCCATCTACAAGAGTGTGACACTTGTACTAAGATTTGAATGTGTTGCTTCCAGAGTCGTCTACAAACACAGAGTGACGTCCAGGTTCTGCTGGAGCTGTGGGGAAGTTCATGAATGTTATAGTTGATGTTTCAGAAAAAAGGAAGATGTTTGAGCAAAGTAAGTAAACCAACTAAAATTATTTAAAAATTTTTCAAAATGAACTTCCTATTGAAACAGCTGTCGTGTTTCTACAGGGTGATGTGGCACTAGGAGACTTTATACCAGATGCCCTCCCTGTTACTGTGTTTAGAGGAAGAAAAGCAGCACATGGTGAGTTTTGTTTCTGCAGATACACTTCTAATGTTCTTGTTCTTCTGTTCTGGTCCATTATTGTAGTAATAAGTACTTTAAGTGTATTTAAACATGTACAACAGAGTAGATCATCAGAATGTGATCATCATGTGTTATTCGTGTGTCCACAGGCAGAGACCAGAGCTTCTTCACTGGAATAAATCTTCACACTGTCCAGTTCCAAACTGTGTGTCTCTGTCCCTGTGCTCTTTGTGTTTGATTCTGTTTAAGACAATACAGAACTGTAGAAAACTAAAGACTGTTTTTGTATTCTTTTACAGAATTTGATCAATTAAATTAAATTATACATACTTATACATTTCATGATAAGGTACCATAAGATAAATATGCATATTCAGCATGATTTGTTCAAATTTCATCAACATGAAAAAGTGACGTTCATGTTCCGAGAAAAATATGTGTAGAGGGGTTCGAAAAAAGTTTCAAAGCCTAAACATAATTTTATTGCGTGCAACCGCTGTCCATAACTTTTTTACGCAAATCCAGCAACTTTTTTTTTTCAGTGTACATGCTCCACAACGAAACTGGAATACTCAAAACCTGATCATAACCGGGATACTGATCAGAGTTGAACTAAAAAAAAAAAAAAGGAGTGCATGGCAAAAGCTCCTTAAACTATGACGTATCTCTGTGAATCTGACCCAAACTGCACTTACAAGACTACACCTGCAGGGGGAGTCCACGCAAAAACTATTTATGCAGAAAACTATACTCGTAAACATGAGTTTAATCTGACTTTCTACACAGAAATTCCAAAACAGTACACAATCTTCAGCTAACTTCTCAACTTCTCCTTCACCCTACACTTATATCACGGTCTGTAATGTTGTTCAGAGAGACCACTGGCACAAAACACCAGCCAGTTCTCCATCACTCCGCCCCGGGGCAGCTCTGGCACCACAGAAATACCAACGCTGCAATGTTACGCAACTTGAACTGTCCAGAAAACGTTATATAAGTCTAAAGCGTGACTATTAATATTATGATTATGACTTTTGAGTTCCTGCCCACACCAGTGAAAAGTGCTGTGTAACCTCTCTCTTTTTTTTCTCTCTTTCTCTCTCTCTCTCCATCCTCTTCCCCGCACACGTTTCCAGTTTATTTTTAGTTTCTTCCGAGATGAGAGTATACGCTGTCGGGGTGCGTGGGCGGAAGGGAGAAAGAGAGAGAGAGAGAGAAAAAAGAGAGGGAGAGATGACGGAGGTGTGCAAGCCAAGTCAGTGAACATGTGAGTCTATGGGATTTGGCACTGGGGTGAATTATAGATAGACAGATGAAGAAGAGAGAGATGGAGAACGAGAGAGAATGCAAAGAGGGAGAGAGAGAGATAAAGAGAAAGAAGAGAGAGCGAGATGACGGAGGTGTGCAAGCCAAGAGAGTGAGTCTACGGGACTTGGCACTGGGTAAATTATAGATAGACAGATGAAGAAGAGAGAGATGAAGAACAAGAGAGAAAACAATGAGAGAGAGAGAGAGAGAGAGACAACAAAAGGAAAGATAAACGAGAGGGAAAGATTTTTAGAGAGAGATACGGAGAAAAAGAGAAAAAAAAACTATTGAGAGAGATAGAGTTAGAGAGAGGGGGGATCAGAAAGAAAGAAAGAGAGAGAGAAGAGAAGACAACAAAAGGAGAGAAAAAGGGAACTATTTTTAAAGAGAGAGAGATGGAGAAAAAGAGAAAACTATAAAGAGATAGATAGATAGAGATAGATGAGATAGAGAGAGAGAAAGGGGGGGTTAGAAAGAAAGAAAGAAAGAAAGAAAGAGAGAAACAGAGAAGACAAGGAAAGGAAAGTGAAAGAGGGAAAGATTTTTTGAGAGATATGAAGAAAAAGAGAGGAAACAATGGAGACAGAGAGAGAGAGAGAGACAGAGAGAGAGAGAGAGACAGAGAGAGAGAGAGACAGAGAGAAAGAAAGAAAGAAAGAAAGAAAACAGAGAGAGAAGACAAGGAAAGTGAAAGAGGGAAAGATTTTTTGAGAGATATGAAGAAAAAGAGAGGAAACAATGGAGACAGATAGAGAGACAGAGAGAGAGAGACAGACAGAGAGAGAGACAGAGACAGAAAGAAAGAAAGAAGAAGAAAGAAGAAAAAAGAAAAAAAGAAAGAGAAAGAGGGAAAGTTTTTTAGAGATAGATTTAAGAAAGAGAGGAAACAATGGAGATAGAGAGAGAAAGAAAAAAGAAAGAAAGAAAGAAAGAAAGAGAAGAAAAAGAAAGAAAGAGAGGGAAAGTTTTTTAGAGATAGATTTAAGAAAGAGAGGAAACAATGCAGAGAAATAGAGAGACAGACAGACAAAGAAAGAGATGACAAGGAAAGGAAAGAGAAAGACAGAGAGAGGAAAAGATCTTTAGAGAGAAATCTGGAGAAAAAAGAGAGGAAACAATGGCGAGAGAGAGAGAGAGAGAGAGAGAGAGAGAGAGAGAGAGAGAGAGAGAGAGGGGGGGTTAGAAAGAAAGAAAGAGAAACAGAGAGAGAAAAGACAAGGAAAGGAAAGTAAAAGAGGGAAAGATTTTTTGAGAGATATGAAGAAAAAGAGGAAACAATGGAGATAGAGAGAGAGAGAGAGAGAGAGAGAGAGAAAGAAAGAGAAGAAAAAGAAAGAGCGGGAAAGTTTTTTAGAGATAGATTTAAGAAAGAGAGGAAACAATGCAGAGAAATAGAGAGAGAGACAGACAGACAAAGAAAGAGATGACAAGGAAAGGAAAGAGAAAGACAAAGAGAGGAAAAGATCTTAGAGAAATCTGGAGAAAAAAGAGGAAACAATGGCGATAGATAGATAGATAGATAGAGATAAAGCTAGAAAGAAAGAAAGAAAGAAAAGAAAGAAAGAAAAGACGAGGAAGAAAGAAAGCAAGAGAAGATGAGAAAAGAGAGAGGGAGATATTTTTAGAGGGAAAAAAATATGCAGAAAAAGAGAGAAAACAATGGAGAGATAGAGAAAGAGATAGAGGGAGTGAACACATGAGTCTGCAGGATTTGGCATCTGTAAATTATAGACAGACAGAGAGAGAAAAGAGAGAGAGAGAAAACAAGAAAGTGAGGGAGAAAGAGAGGGAGAGATGACGGAGGTGTGCAAGCCAAGTGAGCACTGGGGTGAATTATAGATAGACAGATGAAGAAGAGAGAGATGGAGAACGAGAGAGAGGGAGAGAGACAATAAAAGGAAAGATAAAGGAGAGGGAAAGAATTTTAGAGAGAGAGAGCTACAGAGAAAAAGAGAACAAACTATGGAGAGAGACAGAGTTAGAGAGGGGAGATTAGAAAGAAAAAAGAGAGAAGAGAAGACAAGAAAAGAAAAGGGGGAGGGAAGAGAGGGAAATATTTTTAGAGAGAGAGAAAGAGAAAACTATAAAGAAAGATAAATAGAATAGAAAGAGAGAGAGGGGTTAGAGAGAGACAGAGAGAGAAGATAAGGAAAGGAAAGTGCAATAGGGAAAAAAATTGAGAGATATGGAGGAAAAGAAAGGGAACAATAGAGATAGATAGAGAGAGAGAAAGAGAGAGAGAAGGTAAAGGAGAGAAAGACAGAGAAAACAAGAAAAGGACGGAGAACGAGAGAGCGAGATGATGGAGGCACGCGAGCAAAGTCACTGAACACATGAGTCTAAGTGAAGATGAACAGATAGAGAAGAGAGAGATGAAGAACAAGAGAGAATTCAATGAAGGAGAAGGGGAGAGAGAGAGAAAGACAAAGGAAGGGAGAAACAGCGAGAGAGATGGGATTTGGCGTGAGTAAATTATAGATAGACAAACAGCGAGAGAAGAAAGAGAAAATGACAAAGGGAGAGAAAACAATTAAGAAGTGTGTGAGAGAGAGAGAGAGGTCAGTGAACACATGAATCTATGGGATTTAGCACTGGCTAAATTATGGATAGACAGAGAGAGAAGAGAAAGAGAGAGACACCAAGGAGGAGAGAAAGAGACAGAGAGGAGGAGAGAGAGAGAGGGAAAGATTACATTATTTTGATTCCTGACCGAGTTGCTGGAGAGAAATTAAATTGAGCAGAGGCACTAGAGAATTTATTTATTTGTATTATTTATTTCGACTAACTGGTGCTTACTGGCCTTCATAGTCTCACCACTTGCTTTATAAACCTCCTCCTCTGGAAGCGTCGTCAAAGGGGCTTGAACACTCAAAGATCACACTATGTTCTCTTTTGAAATCATACTATGTTGACATTTCAAGTCCCCCCGGGCCCGAATTATTGATGGTAAATAAACTTCTCCCGAGTAAGACGTCCCGTTGGTCTCCAGACTTTTACCTCCACCCTTTCTCAGACAAGCTGAAAACTTCGACAACAACACCAGCCTGGCTACTGTGGGAATTAATTTCTGTATTTTTAGTTTTTCATTCATGTTAATTCACCATGCAGTGTGGGAAGGGGTTCAATGTTCTTGTACAAGTGTCATAAAGAGAAGTCAGTGTCTGAACTTTAAAATGTCAATGAGTTTGGGACATGTTATGATGGATGTCAAGTCTTTATTTCAGGAATGCAGGTCCAACTTGAAAAAAAACCAGGGAAACAGACACAAGGCTCAACTCGGCTTGAAGTTTTTTATTGAAATAATTTGATTATTTTTTTAGTTGTAGTAGTAGTAGTAGTAGTAGTAGTAGTGGTATTTGTAGTTGCAGCATGTAGCGGTAGCAGCAGCAGTAGCAGGTCGAAAACCTTTAAAGTAAACAAATGTGTAATTAAATTAGCATTTTACAATTTCATTAGTTATATAATCCAATTTAATTTTAATTAATACACTTCAATTATAATATAATTTATATATAATATATTATTTATATACATATTATTGTATTTTTTTTATATCTAGCACATTTCACACATGAACTTAAATAGCTATCATTTTAACCAATAATTTTTTAATCCAATAATTAACTTTTTATACAGTTTTAAATGAATATGAAAGTAATATTTGAAGATAAATTCTGATACATAAATACATTGTTTTTTAATTGCTAAATAACATATATTTATATAATATTTAACTAGAGCTACTTAAACTTAGGATTTACATCATTTTCTTTATTTATAGAGTAGTAAATCTGATTTAAACAATTTAGTTATTCAACTTAACTCTTTTGGCATTTTCAAACTTAAATTGAATTTATTTACAGTTCCTTTTAAACTAATTTTAAAGTTAAAATTCCTCACCAGTAGTGTCTCTGTTTCCCCTCACATTCCTTGGTTTGCTTTGATTTGTTTGCACACACCTGAGCCTAATTAAATGATTACAGAGACACACCTGGTTACCTTGTTTTTTGTCTTGCTGCCATCTACTGGCCAGACTAAAAATAACCTAATCAACTAATAAAAAGGGAGGGGAGGAGGAAGAGGAGGGAGCAGAGGTGAGAGGAGACAAGGCTCTGGACTGGAGGTGAAAACTTGGTGCAGGGGCTGGGCTTTTTAACTTGACAATGGACTTTGTGATGTATATGAGACATAAAGGGGGAGTGTCTGAACTCTTTAACATATGACTATCTGTGGTTACACTGTCTGGGTCAACATTTCTGTGAATTTCCTGTAAATACCAGTTACAGTTTGTCAATATTCTGACGAGATGGTCAGTATAAAGCTGTCAGCTCTTCTTGTACTAGGAGAGGTGACGTGGAGAGATGCTGTGTGAATCAACTTGAATCAAGAGATCTGTACCTGTGTGAGCCTAATAAAGAGACATGTTTGTGAACACCTTTAATCCTTCTGGACTCTCTTTTAAGGCTCTTTTCAGGCCCCTCCAGAAGAAGCTGACACTACGCTTTCCCTTAAAGGTTGTATGGAGGATTTTTTTTGTTGTTTCAAATTGTCAATGAAAGTTTAAAATACCATTACCGAGATGCAGCAGCTTCGTAATTATGATGACAAAAAGAATGAAAATCCATCAACTGTGGACATGTTGAGGCCAGATAAACATCAGCCAATAGAAAACGAGGCTCCCTCTTTTTCTATTGGCTGTTAGGTCGTCAATCAAACTCCCTACGTTTCTAGCGTAACTGACTCGTTGTCGCGCAGGGATTTCGTGGTGTATGGGGCAGTTCTTAGAGGCTTTTTCAAACTGTAGCTTCGTCGCAATTCGCACAGAGTTTGTCGCGACGGTGGACGAGAATCAACGACCGGTTCGCCGCCAAAGAAAGTCAGTTTTTTGAGGTCGCTGAAAGAAGAAGAGAAGGAGAAAAGGAGCGAAGACAAACTGAGGTGATTCTTGGAGATTCCTTCCAGCGATGGCGCGACTGAAGCAGACGAAGGGTCTAAAAACTGAAGACGCGTCGGTCGCTAAATTATTTCTAGACAGGAAACTTCAACGGTAATTCTGAACTGGCTGTAAACAAACGTGATTTCTAGAGTAAAGAGACGGGACGAGATGTTTCTACTGAGGAGCTGTGGAGGAGGAAGGTGGTGTCACACATGCACAACATTTGAAAAATTATTTCTCTTCCCTTAAAATATCCTCTATACAACCTTTAATTGACGAGACTCCGAGCCTGACATGTAGGCGGGATGAATGTGACCTGGCCGTTCAGACTGAAGTCGCATGTCAAAAGTTCGGATATGTATCGGTTTTAGGAGCACATATCCAAGTGTCCTGGGTCGCGTTTGAAAAAAAATCGGATCTGTGTCATTCAGACTGTCGTTAAAAGATCAGATACAGGTCACATAGGGACGAAAAAATCAGATTTGGGTCACTTCAGGCTGCAGTCTGAACGTAGCCTTAGTGAATGTTGATGATATCAGCCGCAAAGTATCAGTACAGTTTTACAGCCAGACTCACAACTTTGTAAAGTACTGGAAAAGTGTGTATTCTGGAACCAAAGTGAAGGTCAGTGGTCAGTCCGGGCCAACTATTACATCGTTTGAATCTGCTTTCTTGGCAGCTTCCTCCACTTTCCTCACCCAGACTCTTGCCTCTGCTGCCTCCCCGTGCCCCGGAGGAGTTGTTGCGCTCAGTGCGGTTTGGAGCCAGGCTAAACGTTTACACCTCCGTTAGCAGCGCTGCCCCCGCGCTGCACACCCCTCAGCGAGTCGCACGGGGTCAGAGCGGGCCGACAAGAGACGCTGGATCATACGCAACCTTGAAATGCGAGCCAGGAAATCCGGATAACTGGCTTAGTCCAATTTTTAAGCAGATTTTTCGAACAGGATGCAAACCCAAGAGCTACGATTAAGGCGTCGTGATTTGAATCCCAAAGATCGCAGATACCAGGAGAAGTCGGATATGGTACTGGGATCGTTAATATTATTATTAGTTTGTACGACTATAAACAGAAAAAAAAAATGAAAAAATAAAATAAAATCCTTACATTCATCAATCTCATTTTGCTTATTTTGATACAATCATCAATGATAAACTTCTGTGCTTTCTTTATTTTTTTGAGTTTACAAAATAATAGGCTAATGAAATTTAAGACCTTTCTGAAAAAAATAAGACTTGGACAACAGAATTTAAGACTTTTTAAGGCCTTAATTTAGGAACATGAAATTTAAGACCTTTTTTAAGACTTTTAAGTCCTCGCGGCTATCATGTTTATCATTATTATTAGTTTGTATGACCATAATACAGTACAATACAAGAAAAAAGAAAGAAATTGGGTTATTTACTATGCATAGTATGTAATTTATTTTGCTATATGTAAATATTTGTAAAGTTTCGTCATCAGTGTACAGAAGTAACCACATAATTTTGGAATTTTTGAAACTGTAATGAACAGGGGTGGGTTAATATATGTTTTTTTTTTTTTTCTTTTTCTTCACACTCCTTTTCATGAAATGTGCTTTTGCTTGAAGCACCTTTAAAATAGCAAACTGTCTATGTATTTTTTCTACTACTAGCCATCATTTAATCTGTTTAATGGAGTAGATGGAGAGTGGGTGCGATGTTTATTTCAGCAGAAAGTGAACTGGAACCAGTGGAGCCAGTGTCCAGCAGGTTTGCCATATACAATTATAAATACATATCAGTCTAAGAGTGCGTACACAAGCGCATCAGTATCCAGGTTATGATCGTGTTTTTTGTGAATCCTGGTTTCTTCATGGTGCTTGTATACGCAGTATCCCGGTTTCAGTATCCCGGTTATGGCAGTATCCCGTTTATTAGAAACCGGAATACTGTAGCCGGTATATTTTGATAGTAACTGGGATACTGTGGCAAGTAAACGCAGTATCCCGGCTACTGCAACATAAAGTTGAGTGCGCATGCGTCCAAAAGACAAACACTTTCCAGTCTTTTCATCGTGACAGTAGCGACATAAATAAAGTGACCAACTTAAATAAAGTGATCAACATAAATAAAGTGACCATATATGAGTGAAATGACTGCAAAATGAAGAGCTGCGCGACAATCTGCACGTGTGTGATCGCTGAAAAGCTAAAACTATCTCCTACGATACACGCACAGAACAGACTCACCATCATCAGCGCCTCTTCTGTCACAAAAAGAACACACATAATCCACTGAGTCGTGTCTGATCACATCAGCGGCACAAGGAGCGAGCTGTTTTTATCAGCACTAACAGTTTATGCAAATTAGCCATACGGTCTTAAGTTTTGTTTCAGTAAAACGTAAACAAATGTGATTTGAGCTGAATTATCTGATCAAACAGGATCTATAGTGGTTATGGTTTATGTGTTGTAAAGTTGATTTTATTTATGGAGAAGATTTTAATGAACAATCTGTTGGGTTTGATCTGTGCAGTGGATTGTGGGAGATCTCATAGCTCTTTAACGCTGATTAAACCTCCCGAGCTTCTTATGCTAAAGGAGCTCACGGTTTGTATTTTTCCTGGTTTATTACATTTAGATTAAATTCATTTTTGCACTTGCACATTTGTAAGATTATGTCAAGAAACCGGGATACTCCATTTGATCATGTACACGGGGGATTTGAGTATCCCGGTTTATCAGCACGCATGTATACGCAGTATCCCGAATACTGCAATAACCGGGATATGGCTAATAACCAGAATACTGATGTGCACCTATACGTGCTCATTGCTTCTTACCTGTCCATTTTTTGACCTGCCATAGACTGGGACAAGAGTGGACTGACTCTTGATGTTGGGCCATTCGTATTTCTTTGTGCGTTAAACTTAGTGAGTCTGGTTTGGAGCTAGAGTAAATGTTTACGTCTCAGCACTCCCCGTCTCTCTACATGTCACAACACGGGACCACACTACAGGCCACATCATAACGTTTAATTCCTCGGGTGGGGTATAAGAAATGCCAGCTTTGTGTATCTCCAAAGTGCATCTGGTACAAAAGTGAAAGGAGTTAAATGAAGTTCAATGAGCAACAAATAATGCTGTACCTGTTCTTTGTAAGCTCCAATACGGATCTCAGCTAATTCATTATAGCAACAGGATCATCGGCTTTCTGTACAAAACTGTAGAACTGATTCGCCGCTGCTGACTCGGCCTTTCCATACTGCAATTTCATTCAGTTTTTAAAGGCCTATTGAGCTGTTTTCTGATCTATGTTATAAGATTGTTTTCTCATCAAGAACATAACACAAGGTAGAACAGAGAATATGGAGATTCTGTCAAAAAGAGAGCACTTCTGGATTCACCAAATAAACACTCTAGCTCACAGGTGTCAAACATACGGCCCGGGGGCCAGATCCGGCCCTCCAAGACCTTTAATCTGGCCCTCGGCTGATTTTCTACTAAAATATTTTAATTATATTTTCTATTAAAATCTTGTTAATTTTCTGTGGTGTTTATCACAGCAGCGTCTCCAGCGTCTCTGTACGTGGCCCCTCCCACCAGAGCAGCACAAATGAAGACTTGTCTCTTTCCAAACGCTCTTAAAGGACGATCGTTTTGACTGTTGACCGTGACACCCTCATCAGAAAAATGTCCAACATGAGAAAAGTGGAGCCGAGTGCAAGATTTTCCCAAAAAAAATTGATTCCTATTTGCAAACAAGTTCATGTTAAAATGTTGAAAATGCATTTTTCTTAAAGTTTCAGGTTGTTCATAATATTATAATATTTTGTAAAAGAAAGAGTTCATTTATTTAAAAAGATTTCTGTAATAGATTTGCGTTTCTCTGCACCAATATTTTAACTTATTGTTATTTTTGGGGTTTATATGACATGAGTTTTCTGATCCGGCCCCTTTGGATCAAAGTAGGTTGGATACGGCCCCCGGACCGAAATGAGTTTGACACCCCTGCTCTAGCTCCTCACGAACTTAATTTGGACTTTGACCTAAGATGGTTTTTGTGATATGATCAAACTATTTGTGTATTTTATGAGAATGTAAATATAATGTAAATATGTAAGTGTTTTTTCATGTTGTAGAGTGGGCTGAACTCACTGGGTGACCTCACTTTTCGTTGGAGGCGTATATGAGCTCCTGGGCTGGCAACTATTTTGTATACTGTGGTCCAAAGCAAGAAAAATGATCTGACGAAGGCTTTTTTTGCCGAAAGGTTATTTGAAAAAAAAAAAAAAGCTTTTGGACATCGGACATCTGAGTGTGCCATGCATTTTTTCACTTTTATAGACAGACTTATAAACATGTACGAATGAAACAAAACACAACTCCAGATAACAAAGTTGTAACATGGCTTAAAGTTCACAAGAGTCAATTATGCATAAAATAGGATCTTTACTATACAAAAAATTGTATATTGTATAAAATAATTATTTTTTAACACAATATATGGCCCAGAGATGACATTTTCCAGACAATAAGACAAAAGAACTGGAGCCTGAAAAAAGAAAAAAGCTTGAAATGCCTGACAATACAGGATTACTTGAAGTAAAAGTAAGTTAATGATAACAGAAAAAAAAGCTAAAAACTCATAAATGTTGATTTTGTTTCTCTTTTAAAAGTAATATATGACGCAAAATTGACTCTTGTGAGCTTTGAGCCATGTTAGAATGTTGTGACCTCTTCAAAAACAGACCTGGAGTTGTGTTTTGTTTCATTCACATGTTTGAGTAATCCAGAATTATTAGTCTGTCTACATCTCCAAAGCTCAAAATGCTCTGTTCCACCTCGTGATGTCATGAAGGTGGACAGCTCCTTTTAATCGAAATACACATCATAACTACAAACTTAGAGGTAATAAAAAAAATGTATCAGCCAAAAGTTAGAACTACTTTAAAGTCAATATGCATCTCATTATGTGGAATGGATTATCAGAAGAACTAAAAGTGTGTAGGACTCTGATATAGTTTAACAACTATTTAAAAGAGAAACAATGAAAAAAGTGGCTGGAGGAGAGACAGTGTTGCCCTCAGCACAGAGCGTGAGGTCAGGGGGAGGGAGGTGTAGGGTCAGAGAGTGTTGGGCCAGTGTGGTGTATAGATGAGTTTGTGAATGTTTGTTTTGTCTTGTCTTATGTATAATATATATGTGTAATTGAAGTGTTGTTCTGTGAACCTACCACCTAGTGCTTCCACTCAATTTAATTTCTCTCCGGCAGCTAGGTTAGGAATCAAATACACTAGATGGGTTGCAAAGACCCCGGAAGTTGTAGACCGCACACCAGCCAATCAGTGAAGAACTGTGAAACCATGACGTCAAACTCAAGCACCTTTCTGGGTCCCTTTTGTGGCACAACACAACAGTAAACAAAGCGGTCGAGATGGATGTAGATGAAGACATACATTCTGTGTTGGCAACCATTCCCGAGATTGAGGATTTATAGCTGGAACAAAGAGAATGTTTGGTGAATTTTATCAAGGGGAAAGATGTTATTGCCCTTCTTCCTACGGGATTTGGCGCATTACATACGTCACGACCAAATAGCAGCGACTGGTTAAATAAAAAAAGTACCTGCCTACCATCAACAATGAACGGATTTTAGTGCTGCGAGGTCAGACGGTTTCCACAAAGTAAAACCGGCTGATTAATCAGGCTCGTGAAGTGTGGGAGTGGATTGGAAAATGTATAAACTTTGCTTCATCCATTCCCTTTTCAAACCATGTATGTTTGTATTTGCATCTGTATTGTTATGGTGTTATGTGAATTGTATGTGCAGGTTTGCAATAACTAACTTTTACCTTTCATTCAGTAGAGATTGACAATTCCAGGGTTGAAATTATCCAACTGATTCTAGTGAAGGTGTATGGACTTTATCACAGTGGAGAACTTTCTGTATTACCACATGACATCTCAAAGTGGCACAGAGTGTTTTCAGTTTGAGGAAAAAAAACACAGCTTAAATATGCAGGATTTGTGTGTTAAAAATGTGTCAATAAAACAAAACACAACTTCCTTTGTGATGAGGAAACAACATAGATCAGAGAATGGTGTGACAAACTCTGCATCAAACTATTCACTTTTATGTAAAAAGAAATAACAAAAAAGGTAAATAAATAATACTAATAATAACTAGAATAGAGACTTCATTTTGCTTCACACTATTCACGAATGTACAATAAAAAGTCTGTCTTACCTGGTTGTGATGCTCGATTCCCATGCTGATCGTGTTGATCAGAATAGCGATCATAATCCCCCGACTGAAGTACTTGCTCTCCACTATCCCCCACAGTTTCCTCCTTATATCCGTCCAGAGGTTTTTACAGTGTCCCAAACAGGTGCGCCTCCTCTTTTTCCTCGGGACCTGGTCCTCCGGGTGGTCGTCGCGGTCCGTCTCCTTGACAGCCGTCTCCTCGTCCTCTCCGTCCTCTTCGTCTGCGGTCTTGGTCCTCTCTTTCAGGGACAGGGAGCAGACGGGGCACTCCTCGGCGTCGTCGGGTAAAGCCACGCTGACGGAGTTTGCCAGGGGCTGGGAGTCGTGGGTCTGTTTGGTCGGGCGTGGGCATCGGCAAACTGGAAAAACACCAACATAAGTTTAGTTATGGCTTTGTTAGATGAAAGATTGAATTAGCGGTAAATCCTAAAACGTGAGAAAACATCAGTAAGAACACTTTACGTATTTTACATTGTTTTAAAAAGGTGCATTACGTGACTTTTCTGGTGGAGGAATAGCCACATGCTTGTCTCCATGGAGATGTTATTTCTTTACCTGGAATGTTCCATAGTACAGGGCTCCCACTCCTTTTCACTGACAAAATTTCAAAACTTTTCCATGACCTAAAGTGAATTTTTCATGACTTTGCTGCACCTACATGTGTAGAATTGATCAGACTTTTAGGGCTAAATATGAAATGTTAAGTCTTTCCTCTCACCGTATGGTTTGGTTTTATAGTTTTTTAACATTCAAAATACTGTCATTTTATTGTTGTCTCTTTTAAACAAATGCCACAGACGTTCGGAAATAATCATAATAGCCTCATGAGAACTTAACAGAACACTGTAATTGCGTGAAAGAGAGACTGAAATTGTATGACTTTTCCAAAACGTTCATTGAATTTGCAATGACTTTTCCAGGTCTGGAAAATTACACTTTCAATTTCCATGACTTTTCCAGGATTTCCATGACCGTGGGAACCCTGATAGTAAGATGATTCCACCAAGCCGTGTTACACTCACCAGTCTCATGCCACCTAGTGCCTCCTCTTAATTTCATTTATGTCCAGCGACTAGGTCAGGAATCAAATACACTAGACGGTTTGCAAAAACCCTGGAAGTTGTAGACTGTGCACCGGCCAATCAGCGAAGAGCTGCAAAGTCATGACATCAAACTCAAGCGCCTGTCTGGGTCCCTTTTGTGGTACAGCACAACAGTAAACAAAGCGGTCGAGATGGATGTCGACGAAGACAGACATTCTGTGTTGGCGACGATTCCCGAGATCGAGGATTTAAAGCCGGAACAAAAAGAATGTTTGGTGAATTTTATCAAGGAGAAAGACGTTATAGCCCTTCTTCTTATGGGATTTGGCTCATTACATACATCACGACCAAATAGCAGCGACTGGTTAAATAAAAAAGTTCCCGCCTACCGTCGAGCGAACTAATCCTAATGATGCGAGGTCAGAGGGTTTCCATGAAGTGAAACCAGCTGACGAATCAGGCTACAATTTTGTTGCTTGTTCAGAGGAAAGAGACTCATTCATGCGACACATTTGGCACATTCATTGTTTTGATGATTAAAATGGGCATTTTGCATATTAGTGGTTTAATAAAGACTTTTAGTATCACACCCATGAGTCAGCTTTTGTTTTTATCGAGATATGCATCGTATCATGGCCTATATATCGAGGTATGTATCATACTGGCAACCCAGCCATCGTACGGAGGGTTTGAATAGGGCCTGAAGAGATCGCTAGATTACTCAAACATGCATGGATGACATCTAAAATCACTTCAGGCATGTTTTTGATAAGGGAAAAACTTTACAACATGATAAAAAGCTTCAAAAAGTCAACTTTGCATAGTGCCCCTGTTTAAAGATTGATTTGATGGTAGTTGAGAAAACATAAGAAAACACTTAACTACAATTTTAATAATGCAGTTAAATGACGTAAAGTACATGACTAAAAAACAAAAATGCTATATTCAGTTTCCAGCACAAGCACATAGAGAAAACGATGTCTGATTATCCAGTATAGTTACAGATCGCAGAGAAAGAAAAGGCATCGGGCTCATTTCTTCTGTCAAATATTGTGATTTGAACAATTCTTAAAATAAATAAATCAAGATTAATTTCACAGAGCCTGTTCTGAACCCACTGTGAAGAATCGGCGTGAAATATGAACTGCTAATCTGAAACAAAAATCAGGCGTTTGGTTTTCAAATTGTAATTTCATTTGGATATGATTACCCATTGAGCCCTGTTCATGATGAAGAGTTTTAGAAATTCATTGAAAACATGTTTGATGAAATCGACAGCCGCCCCGTGTCTGAAATCTCAACACGAATCAATACAAGACACAGTGTATCAGATGTAATAATAAAACACAGCAGGTCGCGAATTCTGATACTAATTAGAAACACTGGAAGCATTTTAGTGAGAAAAAACTCTTTATCGTCACAAATGTTTGGAAGATTTGTCATGTTTTATGTAATTCTGTACCTCAACAAAAATACATACACGCTGAAGTGTTGAAACCTCTTTTGTAGTAAGACAAATAATCATTTAGCTTAAAGCCTCACTGTGTAACATTTCATCCTTAAATTCATTACAAGTAGGGATGTAACAGTAACCGAAAAATCGTGATATCGTATCGTCAAAAGTTTCACTACAAGTTCCTTTGCTTAAATGCATTGTTTTATAGGAGCAATAGCGAATAAACTTCAGGAACTTCATTTCCCATGATTCATTTCAGTGCAGACAACATGAAGTTATATGTTTTTACTTTAATTTTTGGGATTATGATGGAAATAATTCACACCAAATTCTTGTCAGGGTATTTTAAAAGCAAAAAAGCCTCTCCAAAATATCACAATAAATATCGTACCGTGAGATGCACATCATTGTGATATCGTATCTATTTTCGAGTTTTGGATATTGTTACACCCCTAATTATAATTGTTTTTATTGTTTTAAAAGGCCTATATTACACTAAATTACACTATTTTTTTGATCTATATAATGTTTCTTGATCACAAACATAATTGGAGTTATGTTTTGTTGTGTTTGTTTTTGTTTTAACACATAAATTCTGCATATTTAGACTGAGTTCTTCTCACAAACAGAAAAAAACCCCAAAAAACTCTGTTCTACCTTGTGATGTCGTGTGGTAATACAGGAGGTGCTCCACTGTGTTTTAAAACCCCATACATCTTTATTACAACCATTTATAATTTTGGCCTTGGAACTGTCAAGCTCTACTGAACTAAACGTAAAAGGAGCTGCTTAACTTGAAAATTACCACTTCATGACATCAGAAGGTGAAGCAGAGCATTTTGCGCTTTGGAGATGTAAAGAGACTAATATTAAAAGATTACTTAAGCGTGTGTGAATGAAACAAAACACAACTCCAGGTCTGTTTTTGAGGAGGTAACAACATTACAACATGGCTTAAACCTCACGAGGATCAATTTTATGTAATAAAGTAGGGGTCCCTAACTGCCAGGCCGGGGACGGGTACCGGGCCATGAAAGCATGAACCCCTCCCTTATGCCACATGGACCATGCCCCCCCTCCCGCACGGTACGTGGACCGTCCCCACTCCAGTACGCTGCGAGGACCGTCCTTCCTCCCTTACGCTGCGAGGACCGTCCTTCCTCCCATACGCTGCGAGGACGGTCCTTCCTCCCTTACGCTGCGAGGACCGTCCCTAATCCAGGACGCTGCGAGGACTGTCCCATATGCCACATGGACCATGCCCCCCCTCCCGCACGCTACGTGGACCATCCCTACTCCAGTACGCTGCGAGGACCGTTCCCACTCCCATATGCTTCGAGGACCGTCCCCACTCCCGTACGCTACGTGGACCGTCCTTCCTCCCACACGCTGCGAGGACCGTCCCTACTCCAGTACGCTGCGAGGACCGTCCTTACTCCAGTACGCTGCAAGGACCGTCCTTCCTCCCATATGCTGCGTGGACCGTCCCCCCTCCCATACGCTGCAACTGCGAGGACCATCCTTCCTCCCATACGTCGCGTGGACCGTCCTTCCTCCCGTATGTCGCGTGGACCGTCTTCCCCCTCCCGTACGCTGCATGGACCATCCCCCCTCCCGTACGTCGGGTGGACCGTCCTTCCTCCCGTACGTCGGGCTGGCCGTCCCTCCTCCCTTTCACCACGCCTCTAAACCAGAACTAAACCAGAACTAAAACCAGGTCTAAACCAGGTATAAACCAGGATTAAACCAGCTCTAATCCAGGACTAAAACATGTCTAAAACAGGATTTAGCCAGGACTCAACCACAACCGCACACCGCGCCTCCTCCCATACGCCGCCCCTCTAACCCCCTCCAGTCCACGAAATATTGTTTGATATAAAACCGGTCCGTGGTGCAAAAAAGGTTGGGGACCATTGCAATTAAAGGACCTTCAAAATACCAGAAGCCAATTGTGCCTCGTTCGGCCAAACTGAAAGTCAAATCTGTGGAGAGGCGACCCACTCACAGTAAGAACTTCGCAATAACTTTGAACTTTGAATCCACGCTTTTATGTCCACAAACTAGATTACCGCATTGTGTTATTGTCAGGACTCAGCAAAACCTAAGGCCTAACTTCACCTGCCTGACCTGCTCGTGCCCTTCACTGCTCCTCGCTCTCTCAGGTCTAAAGATCAGGCTCTCCTCATCACCCTTAAGACTAAAAGAAAACTTAGAGACGTCAGGGTTTTCGGTGGCTGCTTCTAGAATCTGGAATGAGCTCTCGCTGAGCATCACACAGGCTGACTCTCTTCCTGTCTTTTTTTTCTTTGGCATTCAACTCAGTTTGAAGAGTTGGCATAAATCAGTTTTCTGTTTTCCATTACTGTAGTTTTCTTGCCGTTTCATCTCTTGTTTTTAATATTGTTTTGTATAAAGCTCTATAAATAAAGAGGTAGATAAGTGTCAGATTGCAGATTTGTTGACCTGGTTTATGGATTGCGGGGACTATCCACATGAAACAAAAACTTCCACAAAGTTCAACGTCCTCTCTGTCGCTATAAATAAACAAAAGTGAAATGATTTGGTCACAAAAGTTTTAGAAAGTCGTGCCGTTTTTCATCCCAATTGTTGTCACTCGAAATGACGGCGCTTTTGTTTACTTTTAACATTGTTTTTGCAGATGCATCTCTATGGACATTTTTGCACTGCTGCCAACAAACATGGCAGACTTCAATTGCAACAGACGTTTATTGAAGTTCTATTTTATGCCCGTTTTATTGTTAATCCTTCATCGTGACTCGTGTTTCAAACTCAAGAAGTATCGAGTCAAAGGAATAGACTTGATACTCAATATGATACGACAATGAAAATAACAAAAAAACACACATATTACTAAGGTTGTTCTGATACGATACTGGAATACATGCATCACGAATTTTGGACTTCCGGTCATTGCGCATATTGGGAAGGATTTTCCGAAAAAGTAAGCATAGAACCGCCATGTTTGTTTTCCCAGTGGGAAAGTCTTTTGAACCATATCCCTTTTGTTTCTGGTTCTGATATTGTCATATTTTAGTTTTGGGATTTCGGACATTGTAATAGTGTGGTTGTTGGATGTCCTAACAGCGGAAAACGGCTCAAGAAATGGGCTTTGGAAGTTTGCAAACTCCATAACTGCAAAAGGGAATCAAATCTGTGTGAATTTATGTGAAACCTCCATTCAAACTATTTCTCTTCCCAATGGAATTGAAAAATAGTGAAAGGTGAAAGCGATGAGCAGTATTGATACTAAAGGACGAAAAAGGAAACCTTTGGCTGCCTAAGAAATCATCCTGAGTTTGCGGCGAACTTTTTGTATGTTGAACGCCATCAAAGCAAAATCCCGTTTGTTAAGCGAGAGGTGCAGAAGACAAACAGGCTGAGCTCGCACTTTCTTGTTCTTGTGGTTTTACATCAACATCATGTCTTGGTCTCTTTGCAGTGGAAGGTGTTTCTTGGCGAACAGCTGGTGCCTTTCTCTTTGGCGTTGACTTTTTAAATTCGTAACCGAGGTGGAGGACTCCACATGCAACATGTTCACTGCAAACTCGGGATGATTTCTTAGGCAGTCACAAGTTACCTTTTTGGCCATGTGTTACCTCCTTTAATACCTTCATTTAGTTTCTGGTGTGGACACTGAAATAACTACAGAGAGAGCAGCACTAACTCAGACTTTGTTTACTCTGCATCATTAGCCATGTGCTCCGAGGAAGAGCTTCTTTTTACAGGCCTCACTGTCGTTTTTATCTCTGCACTGTGGTAAAAAGTGACAAAGTGGAAAAGTTAAAGAGCTTAAATCAGCACAATTTATCATCGAGACCAGAATATACATCTAACTACTACTTTAGCGCTTAAAATCTCACTTATTCTTCTGGATTTTCTTTAAAGAAAGCTTTTTAGTAGTTTTATTTTTTGTTCTTGTCCAAAATTGAGTAGCTTTAGTCTGCAGAGGTGGAACCAAGTCATTGTTTTGCAAGTCTCAAGTAAGTCTCAAGTCTAAGTCAGGTCGCAAGTCCCATAAGTCCAAGTCAAGTCCAAGTTGTCTGCTTTGAGCTTCAAGTCATTTCAAGTCTTTAAACCAAACTACCAAATAGAGCTTAGATTTTTGCAATTTATATGAATTTTTAACTAAACTGCAATAAACGCAATCTTTCTTTTTTTTTTTTTTTTTTCATTTTTAAATGTCTTGACAAGATCTTAGTGTGAATCACTGCAGTCAGAGTAGAAATAATTCAGATTTA
The DNA here is from genome assembly GCF_026225935.1 of Boleophthalmus pectinirostris. NCBI lineage: Eukaryota > Metazoa > Chordata > Actinopteri > Gobiiformes > Gobiidae > Boleophthalmus > Boleophthalmus pectinirostris. The sequence goes on along the minus strand of NW_026571115.1, from coordinate 30,354,308 downwards.
ATAACAGTTATTTTGTCAAGTAGACTGCACTGAAATGGAAAGATCATGTTCTATATAGTTCCTTCTGTTTTTAATGTATATTACTGTTGTACATTTGAGAATACGACATCGCAGTACTTCAGTTACATCCAAAGTAACAAATAGAGAAGTGGGAGGGACATGTTCCAGTTTGTTCTTGTAAAATTAAGCACCACATTTATCAACTGTAAAGAGAAAAGTATTTTCTAAAAGCAAATATATTGTTTTAGGAGAAGCAACAAGTCTTCTCACGTCACAGGGCTCAAGTCCCAAGTCATTGACATTCAAGTTGAAGGTCGAGTTCCAAGTCTTAGTGCATTTTTATCAAGTCAAGTCCTAAAAATAGTGACTCAAGTCTCGAGTTCACCTCTGCTATGCGGTATCAGACTGGTCTCCGTATTGTCGAGTACACTACAGCTCTGTGTGTAATCCTTCAGTGGTCCAGGTTGGTTCCACAGTGGTCCATGGGTCTATACTAGTCTATGTGCTCTTATATTTGTTCTGATGCAGCTCAAGATCATTCTAAAGCTATTCAGGAAAGGTTCATGTCTGCCCAGTGAATGCGACTTTTTTAATATCAATACCAACTTAAATTACTATCTAGTTTCAATACAAATTTTAGTATCAGATCTTCAATATGTTTCACAGTCCTCTCTGTCACTCACCTTTCTGTTGCCTGGCTTGATGTCTCTCTCTCCCAGTATTCCCCCCTCCTCCTGCTGCTCCCCCTGCTGGTCGCCGGTTGGCCCTGCCCGCTGTGGCCGGCGGAGTCTGCCCCCGCAGGCTGTAGTAGAGCGCGGCTGACCTCCTCTTGGCCTTGCGCAGGATGTGGCAGACCAGCTGGAAGATCTCCTCGTAGCAGTCCCCCGGCTCGGTCATGCTGGCCAGGGTGGACGAGGACAGGCACTGGGCCCTCTGCTCCTGCATCAGCTGGTGCTCGCGCTGCTTCGTCTCCGAGAACTGCGTGGCGATGACTACCAGGCACAGGTTGATCATGAAGAAGGAGCCGATCTGGAGAGGAAGAGATGGTGTATGAGCGCAAAAAATTAGAGCCCGACCGATATGGATTTTGCTGTGGCTGATATGAAACCGATATAATGGGAGTTGGAGCTGCCGATAGCCGATATAATCGCCGATATATTTAGTAATGTAAAAATTCGCTGTAAATGTTGAATTGTTTAAAAAACTTGGGTTTGGCACTGGTGGATTTTAAATTGGGTTTATTTAGGCAACATTTATTGTTATTCTGCCTCTTTACATCATATTTACAGACAGTAGGTTGGCTTAATGGCATTTTTGCATCACATTCTAGACACTAGTGATGGGTATTCCAGTTCTTTTTAGAGAACCGGCTCTTTTGGCTTGGTTCACTAAAAGCTGCTGGTTCTTTTTGGCTCCCAAGTGGCTCTTCAGATTGTTTTGTTGCAAGCAGGACTAAAGCACGTCTAAAGCAGGACTGAATCAGGACTGAACCAGGTCTAAACCAGGACTGAAAAAGGACTAAACCAGGACTAAAACAGATCTAGACCATGTGTAAAACAGGACTAAACCAAAACTGAACCAGGACTGAGTGTTGGGACTCGGTCTCTATCTCGTGCCCAAAATTTGTCCTGGTTTATTTATTTTCTGCTAAACTACAGCCAAATATGCAAATTTTTCAAAGTTTCGTTTTCAGCCGCTGACGCTGTCAAACCACGAGTCTGCACGCGGCGTGAAGAGAAAAAAAGAGAGAGAAAGAGAAAAACACGACTCCCAAAAAGGATCAGGCTCCCGTCGTTCGCTTCAAAGAGACGGCTCTAAGAGCCATTTCTTTTGCGACCGACCCATAACTAGTAAATAAACAATCGCTATTAGCCTTTAGCCGTAAATACGTGCGCGCCGCGGTAATTAATTATATGCGCAAATGTCATAATTCACACCTCTATTCACAGCTCATTTACATATCAGTGCAGGTCCAGTAACAAATATACGGACAATATGATCAATTTACAATAGACCAATAGAAAACAGCCTGTTTATGTGCGGGAGCTACAGCAGCTAATAGCTAACTAATGAGAAAAAACTAGCTTCAGAGTCGATGTATTTCCAACACTCACCGCTCATACAGGCTCCTCCTCACATCACAAGTCTGCACTAATAAATGTCCTTTTAATCCAGATTCAAACCGATTGTCCGTAAAAAGAAAATAATCTCAATGTTTGGATCTGTGTCTGCAGGTGTAAACAAACACACGTGAGTGACGCGACTCTGTGGTGTGTTCAGGGACAGTACGGACACGCACAGACAAATGACTCCGTAGATAAATACTGATGTGGAGCCACATATTAGGACATTTATCTGTCTGTAAATTGGATTAAATGAGCATAATGTAGAGAGTCTAAGCTTTATAACTACATATAACATGCCCACGTGAAATATCGGCCCCTCTCAGCAAGCATATCGGTCAACCGATATATCGGTCGGACTCTACAAAAAATATACTACTAATAATAACAGTAGTACTCTTAAGCCTCCAACCCCATCAAAAAACTGACTGTGCACCCCACAATCCAGAGCGCCCTATACACGAATCCACTCGGGTGTCCCAGCACAACTTCAGTAAACTACAAAGCCGCACCACCCGCAGCGACCGTGCAGCAAAACACACCCGCAGCCACACTCTTCACTCCACGCGGACGATGATCGGAACAGAGGAACGAACCGAAAAAGCGAGTGCAATGTGCCACTTCTAGACACAACTGAACAACTGAGTCACTGCAAACACGCCGACAATCCGTTGGTCCCAGACAGCACCCTCCCTACACGCCACAACTGAACAAAGCCCAGAGTCAAAGTGAACGCCACAAACAAACAAAACCACTCACCCATCCAACTGTTGTGTTTCCTTTAAAGTCCGGCGCAGTTTATTTGTGAAAAAAGTTTGAAAATAGACCATTCAATGACAGTGCACTTTATAATCCAGAGCGCCCCGCAGTGCAGAAAATACAGTATTTAAGATTAAAGGAAATCTATGTGGACAGTTTTAGGTATTACACTCACTCAATCTGTGTTGACAGTGCCTGCATATTATTACTTTTCAGTTGATGCCATCAAAATACCAGGGTGTGTGATGCTAACTGCAGGCATTGCTCTTTCTGAAGCTTTAATTTGACACAATCTGATCAAAGAACTGACTAAGGTGATGTCCACACAACAATGTTTTTTGGTCGAAACCGTGAAGTTTTTATTCGTTTTGGCCTTTGGTCCACACAGAGCCGGCGTTTCAGGTGGGCGAAAACGGTGTTTTTGAAAATAGGTTCCAGAGTGGAGAAATCTGAGAACGCTGGTATTGCGTTGTCATGTGAACAAGCAAACCACAGCTTTTGGAAAACGCCAAGTGACCAGAAGAGAACCCTACGCAGGAAGAACTTAATGTGCATGTGCTCTTTGTAGTATTGTGTGTGCAGTGGCTCTGGTTGTGTCCTGTTTACAGCACCACATACAGGTGTGGCATATGTATTACATCGTTTTCACTCAGTGCTCCATTGTCGCGTGGACCTGAATATTTATTGATCCGACACGTGTGTTGATGCAAAATTTATTCAACTCACACACACACAAAAAAAGAAAATCCAGGAGCGTTCTTATGTAGATGTAGCCTCTGTAGGAACTTCAACAGGTGAGATGATTTGAGCTGTCACTTTCACCTTTTTGTTGAAAACTCAACTCCTAAACAGGACCTTGAACGCTTGAAGGCTCCTGAAAATGTGTTGTTTAAATCCATTTTGTATTTTTTTTTCGAGTTTTCAGACCATCTAAAAATGTTTTTGACAGTGTTGGCCACATTTTTATTTAGCGCTTTTCCACCTTCAAGGCACTCAAAGCATTTTTACAACAAGGAACCACTTGACACATTCACACACACTTTCATACACAGACACTGAGGGGAAGGCCTTGCCCAAGGACACAACAACAGCATACATCTGTGGGAGCTGGAATCACACCAGCCAACCTGTGGGTCAGTGGAAACGTGCTCTGCCAACTGAACTACTGTCGCCTACTGCCCCCACAAGTTTTTCTCAGTATATGTACAGACCATGGCTCATGTGAAATCTTAAAACCTCAAACCTGAGCACTGGAACTGGCAACCCAAATGAGAGGAACAACAAACAAACAAGAAACAAGAAACAAAAACTGGCACAGTTCAACATCTTCTGTGAGTATAAATAATAAATAAATAAAAGTGAAATTATTTATTGGCAAAAGCTTCAGAAAATTGTGCCATTATTCAGCTCAAAAGACGTGACTGTTTCAGTATTTACACTGGCGACCCAAATGAGAGACTCGTGTGAGGCTCATTCTGCTTTCTGACTGGATCTTGAAAACCAAAACACCAAATTTTAACATAAACCTGTCCATCATGTCCAATGATTTTTTGTAATTAAGAATGAATCAGCATTAAAAGCATTTTATTTGAACATGTGTATATGGAAGTATAGATGTGCCAGAAGTTTTGAATTAGAATATTTCACGATGAATGAAATAACTTGAATGAAATTTTTTGAAATGGAAATAATAGGGGAAAAAAGACATTAACATGATAGATGGGTATGATTTTACATTACTACTCAGCATCTTTAATTCAGATGTAAAAATTCAAGTTGAGAAATTCAAGTTGAGAAATTCAAGTTGAGAAATTCAAGTAGAGGAATTCAGATTTTTAAAAAATTCAAGTTGAGAAATTCAGATCGGAAAAAAAATCAAGTTGAGAGATTCAAGTTGAGAAATTCAAATTGAGAAATTCAGATTGAAAAAAAATCAAGTTGAGAGATTCAAGTTGAGAAATTCAAATTGAGAAATTCAGATTGAAAAAAAAATCAAGTTGAGAAATTCAAGTTGAGAAATTAAAGTTGAGATCGAAAAAAAAAATCAAGTTGAGAAATTCAGATTTTAAAAAATTCAAGTTGAGAAATTCAAGTTGAGAAATTCAGATTGGAAAAAAATTCAAGTTAAGAAATTCAGATAAAAAAAAATAAAATAAAAATCAAGTTGAGAAATTCTAGTTCAGAAATTTAAGTTGAAAAATTCAGACCGAAAGAAAATTGAAGTTAAGAAATTCAAGTTGAGAACTTCAGATCGAAAACATTTGGGTCAAAGTTCACCACACGTTTTGTTACTATGGGAACTTGCTAACACCAGGGGGCGCCATGCTCAGAGGCAAAAAAGCAGAAGACGTTCAACATTCTTGCACAACATGAACACAACATGAAAGTTTTTTGTTTGTTTTTTTTAAATAATCCACTTGGTTGTTCATGGTGTAATCTGAATTTCTCAACTTGAATTTTGCTGAAAAGTAGTAAAATCATTCCCAACTTTCACATATTAATGCTTTTTTCCACATTTTTTTTCCATTTCAACTATTTTTTTCCATATGTGCACTTCATATGTTGGGACACAGTAGGTCATATTTATGGAATTTATCATCTAAATCTTATCAAAAAGTCTTCTGGAGAATTTGAGCTACGGTGCATATTTTGGGTTGACGGGCGAAACACGTATGCGTTAAGGAAACCCACCCAGACACAGGAAGAACACGCAAACTCCACGCAGACCAAACTCTTGAGGGGTGAAAGTGCTAGCCTCTCCTCCACACATTGCCGCTTCGCAATTAATCACATTTGAATTCCACTGTTTCAAGTCGTCAAAGTGCTTCCTAATGGAGACGTCCGCAGCGGCACAGAGTCTCTTGTTGATAAAAACATGTGGCTCCGGAAGAAATTGCACTATATTATGTTTGAAGTAGCGCTAATTAAAACGTCGAATGAATGAATATTGTCTTGTTTATGTTCCTGAAATTAACATTGAAAGCCATTTTAATGTTTTTAATTCTTCAATAAATGACTTTTTGTTTTATGTTTTGCCATATCGCAAAGTTTATGTAGAATTGAGAGGTTTGCCGTTTCCACACTTTCTCCAATAACTACGCTACGTTTCTATGGCACATTTTATAACTTTCAGACAGGCAAAGTGGGTGAAGTGTCTTGCCCAAGGAAACATATAATTCTAGTACTTTAAAGGGCCCATTTTCACGTTGTATCTTCTGCACATAAACAAGCACAATTTGGGTTTTGGAACATCCATTACACAATACTTATGAAATCTTACTGATACAGACCAGGGACTATGAAAGGCCGGCTATTGCTCATCCCCCCGCCCGTCCTGAGAAAGCACTGGCTCCGCCCTCCAAACGTGACGCAGGCTCTGAGTGAGCCGCCCTTCCTCCGCCATCTCAGGGAGGGAGGGGGAGACAGGCGTGCACCCTGATAGTGGCAGGAATAAACTATTCATCATGGCGATACAGCGCGTTCAGCCGCATGTGTTGAACCCGGAATCGGACGAGGACTTTGAGGTGCACGAAGCTCAAGCACCGCGTCGACAGCTGAACATTACTGATTGGTAAAGTATTAATAAACGCTAGTAGATAAACTTATTATATCGTGTTCACTGCAGTGTAGAACAATGAGCTTATGCTGTCGCTTTTGTTTAGGTGTTCATGTGGGAACTGTCAGACGATGCGGGGCGAAGGCAGGGCGGAGGTGGTGGAGGGGGTCGGGTGCAAAGTGCTTTCTGCTACGTCAAACGCGTCATAGGTGTAGCTGAAGCGTCATCGTTGTAGCAGCTTTAGTTCATTGTCATGTGGGAGGGTGGCAGAAATACGCTGTTATGTATATATAAAAAAAAAAACGCAGAATCAATCCAAAAACCACTTCGGCGATATATACAGGCCCACACATCACTCTTAGAAGGTAGAAAGCTCTGAAAAGTTGATTTTGCATGAGATGGCCCTTTAAAGTATCTCTATTGTTGTTCAAGTCCACTAAAGTATATCTCTGACATGTTAGTAAGGTTGTCCAAAAATCTACTATCAAAACTAGATATTCATCTGACGAGAATTCTATACTAAGAAAGTGGCATAAATAGGACAAAATTTGATCTTCCCTGTAAATAAATAGGTTTAGAATGGTCTTGAAACTAGTATACTAATATTAACAGCTGTTGAAAATTGCATTATGTTGTCTATGTTTCATTGATTGTAGTGTGTGAGTCTCTGGGGTCTCAGGGACCGGCCTCCTGCTGGGGCCCAGAGTCAGGACTAACACAGGGAGTCAGCGTTTCGGTTTTATGCAGCTAAAACCTGGAACAGTCTTTCTGAAGATGTGAGAAATGCCTTTACTTTGACAATGTTTCAATCCAGGTTTTTATCATCAACATTTTTAATCACCTTTTGTTTGGAATAATTAATTATTTTAAAGGTCACATTTGTGTATAATTTGCATTTAAAGAACATATATTATGCAAATGTTGTTTTGAGCTAACTTTTTAAACCATGTTTTAATGTACCACTCATTGTTTCATTAATTTGCAAATCAAGAGTCGTCTTCAATCTCAAAAATGCTCTGTTCCCATTTTGGCTGTTTAGTTGTGTCACAGACAGGGACGGACTAGGACCAAGAAAACAGCCCTGGACTTTTCACACACAAATAGACCTACCATGGAAGGAAGGGGGAGCTTTTACGCCTATGCAATTTATGCTTGACAAATGGGCAAATTATTATATTAGCGCCCTCTGCTGTTTGTTACAGGCAGCTGTTCTGGACTTTTCCAGAATGTACGGCTTGCCAGTCCAGCCCTGGTCATAGATAAAACTCTGGACTTAATTCTTAAGGTCTGTGACAAAGTGGGCCTTTGTCTCATTTTAAATTCACATGTGTTTATGTTAAACATTTTGATTTTAAAAGGGGACTTGGGGCCCAGGAAAAATCTTCTCTTTGGCTGTGTCCCAATTCAAAGGGCTGCAGCCTCCGAAGGCTGTGAAGGCTGGGTCCTTCGTCGGCCGCGAAGGCTGCAGCCCTTGAACTGGCCTCCGCGGACGCCAGGCCGTTGTGGAAATGGGACAGGTCTAGACCGCGGAGCCGCTCCCCATCGCCTAGCAACCGAGGGACGCTGCTAGCGCTAATGCTAATGCTAACACGCTCCGCGCAGATTACGCACACGGATCAGTAAAAAGAATACGCACAGGTCATCAAACTGTCGGATTGTGTGACCAAATTATTTTAATAATTCGCATCCAAATCTTATGGCCAAAAACAAAAATGTATGTTTAACTTTTGCGAAACAAAACAGCTATATTTAAGGGATACATCTCAAATAGACTAAATTATCTTAAAGTTTAAAAAAACTGTGATGAGATATGCATTTCTAAATATCATTATTAAGGATTTTTATATTGACCAGGGATTACATTTATACAGTCAGTTTGTAAAGAAAGAAAGACATCTCTCCTGAGAAAAGATGGTTTATTAAACAATCCAAGGAACTTCTGGAAATACTTTATCATAATATGAATAGTCAAACATTAAACCCATTACACTTACACACTTACACACACACACACACACACTCTGCATTAACAGGTTAGTACAAACAGCTGTATGTCAGTATATCTCATTGTGTTCCCTTTTTGCTGAAGCAAGTAACAATCAAAAATTATCAAATTATCTTTGCCAAATATGATCATGTGGAATACCACAGCTTATCTGCAGTACAATAGTACATTCTTATAGTACATGTAATTAGTTACTATCAAAAGAGACACCAAAAAAACGGCGCATTTCACCATAAATCAAATGTCAGTACAGACTGAACAACATTCAGAAAAACTTATGAGCAGATGTTTTCCTTTCTGTCTCACACACTTGTTCAGATCATATGAGACTCTGGACCTGCTCCTCAGAGACTCTGGATATGGACATTGGAGACATGGACAGTGGACTTGGACCACTCAGTCTGATGTATCTCTTGTCTTCTGGAGGAGGAAGAGCAGAATGGGCGTTACGTCTGATTGATTCAAAGTTCTGTCCTGTAGAGTGAAAACCTGTAATGACACACACATTAAGAAAACTACAAAACAGCCCCAAAGAACACCTGGACTCCCCCTGCACTATTTACATTTATTATTATTTATTTATACACAAGGGAGTGAGAAAAACAATTTCGATTCTTTATATGTTTTTCATATGAAGAATTGACAATAAACGTTTTTTAACGTTGAACTTAAACTTTAATAATAATAATGTATTCCCAGAATGAAATGCACACGTTAGAAGTTTATATTATGTGATTTACTAGTAAATATGAGCTTTGATAGAGTCAAACTGAGTCTTTTCAGTTGAATGTATGAAATAATTCGTGTTTTTATCTTACCTCCGAGCTACACTGACCAACTGTTTACATGTTTACACTGTCCGTGAAAACGTGGAGTTTTCTCCTCGTAGCTTCTTTAAATCAGTCTGTGGGCTTCTTTTCCCCTAACAGTAAAAACATAATTAGTGTTTGACGGAAATGTGTCCAAATATGAAAGTTTGAGCGGACTTTTCAGCGCATTAGCTGCACATTTAGGCAAACTTTAGCTCAAAACTCTGCTGTTCACGCAGTTAAAAACAAACTTATTTGACAGTTTTGTGGGAGTTATGGTCGTATTTTACGTTTACAGTTGCGTTAGTAATGATTTCCTAAAGTTAAAAGTGTTACTCACATGTTTTTCTCCGCTCTCCGGACGGGCTTTTTGCTCCGTGTTTTCGCTCTGTGTTTTTGAACATCTGACTGCCGCCGCGCGGTGCATGCTGGGATACTGAAGGCTGCGAAGGATACTCGGATGTGTCCTCCGTTCGCGGCCCCATCTCCATGGAAACGAGGCCGGTTTTAGGGCTGCATTTGAAGGCTGCATGACATAAAAATGAAATGGGACAGGCCTTGTTTCACCGGAAGTGACGTATGCGGCCTTAAACCCAGCCTTCGGGGCTGCAGCCCTCGAACTGGGACACAGCCTTTGCTTTACCTGGAACTGATACTCACCTGGGGGGAGATACTTCCTGCTGGGCGGAGTATAAAGGCCATCAGGTGTCATCAGTTGGAGAGAGATTGGGGAGAGAGGTTGTTTTTTTGTTTTTTGAGTTACTTATTTTCTGTTTATTTGTACTTTCGCTGGTGTAACTCCAAAAATAAATTAAATTAAAATAAATTTTGTCTGGTTAAAGACACTTTTATTTTGTTGTCATCTGCCTCCTACTTTGACCACATTGGCCAGCTTCCCCACAAGGACATTTTAATTATTTATTTATTTATTTAATAATAATAATAATAATAATAATAATAATAATAATAATAATAATAATAAATAATATTATTATTATTATTATTATTATTGTTTATTTTTTTTCTTTACATAATTTTTAACCCTATAAACCATCACTGGGCAGATTGAGATTGTATAATCATCTATAAAATCATTATTTGAGTTGAGTGCTCTACATGCTGCAAGTATGTATTTAAAATATATTAAAGCTCAAAAAAGTAATTTTGCATAATATGTGTTCTTTAATTTTAACACATCCCTTTTGTTCTTAAGGCACTTTGAGTTACAAATTGTGCCCTGCAGTTAGTTATAAAAGATGTATAGTTTCCATTTACAACATAAGCTACTACAATTTAGTCCAAGGTCCAATATTACGCAAAACTGACTCTTGTGAGATTTAAGCCTCGTTATAATGTTGTTACCTCCTCAAAAACAAACCTGGAGTTGTGTTTTGTTTCATTTACACATTTGAGTAAACCTTTAGTATTAATATTAGTATTTAGAATTAGTATTAGTTAGTATTAGTATTAGTATTTTGTATTAGTTAGTATTAGTATTTAGTATTAGTATTAGTTAGTATTGGTATTTAGTATTAGTATTAATATTTAGTATTAGTATTAATATTTAGTATTAGTATTAATATTTAGTATTAGTATTAGTATTTTAGTATTAGTATTAGTTAGTATTAGTATTAGTATTAGTTAGTATTAGTACTTTAGTATTAGTATTAGTTAGTATTAGTATTTTGTATTAGTATTAGTTAGTATTAGTATTATTATTAGTTAGCATTAGTATTTCGTATTAGTATTTAGTATTAGTATTAGTATTAGTATTAGTATTTAATATTAGTATTAGTATTTAGTATTAGTATTAGTTAGTATTAGTATTAGTATTTAGTATTTAGTCTGTCTACATCTTCTAACCTGAAAATGATCTGTTCCACCTTGTGATGTCATTTAGTAGTAACTTTAAAATTAACAGCTCAATTGAACTGTTTTACTTTGCAATACACAAGATGCTTTTACGCTGTAATATTTTTTGTTTTTTTTTAACTTTTGTGCAAAATTAGATTGTCAGATGAAAGTCTCTAATATCTGCTGGTGCAACAAGGAGTAAAGCAGCTTCAATGACACCAAAACAAAAAATGTAACTTAATAAATTTGGCAATTCCAGGTCTGCAAAGATCCAAATTGTATTAGTGAAAGTTTAATGGAGTTTAGGAACACAGTGGAGCACTTCCTGTATTACCAAATGCTATCATAAGGTGGAACAGATTAAAAAATATGAAGGTTTTGTGTGTTTAAACGTGTGCGAATGAACCAAAACACAACTCCGGGTTTGTTTGTGCCGAGGAAATGTTACAACGTAGATCAAAAAACGCGCAATATAGGCTCTTTAAAGTCCGTGTTACATCCATAGAATTTGTGAAGAACATTTTGACTTTGCCTGTTCTCTTGTACTCTAGTATTTGCAGCCCGTCTCCCTCTGGTGAAGTGCATAAGATAATAGCCTAATGAGTAATGCGCCGTGCAGGGAGACCATGTTTGTGCAGGCCATGGAAAATTGCTACAAGGGACGTGTGCAAATCAGACCTAAATCTTTCTCAAAGACCCAATCGTTGTGTGAAATGAAACAGAGCTGAAGGCGCACGGGGAGAGGAGAGGGGGGAGATCCAGGCTCAAATATATTTTAGAAAATAGACCTGTGAGATTTAACAGTGCCTTGAATGGTTGGTTGGTTTATGGGGCCGTGTCGCAGAGTCTCAAAGCTATAGTGTAATGAATATTCCAGCTCCCAGACCACAATTGGACGTAGTTGTAACAATAATTCAACAATTATTCTTAAACCAGACTGTTTTAGGCAAACTTTTATGTGAGTTTTCAGAGCTTTTACCGTGTCAGAGCTGTTTCCTTCTCATTTACCATCTCGAAGTTGTATTGGGAGTGATTTGTGCATCTTCAATCGCTTATTTTCAAGACGGCATTTGGCTGATCTGCCCAGTTTTCATCGCCACCACCCATCCTACGCCCACTATGACGTACGCACTTTGTTCTCAAATGTTATTTTCTTAATCGGTGATACACGTAGGATTCAGCAGTGTTTTGTTGTCATTTTGGTACAGAAAAATCCATGTGTGATTTAGTCTGATCTGCAGCTTTTAAGGATGAGACAAGTGGCACAACATCTCGCGAGACAAAATTGCGACAAAACTGTACAAACATGAGAAAAATTATCTTGTGAGATAGTTTCCTACAGAACCCAAGAGGGGTCACAACAAACACAAACGCTGCAACAAATACAAATGCGACAACACAACAAAAAAGTCACTGTATTTTATATATAAGTCACACTTTTTTTCATGGTTCGGGTGGTCCTGCGACTTATATATTAAAATTTTCACACTGACAGCTGTGAGAGGCTCTAGTCTTGTGTGTCAGTATCTAGTACTACCATTTCTCCTGCACCACTGTCACTTCGCACTCTACTGTGCATGCCTCCTGTATAAAGAGCCTCTGTCTTTCAGCAAATAGTGAAATATTCAGTTGAAAACAGCAATCAAGCAGCAGAAAGAAAGTCTGGAGTGAGCGAGAAACTTGTGAGGGACTGACGGAAAGCGGGGATGGAGAACACAGCTTCACAGGAACTGGGCGGGTGCAGCACGTAACTTTCCTGGGAGTCACTGGATGAATAGACAAAGCCTGGACTTCAATGACAATCAAAACCATCCTGTCGGGATTCAGAAAGGCCAGAATAATTCTGACTGGAACTGATGCTGAGTCTGACGACAGCTACATAGAAGAGGAAGCGGCGCTCTGTTTACCTCATGGATCTATGGTTTATGTCCGGAGGTCGCGCAGAAGTGACACCGAGGACAAAGAATTCAGTGGATTTAGTGATTTGGAGTGAGATCGTGAGTTTGGTAAACTTATGTTCTGTTGTTTATACTATAATTATCTGAATAACTGTTCATATGTTACGTCACAGGTGTCAAACATACGGCCCGGGGGCCGGATCCGGCCGTCCAAGACCTTTAATCTGGCCCTCGGCTGATTTTCTACTAAAATATTTTAATCATATTTTCTATTAAAATATTGGTAATTTTTTGTTCCGCTTATCATAGCAGCCTCTCCAGTGCCTCTGTACGTGGCCCCTCCCACCAGAGCAGCACAAATGAAGACTTGTCTCTTTCCAAACGCTCTTAAAGGACGATCGTGTTGACTGTTGAATGTGACACCTTCATCAGAAAAATGTCAAAAATTAGAAAAGTGAAGGATTTTCCAAGAAAATTGGCTTATTCCTATTTGCATACAAGTTAATGTTAAAATATTGTGTTGAAATTGCATTATTTTTTCATAATATTATAATATTTTGTAAAAGTGAGAGTTCATCAATTAAAAAAGATTTCTGTAATAGATTTGCATTTCTCTGCACAAATATTTGAACTTATTGCTGTTTTTGGGGTTTATATGACATGAGTTTTCTGATCCGGCCCCTTTGGGATCAAAGTAGGTTGGATACGGCCCCCGGACCAAAATGAGTTTGACACCCCGTGTTACGTTAACATATTAACGCCTATTCAGCCTGTTGTTCTCTGTTCTATTGTTTTTACTATAACTTGCATTTTCAAGATGAAATGTTCTTGGTCTCTGATTTTACAAAATACATTTCTCCAAAAAGTGCGCCTTATAGTCTGGTGCGACTTATATATGTTTTTTTCTTCTTCATTATGCCTTTTTTTGGCTGGTGCGAATTATACTCCGGAGTGATTTATTGTCCAAAAAATATGGTAGTAGTAATTTTTTTTCTTAATATTTCATGATACTCTAAATTCTGATCTCTGTTCTAAATCTTGTTTCCTCATAACAAACAGACCTGGAGTTGTGTTTTGTTTCATTCACACATGTTTAACACACAAACCCTGCAAATTTCCAGCCCTACAGTTTCCAATCTCTCCTGAACAAAAGAGAAAAGAAGCCGTTAACTCAACTGAGGGAAGAATTGAATCTAGGTGAGGTCTGCATGAGGAGAGTTGGGGAATCGTACTCACACACAAGTGGGCACACCTGTAGCACCTTAGAGTGTTTGTAAACTGAACATGTGCGTAAGTGTTAGCAACTACACAATTTAGACTAACAGCATTCGTAACAGCTTTTTATTCGGAGTAGCAATTTGCAGCAAAATTACCATATAAGCTAGCGGCGACATGATTTGCATTTCTCAAATATTAATGTTAGTACAGTCAAATTGCTATTTTTATTACCTCAAGTCCCACACATTTCTATAGCTTGTGTTTTGTTTCATTCACACATGTGTAAATTATCCTTTATTATTACTCTGTCTGCATCTCCAAAGCTCAAAATGATCTGTTCTATGTTGTGATTTCCAGTTAACAGCTACTTTTGTTCAGCAGAGATCGGCAATTCCAGATCTGAAAATAGTCCGAATGATTCTAGTGAAGGTGTGTGGAGTTTAAAAACCCAATGGAGCACTTCCTGTATTACCACATGACACAAAGTGGAAGGAACAGAGTGCGACCACATAGTCCTGGGTTATAGTCCTGGGTTATAGTCCTGGGTTATAGTCCTAGTCCTGGGTTAGTCCTGGGTTATAGTCCTGAGTTTAGTTATAGTCCTGGGTTAGTCCTGGGTTAGTCCTGGGTTATAGTCCTGTTAGTCCTGGGTTATAGTCCTGGGTTATAGTCCTGGGTTATAGTCCTGGTTATGTTATAGTCCTGGGTTATAGTCCTGGGTTTAGTCCTGGTTATAGTCCTGGGTTTATAGTCCTGGGTTAGTCCTGGGTTTATAGTCCTGGTTAGTCCTGGGTTATAGTCCTGGGTTATAGTCCTGGGTTTAGTCCTAGTCCTGGGTTATAGTCCTGGGTTATAGTCCTGGGTTATAGTCCTGGTTAGTCCTGGGTTAGTCCTGGTTAGTCCTGGGTTATAGTCCTGGTTATAGTTGGTAGTCCTGGGTTATAGTCCTGGGTTAGTCCTGGGTTAGTCCTGGGTTATAGTCCTGGGTTATAGTCCTGGGTTATAGTCCTG
Organism: Boleophthalmus pectinirostris; assembly: GCF_026225935.1. Taxonomy (NCBI): domain Eukaryota; kingdom Metazoa; phylum Chordata; class Actinopteri; order Gobiiformes; family Gobiidae; genus Boleophthalmus; species Boleophthalmus pectinirostris. The sequence continues at coordinate 30,339,075 of NW_026571115.1, read as the reverse complement.
GTTAGTCCTGGGTATAGTCCTGGGTTAGTCCTGGTTATAGTCCTGGGTTATAGTCCTGGTTAGTTATTAGTCCTGGGTTTATAGTCCTGGGTTATAGTCCTGGTTAGTCCTGGGTTATAGTCCTGGGTTAGTTATAGTCCTGGGTTATAGTCTGGGTTATAGTCCTAGTCCTGGTTATAGTCCTGGGTTAGTCCTGTGTTAGTCCTGGGTTATAGTCCTGAGTTATAGTCCTGGGTTATAGTCCTGGGTTTAGTCCTGGGTTAGTCCTGGGTTATAGTCCTGGGTTAGTCCTGGGTTAGTCCTGGGTTAGTCCTGGGTTATAGTCCTGGGTTATAGTCCTGGGTTATAGTCCTGGGTTAGTCCTGTGTTAGTCCTGGGTTATAGTCCTGAGTTATAGTCCTGGGTTATAGTCCTGGGTTATAGTCCTGGGTTAGTCCTGGGTTAGTCCTGGGTTAGTCCTGTGTTAGTCCTGGGTTATAGTCCTGGGTTATAGTCCTGAGTTATAGTCCTGGGTTTATAGTCCTGGGTTAGTCCTGGTTATAGTCCTGGGTTATAGTCCTGGGTTATAGTCCTGGGTTATAGTCCTGGGTTATAGTCCTGAGTTATAGTCCTGGGTTATAGTCCTGGGTTATAGTCCTGGGTTATAGTCCTGGGTTATAGTCCTGGGTTATAGTCCTGAGTTATAGTCCTGGGTTATAGTCCTGGGTTATAGTCCTGGGTTATAGTCCTGGGTTATAGTCCTGGGTTAGTCCTGGGTTATAGTCCTGGGTTATAGTCCTGGGTTATAGTCCTGGGTTATAGTCCTGGGTTATAGTCCTGGGTTATAGTCCTGGGTTAGTCCTGGGTTATAGTCCTGGTTATAGTCCTGGGTTAGTCCTGTGTTAGTCCTGGGTTATAGTCCTGGGTTATAGTCCTGGGTTATAGTCCTGGGTTATAGTCCTGGGTTATAGTCCTGGGTTATAGTCCTGGGTTATAGTCCTGAGTTATAGTCCTGGGTTATAGTCCTGGGTTATAGTCCTGGGTTATAGTCCTGGTTATAGTCCTGTTAGTCCTGGGTTAGTTATAGTCCTGGGTTAGTCCTGGGTTATAGTCCTGGGTTATAGTCCTGAGTTATAGTCCTGGGTTATAGTCCTGGGTTATAGTCCTGGTTAGTCCTGGGTTTTAGTCCTGGGTTATAGTCCTGGGTTATAGTCCTAGTCCTGGTTTAGTCCTGTCCTGAGTTATAGTCCTGGTTAGTCCTGGGTTATAGTCCTGGGTTATAGTCCTGGGTTATAGTCCTGGGTTAGTCCTGGGTTAGTCCTGGGTTATAGTCCTGGGTTATAGTCCTGGGTTAGTCCTGTTATAGTTTATAGTCCTGGGTTATAGTCCCTGGGTTAGTCCTGGGTTATAGTCCTGGGTTATAGTCCTGGGTTAGTCCTGGGTTAGTCCTGGTTAGTCCTGGGTTAGTCCTGTTTAGTCCTGGTTATAGTCCTGAGTTATAGTCCTAGTCCTGTTATAGTCCTGGGTTATAGTCCTGGTTATAGTCCTGGGTTAGTCCTGGGTTAGTCCTGGTTATAGTCCTGGGTTATAGTCCTGGGTATAGTCCTGGGTTATAGTCCTGAGTCCTGGGTTATAGTCCTGGGTTATAGTCCTGTGTTAGTCCTGGGTTATAGTCCTGGGTTAGTCCTGGGTTATAGTCCTGGGTTATAGTCCTGAGTTATAGTCCTGGGTTATAGTCCTGGGTTATAGTCCTGGGTTATAGTCCTGAGTTATAGTCCTGGGTTAGTCCTGGGTTATAGTCCTGGGTTATAGTCCTGGTTATAGTCCTGGGTTATAGTCCTGGGTTAGTCCTGTGTTAGTCCTGGGTTATAGTCCTGGGTTAGTCCTGGTTTATAGTCCTGGTTATAGTCCTGGGTTATAGTCCTGGTTATAGTCCTGGGTTTATAGTCCTGGTTATAGTCCTGGGTTATAGTCCTGGGTTATAGTCCTGGGTTATAGTCCTGGGTTAGTCCTGGGTTATAGTCCTGGGTTATAGTCCTGGGTTATAGTCCTGAGTTATAGTCCTGGGTTATAGTCCTGGGTTATAGTCCTGGGTTATAGTCCTGATATAGTCCTGGGTTATAGTCCTGGGTTATAGTCCTGGGTTATAGTCCTGGGTTATAGTCCTGGGTTATAGTCCTGGGTTATAGTCCTGGGTTATAGTCCTGGGTTATAGTCCTGGGTTATAGTCCTGGGTTATAGTCCTGGGTTATAGTCCTGGGTTATAGTCCTGAGTTATAGTCCTGGGTTATAGTCCTGGGTTATAGTCCTGGGTTATAGTCCTGAGTTATAGTCCTGGGTTATAGTCCTGGGTTAGTCCTGGTTTAGTAGTCCTGGGTTATAGTCCTGGGTTATAGTTAGTTATAGTCCTGGGTTTAGGTTATAGTCCTGGGTTTATATAGTCCTGGGTTATAGTCCTGGGTTAGTCCTGTGGGTTTAGTCCTGGGTTATAGTCCTGGAGTTATAGTCCTTAGTCCTGGGTTAGTCCTGGGTTTAGTCCTGGGTTATAGTCCTGGTTATAGTCCTGGGTTTAGTCCTAGTCCTTAGTCCTGGGTTATAGTCCTGGGTTAGTCCTGGGTTATAGTCCTGGAGTTATAGTCCTGGGTTTATAGTCCTGGGTTAGTCCTGGGGTTATAGTCCTGGGTTAGTCCTGGGTTATAGTCCTGGGTTAGTCCTGGGTTATAGTCCTGGTTAGTCCTGGGTTAGTCCTGGGTTATAGTCCTGGGTTATAGTCCTGGGTTAGTCCTGGGTTAGTCCTGGGTTATAGTCCTGGGTTATAGTCCTGGGTTATAGTCCTGGGTTATAGTCCTGGGTTATAGTCCTAGTCCTGGTTATAGTCCTGGGTTATAGTCCTGGTTTAGTCCTGGGTTATAGTCCTGGTTAGTCCTGGGTTATAGTCCTGGGTTAGTCCTGGTTAGTCCTGGGTTATAGTCCTGGGTTTATATAGTCCTGGGTTATAGTCCTGGGTTATAGTCCTGGTTATAGTCCTGGGTTAGTCCTGGGTTAGTCCTGGGTATAGTCCTGGTTATAGTCCTGGGTTAGTTATAGTTATAGTCCTGGTTATAGTCCTGGGTTAGTCCTGGGTTATAGTCCTGGGTTAGTCCTGGGTTATAGTCCTGGGTTATAGTCCTGGGTTAGTCCTGGGTTAGTTATAGTCCTGGGTTAGTCCTGGGTTAGTCCTGGTTATAGTCCTGGGTTAGTCCTGGGTTATAGTCCTGGGTTATAGTCCTGGGTTATAGTCCTGGGTTAGTCCTGGGTTATAGTCCTGGGTTATAGTCCTGGGTTATAGTCCTGGGTTATAGTCCTGGGTTTAGTCCTGGGTTATAGTCCTGGGTTAGTCCTGGTTATAGTCCTGGGTTAGTCCTGGGTTATAGTCCTGGGTTATAGTCCTGGGTTATAGTCCTGGGTTATAGTCCTGGGTTAGTCCTGGGTTAGTCCTGGGTTAGTCCTGGGTTATCACGAGCACAGGCGGTATCGGGTGGAATGTTAACAGGTCCGGGCGGGTGCGAGGCTCTAAAAATGGACCCGTGCAGGACTCTAGGTAGGGTCACATTGGTCCCAACATAGTACCGCAGTGAATCATTTTTGCAGTTATTGTGAGAGTCCTACATCTAAATATAAAGTATTATAATGTACCGTTAGCATGCTAGTTGCTTGACAAAACTCTGCTGTCTGAGAGTGACTGTCAAAAACGCCCTTCTAATTGAATTACAGTGAATAACTACGACACTCAGAACGCTTTTAAGTGAGGAATAACTTTGGACCATCGCAAACTGTTTAAAAGACCCATATTACACTATTTTCTGATGTACATCTTGATGTTTATAATGTTGTTTCCTCATCACAAACATACCTGGAGTTGTGTGGAGTTCTTCTCTCAGAAAACACCACTTTGTGATGTCATGTGGTTATGCAGGAAGTGCTCCACTGTGTTTTTAAACTCCTTACAACTCCTCTAGAATCATTCTGGATGATTTCAGCGCTGGAACTGCCGATCTCTACTGAACTAAAGGTATAATGCAGCTTGAAAACTACCACTTATATGAGCATTTTGAGTTTTGGAGATGTAGACAAACATGTAACAAAGATCAAAAAACAGAGACTTTTTAATCTTGTGAAATTGCCTTTTGTTTCCTTTGTTTCCTTCACACGTTTGACGATTTTTTATTTATTTACTTTTTATTTCCTCCAGCTACCATCCTCACTTAAAACAAATATTTCAATAATCATCCAATGCCTGATGCTTATTTTCCGAACACAAACTATACACAAAATATATTATAGCAAAATGGTAAACAGTCGACTCTCTTAGCTGTTGTCCGCCCGGTCCAACATCAGCGTACACGTTAGCGCTAACACGTCTGGCGGCCATTTTCCCACCAGCCTGACTCTAATGTGAACGGACACGCCGAGCAAACACGCCCTGAGCGCCGCCACGCAAACACGCCTTCACTCTCCTCTCGGTTTAACATCTCAACTCTCTCGACGGGAACTTGGACTTGTTGGACGTTATTGCCTCAACTTTTCTCACGCTTTTGTTCCGTTTACAAAAGGAAAATGAAGCAGAACGTGTCCATGTAGGGAGAGAAAAAAGTTGTGCGAATACAAAAACAAAATGGTGGATGGAGGAATACATACACGAGTCAATATTTTGTTAAAGGTCCACTGTGTAATTTCTAAACCTGCTTGTTTCCATGGAGATTTGCATGGAGCTTTCTTTGCCTGGAACGTTACAAATATTTCTCTTGCATTTGTTCAGTTAAAGGTGCATTGTGCAGCTTTTCTGGTGGAGCGTCCGTCATCTTCTTGTTTCTATGGAGATGTCATTGCTCTGGAATGTTCCACAGTATGACATTAAACAGCTCTACTTTACATTTACTCAATTACAGGTGGTTTTATAGCTCAAAAATGCCAAGAAAAACAGGCATTCTGACTGTGAGCGGGGTCGCCTCTCCACAGATCTGACCCGTAACTTGGTCTGGTTTGGTTGATAGAAAGGTTTAATGCCAGAAAAGTTACACAATGCACCTTTAAAATGCGTTTTACAGTTCAAAAACACCTTAAAAAACATGACTTCGTACCATGTGCAGGCTCGCTTCTCCATAGATCTGACCATTAACCTGTCTCCATTGTGATTATCGAGTTTGTTTTCATACTGTGCAGTAACCAAAGCGTAACGGTAATATCTCCATGGTGACAAGCAGCAGCAGAAAAGTTACACAGTGCACCTTTAACCTGAGAGGGACTTGGACATGTGGAGTAGCCGATGTAAATGTAGAATTCATCCAAAAAATAAAAAATAATAATAAAATAAAATAAATAAATCATGTAAATCATGTAAATCAGACATTGTAAGGATTATTTTGTGCCAGATGCCCTTCCGCAAACAGTGTGCCTGGAGTCACTGACTTGACTGAAGTGTCTTGCCCAAAAACTGCCCTTAGCTGAACCTCCATTATTTTATTTATTTATTTAATTTTTATTTATTATTTATTGTATTTATTTGTATTTATCTTATTATTTTTTATTTAAATTTATTGTATTTATTTATATTTATTATATTTTTATTTATTTTACTTTTTTTTTTTTTTTTAACTTGTATTTATTTATTTAAATTTTTATTCATTTTATTGTATTTTTTATATATATTTCCTTCTTTTTTTTTTTTTTTTTTCTTTACTTTTTTTTTTTTTCCATACATTGATTAAATTAGAAGAATATTTCTCTTTACAAATCAGACAGACAGAAAATTCAAAGCTAATAAGCAGCCGGTGAAGCCTTTTTCATGTGTGATCAAAGATACAAAGGAGCGAGAGAATTAGTCGCTGTGGGGAATAAAAGGGCGGAAGAGGGTACAGAGCAAGAGAGAGAGAGAGAGTAAAGAGAGAGAGGAGACAGGAAATGAGGAGAGAGAGTTTAGGGGAGAGAGGTGAAGGAGATAGGAAGGGTAGAGAGAAAAAGGAGGAGACGGAGACAGTAAGGAAAGGGAAAGAGAGCAGGAGAGAGATCCAAGAGGGAAAGAGAAAGAGAGAAGGGAGAGAAAGAGAGGGAGAGAAATACGATAAGGAGAGAGAGAGAGAATGGAGAGAGAGCAGGAGAGAGAGAGAAGAAGAAAGAGAGAAGAGAAGGGAGAGAGAGAGGAGAGACACAATAAGGAGAGAGAGCAGGAGAGAGATTCAAGCGGGAAAGAGAGAGAGAGATGGAGAGAGAGCAGGAGAGATACGATGAGGAGAGAGAGAGAGAGAGAGCAGGAGAGAGATTTAAGAGGGAAAGCAAAAGAGAGAAGAGAGAGCAAGAAGGAGAGAGATATGAACAGGAGAGAGAAGATAAAGAGAGGGCAGGAGAGAGATTCAAGAAGGAGAGAGAGAATGGAGAGAGAGCAGGAGAGAGATATGACAAGGAGAGAGAGCAGGAGAGAAATTCAAGAGGGAAAGAGAAAGAGAGAACGGGAGAGAAATACGATAAGGAGAGAGAGAGAATGGAGAAAGAGCAGGAGAGAGAGAGAGAAGGGGAAAGAGAAAGAGAGAAGGGAGAAGGGAGAGAGAGCAGGAGAGAGACACAATAAGGAGAGAGAGCAGGAGAGAGATTCAAGCGGGAAAGAGAGAGAGAGGATGGAGAGAGAGCAGGAGAGAGATACGATGAGGAGAGAGAGAGAGAGAGAGAGAGAGAGCAGGAGAGAGATTTAAGAGGGAAAGCAAAAGAGAGAAGAGAGAGCAAGAAGGAGAGAGATATGAACAGGAGAGAGAAGATAAAGAGAGGGCAGGAGAGAGATTCAAGACAGGAGAGAGAGAATGGAGAGAGAGCAGGAGAGAGATTTAAGAGGGAAAGAGAAAGAGAGAAGGAAGAGAGAGAATGAAGAGAGAGCAGGAGAGAGATACGATAAGGGGAGAGAGAGAGAATGGAGAGAGAGCAGGAGAGAAAATCAAGAGGGAAAGAGAAAGAGAGAACGGGAGAGAAATACGATAAGGAGAGAGAGAGAATGGAGAAAGAGCAGGAGAGAGAGAGAAGGGGAAAGAAAAAGAGAGAAGGGAGAGAGAGAGGGAGAGAAATACGATAAGGAGAGAGAGAGAGAATGGAGAGAGCAGGAGAGAGATTTAAGAGGGGAAGAGAGAGAAGAGAGAGAAGGAAGAGAGAGAATGGAGAGAGAGCAGGAGAGAGATTTAAGAGGGAAAGAGAAAGAGAGAAGGAAGAGAGAGAATGGAGAGAGAGCAGAAGAGAGATACGACAAGGAGAGAGAGAGCAGGAGAGAAATTCAAGAGGGAAAGAGAAAGAGAGAACGGGAGAGAAATACGATAAGGAGAGAGAGAGAATGGAGAAAGAGCAGGAGAGAGAGACAGAAGGGGAAAGAGAAAGAGAGAAGGGAGAGAGAGAGGGAGAGAAATACGATAAGGAGAGAGAGCAGGAGAGAGATTCAAGCGGGAAAGAGAGAGAGAGGATGGAGAGAGAGCAGGAGAGAGAAGATGAAGAGAGAGAGAGAGAGAGAGAGCAGGAGAGAGATTCAAGCGGGAAAGAGAGAGAGAGGATGGAGAGAGAGCAGGAGAGAGATCCAAGAGCGAGAGAAAAAGAGGAGGGACAGAGAGAGAAGAGATGGACAGGAAAGAGAGAGAAGAGACAAAGGAGGGTGAGAAGAAAGAGGGACAGCTGGAGAATAAGAGAGAAAGAGAGGCGAGAGAGTGAGGTGAGGAGAAGAGAGGGGAGAGAGACTACAGAAAATGGGCTGAGGAAGAGAGAGAATGGGAGAAAGAGAATTGGAGGAGGAGATGTCCAAATGTGGTGCAGAGGTCAGTGGAGGTTAGCAGGTGTGAACGCTTTGATTTCCCTGCACTATTTCTCTCGGTGTGTGTGTGTGTGTGTGTGTGTGTGTGTGTGTGTGTGTGTGTGTGTGTGTGTGTGTGTGTGTGTGTGTGTGCACTGTGGGAGCCCAGTGGCATTATTGTCCTGCATTAAAGGGGTCAGTGCTCAGACTATTCCGTTTTGGTCCATTTAGATCAAAACATGGCATCTTAGAAGTTAAAAGAAATAAGAGTTTGATCGTTCGACGAAAAACAATGTTATATTATTGAAAAACTGAATAAAGTGTGTACAGTGTGGCACTGACAGAATCTCTCAAAACAGTAAGGATTTTGGCATAAAAACTACCATAAACCACAGACTGTAAATATAAATGGGCTTAGTGTTCCAAATAGGACGTTTGCCTGCGGGTGCTATGGAGTACAAATGCTTTCGGAAATATTCACATGTGCAGAATAGAAATCTGTAAATATTTAGCTGTAGCTGAGCATAAAATAAGGTTTAGTCCTGTTTTAGTCCTAGTTCAGTCTTGGTTTAGTCCTCCTGGTTCAGTCCATATTAGAAGTGCGCAGATGAATTTTTTCTTCCGCAACCACATCACAAAACTCATCATCCTTCCTCTATCCATTTGCACCCACGGTTTTCGACCAATTTTTAAACCCGCACCCGCCCGCCATCCGCTCAGTCTCCTCTAAGAGTTTTTTATTTGAGTAGTTAAGCTGCCACCCTCCCGAATTTAATTAAAATACAATTTTTCGTCACGTCATCCGCCCGATCCGGAGTTACAGCTGCAGAGTCTGTAGCTGTAACCGCCATCCGCGCATCTCTAATCCATATGCGTCGCGAAAGTCCAGCTCGATCGATGTTTCTTCTGCTCAATAAATAATGCTTGTAAAGTGATGACATATTTTTGACAGTCAAGTCGCATCTGTGAATTCATGTTCATACTAAAGAAAGTGTAATCGTAAATTTTCATTTCATGATTATGATTCTTGATGTCGTAACTTTTCAATTCGTATTCTGATGGATAAAATACACACAACACGTTTTATGTACGACTGGAGTCATTCAAGAGTTCACTCATATTTATTTTATGCTCAACAATATGCACAGATTTCGCAAATATGCATGAATTTCCACACAAATAAAAGCTTTCGTACGTCATACTTTATGATCGTGGCAAAACTCCACACTGGCCTCTGAAAGTTGTGAAAGGCACTTATAAACTTGAATAATCACGATGCTCTGAACGCATAAAGTAAGCGAGGACCCCACCATTTCATATTCATTAGTTCTGTTTTTCATGTTTTAAAAAATCACGTACGACGCCTTTAACCTTTCCTCTCAAACTGCACCGACGACCAGCGCGACAAAGCCAGACAGGCTATTTTCTTACTGAACCGCGGCAGGGTCAGACGTGTCTTTTGCACCTGACGACGGGAGCTGATGGTAGCTTTCGCACCTCTACGCCGACTCCCGAGAGTTCAACAAACTCGCACTTAAAAGTTCAATGGACTCGCGGTCACGAGTTCGACGGAGAAAAAGAAGTGTAGGGAGTGAATGCGAGACAAGGTGAGTGTGGGAGAGATCACACGCAGCTTTTGATGGGCGCCTGAAGGGTGCACGGTGTCAGGTGAGCAAACCCTGTTCAGCCTTCGGAATAAACGCGAACTGGCACTATTACGCACTGCTGTTGTGTCCTTGGGCAAGACATTTCACCAAACTGTAACAGAATGTGCCAGAGTGACTGTATCTCTATTCACAACATGGAACTGGCGCCTCAGTGAGCTTCATTTGACTGGAGCTAAACGCTATAACGTCTATAATGTTTATCTACTCATCATTAACACAGTGTTTTGATGCCTGCTACTGGTTTTGTCTACTGTTGTTGTGTCCTTAAGCAAGACACTTCACTGAGATGGACGTTTGTGACAAGTGTGGGGGATCACCTTTTAATCTCACGCATATGTTTTTTCTCTGCCCTGACGACCTTTTGGCGGATTTATTTTGATACTTTGTCCTAAGTGTTACCAAAAACAATATATTTTTCTCTGTATGTGGTTATTTTGGGTCTCCCGGAAGATTTCTCTTGCTATTCAGCTTTACAGTTTTCTATTCCTTGGTTGCTATGGTTTTACAAAATGGCAAATGGTTGGAGCCAGGATCCAAACCCGCAACTTAATAAAGAGCTGTTATCCTGTTGAATGTATTTTGTTAACATTTTGCAGATAAATTTCAGATAATTTCAAGCTTCAGGGCTGGAATAATAATAGGAAATGTTAATGTGATTATTATTATTTATTTTTTTTGCATATTAAAAAAAAAAAAAAAAAAATCTTCCCAAACCCAAACCAACTGCTTTGCTTTTGCGTTTCTTTCATTTGTGGTGCTCACTTCATTTTGCTCAAATTTAGTCAATTAACCCTTCACTAACCCAGGAAAATTATAAAATGAATCGACTGCTAAAAAACCCAATTGTGTGAAAATGTTATGACAGTGTTTTATCTAAACTCTGATGTTTTTTCTTTTCTTCCTTCTCTCCTGTGGGAAATATTATGTATTGGTCATGCTAATTCACCCAATATTATGGACTTTGGAATGACAACAGGGTGGAAAACACGTATGACTATCTATAGGTCTATATAACATGTTTTTTCTGTACTTTAAGTGCCATAAAGAACATGTTTTTCTGGACTTTGAGATGCCACGAAGCAGAAAAACTGACATATGTGGACCCCGTGGCATGTTCCCACACATGATAAGGTGGACTGGGTCAGCAGTATTGTTCATTTTCTTGCTGTATATGCTAAATCAACAAGTTAATGTTTTGTCAAGATGTAGTATAAGGCTACCCCTGATTTTGAGTTGGTCAGAGACGTCGTTCCGGGGTGGCAGTTGTACTTGGTAATCAACTTGAATCTCTCTCAATGGAAATGCTGAAATAAAGTGGCCTGTTCTCTTGGATTCTCCATCTCCTGTGCTTCTTTTTAGGACACGCATTGAACCTTCCGAAAAAACCCACACTCCCTCACGCATCTCTGATTCTGATCATTTTTATTTTGACTGAAAAGACTACTGGGTACTGACCACTAACTATTGGGTACTGACTAGGGCTGCTGCGCTTTGGGAATTTCTCCTGCGGTGCGGTAAAGCAGCTCAATAGTGCGGTATGCGGTGATATCGCACCCCATCCCCCACTCCACATCCCCCGGAGTTACAATATTTCCAGCAGCACTGAAAACTCTCTCCGATGATGCGCTTGTCGTGTGGATATAGCGTGTGTGGTGTTGGAGAAGTAACATTTGGCTCTGGAACAAGTGCCGCTGCATCTCTCCAGCTCTCACTGTGGCAGCTTGGGTCAGAGTCCTGCACCAGGTCAGGTACCCGCGGACTTAAAAGAGAGAGAACCCCGAGCACACAAAGCAGGCTGCACTTACCTCCGTGCGGCACGGAGCTTTACGCCGGTCCTTTCATCTGCAGTCAACTGACAGTCTAAGTGGGCGCACCTTATCCTGGGTTAGTCCTGGGTTAGTTCTGGGTTAGTCCTGGGTTATCATGGACACGGCCGGTAATGGGTGGAATGTTAACGGGTCTGGGCAGGTGCGGGTCTCTCCAACGGGACAAGTGCTGTGATCGTGGTGGCCCAACATGTACTGCAGTGGGCCTCTTAGTACCATGGTGATTCCTTTTTGCGGTTATCTCGACAGACCTAGTACTGACCACTCACTACTGGGTACTGATCGCTCACTATCAGGTACTGACCACTCACGCACCTACTATATTCTAGACAATGTAGATGAAGTTCTTTGCTTAAAGACACAACGACAATTTTTGCCACAGGCGCCCCCCTGTGGCACCTGGTATTCCCAGACGTCTTCCATCCAAGTACTAACTACGTCCCACTTTTCTTAGCCTCTGAGAGAAGAAGTTGAGTACGTAGTAAAAGTATATGTTGCAAGTTGTAGTGAAAGTGCAATAGGGCCTGGTATGACGTATATAAAGTTGCAGTACAAGTATAAGTACTTACAATGATGAGTAGTATGAAGTAGATGAAGTTGTAGAAGGAGTGAGCGTCCATCACGTAGTACATGATCTCCACCCAGCCCTCCAGAGTGATCACCTGCAACAACAAGTGGGACAGTTTTAGAAATAGTGTCAAAAAAATATACAGCAAAGATATGGCCTGGTTTGGTTTCCGTGAAGATAGAAAGGTTTAAAGCCATACTGTGAAACATTCTAGACAAAGCAATAACAGCTCCACGGAGAAAAGTACTACAACCTCCACATCATAATAAACAATTCTAACAAAACCCATACCTGAAAAATGACTATCCAAGCGTACACGATGTTGTCAAAGTTGATGGCGCCCTTGTGTGGGTTGGTGTTCCCCGTATGGCATCGCGTGTAGTACTGGTTCCAGTTGATGCACAGGCCCAGAGCTTCTCCGGCGCTCGCGTTGGCCACGGGTTCCGGACTCAGCCCCAGCGCCTGCCTGTGGAGGGCGTCCTCTTTGTCCAGGCAGCAGGTCCGGCCCCCCTCCCTCCGAGCGGGCACGTCCGTACACGACATGATCCCGTTCTCCGACGCCAGCGAGCAGATGAAGGGCCTCTCGTCGTCCTCCTCCGGGCGGTAGTACGGGGCGGGGAGGGTCAGGCCTGCCGAGCTGAGAGAGGAAAAAAAAGTTCACCGCAGGGAAATTGGCACCATTTCATAATAACTACCGGCATATTTATTGACATATTGACCAGTTAAAAGGTCTTTGTTACGCACAATCGACTCTTGTGAGCTTTAAGCCATGTTATAATGTTGTTACCTCATCAAAAACTTGCCTGGAGTTTTGTTTCATTCATGCGTTTGAATAATTCTTTATTATTAGTCTTACAAGTCTACATGTTGAAAGTTCAAAATGCTCTGTTCTACCTTGTGATTTATTTATTTATTTATTTGATTGGGACAAAGCATGTTAATGAACAAACGTGACACAGGGGGCTAAACAAGAAAATACTGCACACTCCACTCAATACACAGTCCCCATTATTGCACAGTTCCTGTTATTGCACACTCCACTCATTGCACAGTTTCCATTATTGCACACTCCACTCATTACATAGTTCCCATTATTGCACACTCCACTCATTACAGAGTTCCCATTATTGCACACTCCACTCATTACAGAGTTTCCATTATTGCACACTCCACTCATTACAGAGTTCCCATTATTGCACACTCCACTCATTACAGAGTTGCCATTATTGCACACTCCACTCATTACAGATCCCATTATTGCACACTCCACTCATTACAGTTCCCGTTATTGCACAGTTTCCATTATTCCACACTCCACTCATTATACAGTTCCCATTATTGCACAGTTCCCATTATTGCACGTTCCAATTGTTACACATTTCCCATTATTGCACACTCTACTCATAACACAGTTCCAATCATTGCAGAGTTCCTATTATTGCACACTCCTTTTGTGATGTCATGTTAGTTTTCAAGTTAACATCTCCTTTTATCTTTAGTTCAGTAGAGATTGGCAGTTTCAGGGCTGAAATGATCCAAATGATTCTAGTGAAGGTGTATGGAGTTGAAAACCACACATGGAGCACTTCCTGTACGTGTTACCACATGACATCACAAGGTGGAACAGAGTGTTTTCAGTTTGAGAGAAGAACTCAGCCTGAATATGCAGGGTTTGTGTGTTAAACATGTGTGAATGAAACAAAACACAACTCCAGGTCTGTTTGTGATGAGGAAACAACATTATAAAATTATAATAATATATAATACATTATAAATAGCGAAATATTGGCCCTTTAAAGTTTACAACAATTTTTTTTTAGACATGAGGCTCCTACATAGAATTCTCCGAGCATGTCCATTCCATTTGAGCCATAGACTGTATTTACAAATCAACTAACGCACTAACATGGTTGCGCTTCTGGCTCCATCGACTTTGGTACTTATGATGCAACTGAAATGTTTGCATTTTATAGGAATAAGACTGAGACATTGCTTTTGATGAAATTTTGTTGTCAGAATTGCTTTTATGTAAATAGTCCCTTTAAAGTCTTTTGTACCTGCCCAAGGACGGCAGATAGAAAGGAGTTGATAACTAAATCTGGCACAGAGCGTCTCCTTTCTTGTAGAACAATGTAATCTGTGTGTGTGCAGTGTCCTTGTTTTAAATTAAAAACAACAGCGACAACAAAAAACTACACTTTAAATGGCCTTAAAACATAAAGAAAAGAAAGAAAAGGGCTTAAAGGTGCACTGTGTAACTGTTTGGTGGTTGCTTCTAGAAAAACAGGCATTCTGACTTTGAGCAGGTCTGCCACTCCACAGATCTGACCTGTAACTTGATCTGGTTTGGTCTCCATGAAGATTTTGACTCCATACTGTGAGACATTCCAGATACAGCAATAATATCTCCATGGAGAATAGTATTTGGTAGGCCCTCCATCGGAAAAGTGGCACAATCCATCTTTAAAACAAGTCTGGCAATGATTTATTTGTCTAAAAACTGAACAGGGTCTCTATCTGTGACGTCACAATCCTGGGAATTTTCAAACTGAGGCTAAATCAATCTAAATCATTTAATTAACCCTATTTAATGTTATCTTTGTGAATATTATTCATCTGTTTTCTATCTATGTATGTTTGTATATATGGAATAAATTTAATTAAGAAAAGAAAAGTGTTTTGCGAGGCTCTGACGCAAAGTACTATCTTTTTTTTTTTTTTTTTAACAGAGATTTACTGAAAGCAGCTGAGAACATTTTGCATAATCTGTGTTCTTTAATAACAAAACTCCCCATAATTAAGTGGTTACTAAGCGTGAATCATCTTCAATTTGTTCATAATGAGTTAAGTGTGGTTATTAAAAACTGTTAGCAGGACTAATAATAATAATATAGTATATCAATCACAAACGGCCCCATTTTGGCCTTGAATATTAAAGGCGCTGTGCCTGATTTTGACTGATTTTGTCTTGAAAAATTGAAAAACAGAACTATTTCATTTCAAACAGTTTGCAGTCATCCAAATTACTCACCGCTTATTATTTTATTAAGCACTTTTCACAACTTCCAGACACCAGAGTGGACTTTTACAATGCCAACAACAACTAGCATGCTAACAACGCACTTCCTGGTTCTCGGACGGACATCGTACTTCCAATTGGATGCTTTTAGAGGGATGAGTCTGAAAATGTCTGACCGTAAACTGAACTGTTGCTAGGAGCTGAAAGCCTGTGGTGCTTAAAGCATTCTGACAGGTGCGCTACAGGGAGGGTTCACGGGCTGGTCACGAACAATAAACAATGCTCGTCTCTGTGAAATCACTATAAAATCATTATGGAATCACTATAAAAATCACTATAAAATCACTATAAAAATCACTATAAAATCACTATAAGAAGTCATTATAAAACCACTGTAAAATCACTATAAAATCATTATAAAATCACTGTAAAATAATTATTAAATCACTGTAAAATCATTATACAATCACTATAAAATCACAATAAAATTATTATAGTCACTGTAAAATCATTATAAAATCACTATAAAATCATTATTAAAATCAGTGTAAAATCATTATTAAATCACTGGAAAATCATTATAAAGTCACTGTGAAATCATTATTAATTCACTGTAAAAACATTATCAAATCACAATAGAATTAGTATAAAATCAATCATTATGAAATCATTATTTAAATCACTATAAAATCATTATTAGATCACAGTAAAATCATTATAAAATCACTATAAAACCATTATTACATCACTATGAAGTCATTACAAAATCACTATAAAAATCTATATAAAATCACAGTATCATTATTAAAACACAATAAAATCACTAAACAAAAACAAAACATGCTTGTAGTGTGTATTTGTTTCATTAAAAATGGTTTTGCTTTGCCTGAAATACTCCACGGCATTGATACTTTTCAGTGACACCAGGCTGGAGGTGTTCTGTATGGTAGAATGTTCAGCAGTTACCATCGTGACAGAACACACACATTAGCAAACGCAGTCAAAAATGTATAAAGATTGTCTAAAAACTCAAGAAAAAACACAAAATTGATTTAAAAAGCACATTTTCAGGAGCCCGTGATCAGTCAGTTCATGGGTCTGTTTAGGAGTTTTCAACAAAAAGGTGAGAGTGACAAACTGAAACACTATTGGCGAAATTTTGTTTGTGTGAGATTTGTTTAACATCACTTATCAGCTCATGTTTTGTAGTTCCAGCTATGTCAGTTCTTTCCGGTCAGATTGTGTTAAAACAAAGCTCAGATTAAAGTCTAAGCCTCAAACAGAGCAGTGCTTACAGTTAGCATCAAAGCCTCAAAGCCTCAAAGCCTCAAATGATGTTTTCAGTTTGATTTAGCGTCCGCTCCCCGCGCGTTATCAGGTCTGTCAGGAACAACACGCTCCCGGCTGGAGAGAAGGGCCCGGGCGCCAAGGTTCGAATCAAAGGCAGAGAAGGAGGACGGTGGGGGGGCGGAGCATGAATGAGCGCCCCCTGCTGGTCACTTGGCATGTCGCGGGGCACCATGGCAACACGCTGGGAGCACACCTGCACATGCACACGGCACCGCTGCGGCGCTACGGGCACAGCGGGTGAGACGGTGCCCGGGTTTAACACCGACACGAGAGAGAGGGAGATGTGTCGGGTTTTTACGGTCTTAAAAATGAAAGTGAAAAACACAAGTAGATCATTTTAAAGGCCCTGTATTGCACACGTTGGATTCTTGTGAGCTTTAAAGGTGCAATGTGTAACTTTTCACCTGTTTGTTTCTATGGAGATGACATTGCTTTGGCTGGAATGTTCCACAGTATGACATTAAACAGTTCTACTTTACATTTATTCAGTTACAGTTGGTTTTATAGCTCAAAAATACCTAGAAAATAGACATTCTGACGGTGAGCGGCGTCGCCTCTCCACAGATCTGACCTGTAACTTGGTCTGGTTCGGTCTCCATGAAGATAGAAAGGTTTAATGCCACACTGTGAAACATTTCCGACAAAGCAATAACATCACGGAGAAAAGCATTTCAAGTTAACAGCTACAGTTTAACTTTAGTTCAGTAGAGATTGGAGATTTCACAGCTGAAATCATCCAAATGATTCTAGTGAAGGTGTGTGGAGTTTAAAAACACAGTGGAGCACATCCTGTATTACCACATGACAGCCTAAATATGCAGGGTTTGTGTATTAAACATGTTTGAATTAAACTAAACACAGCTGTAAGTGTTTGTGATGAGGAAACATTATAGGACATAGATGAGAAAATACACTAATATGGAATCCATGTATCACTCGTTCATCCGTTTTTCAAAATAAAACCAAAAATAGAAAATGAAAAAACAACGATTTTCTTCATTATTTTTCTCCAGAACCAAAATGAAAAAGCAGATAATGATTTTTTTTTTTTTTTTTATTTTTTTCAGTTTCCGATTTTGTGTTTAAATGAATAACCAGGACTGAACCAGGACTAAACCAGAAAGGGCTCAGTCTTCTCCCTCCCTCTCTCAAGTCAAAGTTTAGTCCTGGTTTAGTCCTGGTTAGGACCTAGCTTAGTCCTGGTTCAGTTCTGGTCTGGTCCTGGTTTAGACCTGGTTTAGTCCTGGTTCAGTTCTGGTTTAGTCCTGGTTTAGTCTTGGTTCAGTTCTGGTTTAGTCCTGGTTTAGTCCTGGTTCAGTTCTGGTTTAGTCCTGGTTTAGACCTGGTTTAGTCTTGGTTCAGTCCTGGTTTAGTCCTGGTTTAGACCTAGTTTAGTCCTGGTTTAGTCCTGATTTAGTCTTGGTTTAGTCCTGGTTCAGTTCTGGTTTAGTCCTGGTTTAGACCTAGTTTAGTCCTGGTTCAGTCCTGGTTTAGTCCTGGTTTAGACCTAGTTTAGTCCTGGTTCAGTCCTGGTTTAGTCCTGGTTTAGACCTAGTTTAGTCCTGGTTCAGTTCTGGTTTAGTCCTGGTTTAGTCTTGGTTTAGTCCTGGTTCAGTTCTGGTTTAGTCCTGGTTTAGACCTAGTTTAGTCCTGGTTTAGTCTTGGTTTAGTCCTGGTTTAGTCCTGGTGTAGTCTTGGTTTAGTCCTGATTCAGTTCTGCTTTAGTCCTGGTTTAGTCCTGGTTTAGTCTTGGTTTAGTCCTGGTTTAGTCCTGGTGTAGTCTTGGTTTAGTCCTGGTTTAGACCTAGTCTAGTCCTGGATTAGTCCTAGTTTAGTCCTGGTGTAGTCTCCTGGTGTAGTCTTGGTTTAGTCCTGGTTCAGTTCTGGTTTAGTCCTGGTTTAGTCCTGGTTTAGTCTTGGTTTAGTCCTGGTTTAGTCCTGGTGTAGTCTTGGTTTAGTCCTGGTTTAGACCTAGTCTAGTCCTGGATTAGTCCTAGTTTAGTCCTGGTGTAGTCTCCTGGTGTAGTCTTGGTTTAGTCCTGGTTCAGTTCTGGTTTAGTCCTGGTTTAGTCTTGGTTTAGTTCTGGTTTTAGTCCTGGTTTAGTCCTGGTGTAATCTTGGTTTAGTTCTGGTTCTGTCCTGCTTTAGTCCTGGTTTAGACCAGGTTTAGTCCTGGTTCAGTCCGTATGCGGCGCAAAAGTCCGGGATCGCATTTTAAGTCACGGAAATGGGAATTTAAACACAAAATCAAAAACTGGGGAAAAAAAAAAAAAAATCATCTCTGTTTTTTTGATTTCTGGTTTTGGAGACAAATAATGAAGTTTTCTTTTCGTTTTCTTATGTTTTGTTTTATTTTGAAAAAACGAATGAACGAATGATTACATGGCCCCTTTAAACCCTTTAGTTTGCAGTGGTCCAAAGTCACTCCTCACTCACCTTATGCATTCAGAGCATCTTAAATTATTCACGGCGATAAGGGAGACTGACATCACCCACAGCATCCGGCTCCAGCCAAATGAAGCCGTTTGAGGTTAGAGCCGTTACTGCGCCTAATTTGGAGCCAAGAGGCGACCGCACTCACAAAACTACTGCACCATTTTCCTCGACATTTTGAGCAATTAAAACACCAGTGCTCTAATTCAACGGTGATGAAGAACTTTAATGCCGTACTATGGAACAATCCAAGCAAAGCCATAATATCTTTACAGAGACTAGAAGTTACTTGGTGCATTTTTAGTTTTAAGGTCATATATTACGCAAAATTGACTCTAACTGGAGTTGTGTTTTGTTTGATTCACACATGTTTAAGTACATCTTTATTATCTACACCTCCAAGGCTCAAAACGCTCTAGTCCAATGAGATTAATTTGGTCTCCCGATATTTTATGAGCAGTCGAAACTGTCAGGTATGAAAACAAACTCTTGGTCTGAAAAAATAACTCAAAACGCTCTGCTGAACCTTGTAATGTCATGAAGCGGTAATTTTCAAGTTAAAGGGACAGTCCAGAATTTTGGACCTCATTTCCTAGTGAGCCAGAGTGTTGGAGACGTGTGGAGACACTTTTTAAAATATTCCATCCAGTCCTTGTATTTGCAGAGGTCGCTGGTGCTAGGCTAGTGCATGTCAATGGCCATAGTTAGTCTGCCGCTAAAAACAGTTTCACCCACTCCACAAAACACCCGAAGAAAATCTGTTATTACACCAGACTGTCTATGTAAATGTCTGTGTTGATAGAATAACTTTAGAAGTAAAACCAACCTTGCATTTGAAGGATTTATGTCTGAGCAGCAGCAGTGAGTTGTATGTAACGCAAATTTTAGGGCTAGGGGGCAGACTACGGCTACAGAAGCTGCATCAAGGCAAGGCAAGGCAAGTTTATTTGTATAGCACAATTCGTACACAAAGTAATTCAAAGTGCTTTACAGAATAAGAAATACATTAAAATCATAACAAAAACAAATCAAAACATAAACAATCATGAAGATTAAAATTAAAAAAGAGAGACATAAATTGGAGAGAAGAGTGCGGAATGAAAACCTTTCAGTTATATGCACAGTTAAACAGAAATGTTTTGAGTCTGGATTTAAACAGCGTCACAGAAGAGTCTGTCTCACATGTTCAGGAAGACTGTTCCAGGTTTTAGCTGCATGAACCTGAAACGCTGACTCCCCTTGTTTAGTCCTGACTCTGGGCACCAGCAGGAGGCTGGTCCCTGAGGTCCTCAGAGTGCGAGATGGTTCATATGACACCAACATGTCACAGATGTACTTTGGTGCTCGGCCATGGAGAGACTTGTACAAGCAGAGCTGCTTTAAAGTCTATTCTCTGAGGCACAGGAGCCAGTGCAGAGACCTGAGCACAGGACTTATGTGCTCGTACTTCCTAGTTCGAGTAAGGACCCGAGCTGCAGCGTTCTGGATGTTCTGGATGTTCTGGATGTTCTGGATGTTCTGCAGCGTCTCACAGCTCGTTTGGAGAGACCAGTGAGCAGAACATTACAGTATCTAACCTACTGGAGACAAATGCATGGATAAGTTTCTCCAAGTCTGATTTAGACAGTAAACCTTTGAATCACTTGTCAATATCAAGACTTCCAGACCTCTCGAACTTGTTTGTATGGACTTCCTGTCAGTAGAGCTAGATCGGAGCAATACCAAGAATGTACTTGTCGTAATAGATCACTTCATGAAATACGCTGTAGCAGTTCCCACTCCAAATCAGACCGCCAAGACAGTTGCCACAATTTCCTGGTCCATTACGGCATCCCAGAACGCCTCCATAGTGACCAAGATCCTGATTTTGAGTCGCACACAATCAGCGAACTCTGTCAAATGGCCGGAATCCACAAAATACAGACCACCCCGTACCATCCACTTCTTCCTGATAGAAAGCTCAGCAGCGGCGGACTGATACATGAGAAAATAGTCCCTCAACATGTGACGATTCATGCAATGCAAGGTTAGTTTTATTTCAAACATTATTCTATCAACACAGACATTTACATCGACAGTCTGGCGTAATAATAGTTTTGCTTCGGGTGTTTTGTGGAGTGGGTAAGAATGTTTTTAGTGGCAGGATAACTATGGCCATTGACATGCACTAGTCTAGCACCAGCGACCTCTGCAAATACAACAACTGGATGGAATGTTTTAAAAAGTGTCTCCACACGTCTCCAACAAATGCAAAAGTTCAGTCCTGGTTCAGTTCTTGTTTAGTCCTTAGCTGCTGAGGCGTTTGATAAAAGTAAACATTTGCCTAAGTGACGTTAAAGGTTGTATAGAGGATTTTTTTAAGGGAAGAGAAATACAGCGACAGTTCTTTTACAAATGTTGTGCATGCGTGACACCACCTTCATCCTCCACAGCTCCCTCAGTAGAAACACCTTCTCCCGCCTCTTTACTCTAAAAATCATGTTTTTTTTTTTACAGCCAGTGCGCGTTCAGAATTACTGTGAAATGACCTGTCTAGAATATTTTAGCAACCGACGCGTCAGTTTTTAGACCCTTCGTCCGCTTCATTCACGCAATCGCTGGAAGGAATCTCCAAGAATCAACTCGGTTTGTCTTCGCTCCTTTTCCCCTTCTCTTCTTCTTTCAGCGACCTCAAAAACCGACTTTTCTTTTGCGGCGAACCGGTCGTGGATTCTCGTCGGCTGTCGCAACAAACTTTGTGCGAAATGTGAGGAAGCGACAGTTTGAAAAAGCCTCAAGAACCGCTGCATAAACCACGTGATCCCCGCATCCCGACGAGTCAGTTACACTAGAAACGTAGGGAGTTTGATTGATGACCTGACAGCAATAGATAAAGAGGCAGCCTCGTTTTCTATTTGATGTTTATCTGGCCTCAACACGTCCAAGTTGATAAATTTTCATTCTTTTTTTTTTTGTCATCATAATACAAGGCTGCTGCGTCTCTGTAATGGTATTTTAAACTTTAATTGACAATTTGAAACAAA
>NW_026571115.1:30189915-30312415 GCF_026225935.1 Boleophthalmus pectinirostris | reverse complement strand
CTTTTTTCACAAATAAACCGCACCAGACATTTAACGAAACACAACAGTTGGATGAGTCAGTGGGAGTTTTTTGGCGTGTTCACGGTGACTCTGGGCTTTGTTCAGTTGTGGCGTGTAGGGAGGGTGCTGTCTGGGACCGCTGGATTGTCGGCGTGTTCGCAGTGACTCAGTTGTTCAGTCGTGTCTAGAAGTGGCACATTGGACTCGCTTTTTCAGTTTGTTCCTTCGTTCCGTTCCTCGTCGGCGTGGAGTGATGAGTGTGGCTGCGGGTGTTTTTCACTGTGCAGTCACTGTCTGCTCCGTGTGTGTTTGTGTGCGCTGCGGGTGGTGCGGCTTTGTAGTTGACTGAAGTCGTGCTGGGACACCTGAGTGGATTCGTGTATGGGGTGCTCTGGATTGCGGGGAGCGCGGTCGTTTTTTGATGGGGTTGGAGGCTTAAGAGCGCGCCCAATAGCCCAGAAAATAGGGTAACTAAAAATGACGATACTGGAGTGCTGCACTGGATCAAAACTTATACATACAGGTGCTCATCGGTAGCCTGATTCATCAGCCAGTTTCACTTTGTTTCACTTCGTACAAACCATCTGGGAATCGTTGACAACACTGAATATATGGCTCTTCGCTGATTGGCTGGCACTTTCTGTTTTTTTTGCGAACCGTCTTGTGTATTCCGATTCCTGACCTATTTGCTGGAGAGAAATGAAATTGAGTGGAGGCACTAGGTGGCGCTCATCGGACCAGAGGGCTTGAATTCTCGTTGAGTAGAAAAAAGGATGGCAAAAGCACTCTGATTTGCAGTGTATCTATTAATGGTCACGCCAACGCATTTTGACTACTTATGAGTCTTCATCAGGACTGACAGAGTGGGCAGCAGGTGTGAATATTTATACGGTCATGACCCCAAACACGTGATGATGAACAAAATATCCATAAATATTTATATACCACTGTTCTGTATAGGTTGGAGTATAGTCGACGATACATATCCCTTAGGTTAGACAGCACACTTCATCAAGAATTGTTTTAAAATAGAAAGCACAAGTAATTTAGTAAGAAAGGTTAAGAAAGGTTATTAAAAATACCAAGGTCAAAAGTAACTACCGTTTTTATTTGGACTATGAATTTCTCCGGATTATAAATCGCACCAGCCAAAAAATGCATAATGAAGAAGATAAAAACATAAGTTACACCGGACCATAAGTCACACTTTTTGGGGAAATGTAGTTTATAAAATCAGAGACCAGAAACTGACATTTCATCTTGCAAGTCAAGTTCTAGTAATAACAATAGAACAGAGAACGTTAAAGTAACATATTAACAGTTATTCAGATAATTATAGCATAAAAAACATAACATAAGAAGTTTACCAAACTTACAATCTTACTTCAAATCACTAAATCCATTGAATTTTTCATCCTCGGTGTCACTTCTGCACGACGTCCGGAGAAAAAAACGTAGATTCATGAGGTAAACAGAGCACCGCTTCCTCTTCTGTGACTCAGCATCAGTTCCAGTTAGAATTATTCCAGCCTTTCTGAATCCCGACAGGATGGTTTTCGGTGTCACTGAAGTCCAGGCTTTGTCGATTCATACAGTGACTTCAGGAAAGTTACATGATGCACCCTCCCGGTTCCCGTGAAGCTGTGTTCTCCATCCCCGCTTTCCGCCAGTCCCTCACAAGTTTCTCGCTCACGCCAAACTTTCTTTCTGCTACTCGATTACCGTTTTCTGCTGCATATTTCACTGTTTGTAGCAGGACAGCGGCTCTTTCTACAGGACACATGCGCAGTAGAGTAAAGTGACTGTGGTACAGGAGTAATAATAGTACTAGATACTGACCCACAAGCCTAGAGCCTCTCGCCGCTTGAAAATTGTAATATATAAGTCGCAGGAAACACCCAAACCATGAAAAAAAAGTGCGACTTATAATCCAAAAAATACAGTAAGTTTAATTGTTGGGTTTGTTCTGCTGTTGAACCACTTCCTGATAACTTCCAAATACTTTCTCTTACTCCCTCCTTGTTACTTCCCGTCATTAATACTTGCAGTTGAATTCCTCCTTAAGATCCTCACACATTAACCTACTGCTGTGTTGTTGTTCACCGCTGAACGCCGCATGAAAAACAAAACACAAGTGGATAATTAAAGTCACATCCCACAGACAGAGAGTAGATCAGGTCTCCGCTCCCTCTTCAGTCCAATCAGCCGTCATTACGCTGGGCTAATCACATCTCCTTATGTCATCACCGCGGGACGGGCTCAGGCGCAGGGGCGTGAGGTCATCACTCAGCGACGGGGGACTACCTCTTCATCAATTACAATGATTCCGGCTGTGTAAAAGGTTCTGATCTCCCCTGGATCTTATCAGCACTTTTTCATTCATGTGGGGTGTTTTCTTAATCTTTGACACCGGCAAGTTTAGTCAAATCAATATTGAAATGAGAGGATCTGAAGCGACGTGCTGAGGCTTGTGCTAACACCGGCGTAATTCCTTATCAGCAACAGGAGATGGGATTTTGAGTATTTTCACTAATAGCTATTTTAGTCTTATTGCTGAGGGGCGGCATAATCTTATTAAAGGTGTAACTTCTCTCACGGGAAAGTCCAACACTAGTTTAGTTACATTGAGATTGAGAACATTGAGTTTTTAAATGTTGCCGCATTATGACACTTTCATCTTTTTTCTGTTTTCTTCTTACGTGAATGAAATACCATTTAAAAAGACTGGTACTTTGTTGCCTTAGGCTCTATTCACCCTTACGTCACAAACCAGGAAGATGTTTGGACAAAAGGCTCGCCGACCGACTGATAAAACCGATTGAAGTAAATGTCATCAGTAAAATGAAGACTGCATACATATGTGGTGTTGTGGTCAAGATCGCACTAATCGAGACCAAGACCAAGACCAGCCTGAGACCACATCGTCCCAAGACCAAGACCTCTGACGTTCAAGACCGAGACAAGACCAAGACTTTTAAAGGCCGAGACTGAGACAAGACCAAGACCATGGCCCATCGAGACCAAACTGAGACTCCCTTTGTCATTTTTAACACCTATTTGTATTTTGCAGTTATTTTGGCACATATATATCAATGTTTTTTTATAAATCTAGCTTTATTCTATCTGATTAATGTTCATTCTGTGCCCCTTTTTTGGACCCTCACCCACAGTTTAAGAACCCCTTCTTTAAGAGAACTTACCCTGGCACTTTACAGAAAACTGTGAAGAAAGTGAAGAAAGTGGGTGGGATTTTTAAACCTGTTTGCCTAATTTTTGAGCACAGCGGCCAACGACATAGAGACAGACCGAGTCCAAGCCATCCAGACCGAGAGCAAGCCTTAAAGACCGAGACAAGACCGTCCAAGTCCAAGCGCCTTAAAGACCGAGACAAGACCGAGCGCCTTCCAAGCGCCTTAAAGACCGAAGACCGAGACAAGACCAAGAGTCCAAGTCCAAGCCTTAAAGACCGAGACAAAACCGAGTCCAAATGCGTTTGAGTCCGAGACGAGACCAAGATTGTAAAAAAATGGTCTTGAGGCCTGTCTCGAGTCCAAGACCGGTCTCGAGTACTGAGACACTATACATATGTGCTGTTTGGAATCATCTTGAATTTGGTCCGTCAGTGGGGAAACTTGCAAAACTGAGGTATGGTTGTAATTGTTGATTAGCCGAACATAACGGAACACTACAATGACATGGAGAGGAACAAAACTGGGCTATTTTCTCATTTTTCCTAGATTTTGTCAGAGTTTAGGTAGTGACACTTCAGATCAGCGAGAGTCCTTTTAGGGTTAAACCAACTGGATTTCTTGAACCAAAATAAACAATACAATAAACAACTTCTCCTTCATGGAATTAAGAATGAATCAGCATTAGAATTGTGTCAGTAAAAGTTATATTTGATTTGGACACATTTATCCAATACTGAATGTGGAGACAAGGTTAGGTT
Organism: Boleophthalmus pectinirostris; assembly: GCF_026225935.1. Classification (NCBI taxonomy): domain Eukaryota; kingdom Metazoa; phylum Chordata; class Actinopteri; order Gobiiformes; family Gobiidae; genus Boleophthalmus; species Boleophthalmus pectinirostris. The sequence goes on along the minus strand of NW_026571115.1, from coordinate 30,308,466 downwards.
CAAAAAAGGTCAAGTTAAAAAATGATAAAATACCATCTCCAAAAACCTTCTTGAAACTTTTTCTTAAAGTGCACTGCACATCGTTTCTGTGCAGTAATTGACTCCACAGAGATGTCCCCATATTGCCTGGAATGTTCCACAGTATGCGAATAAATCAATCAAACTTACATTTTTTCAATTATTGACATTGTTACTGCTCGTAGTTTTAACCCGGACGTAGAACAGATCAGTGCAATACCGTGAAACATTCCTGACGAACCAATAACATCCACCTTTTCTGGTACACAATTAAACAGACCAATCTGCCCCAGTGCTATTTTCACTATAACAACTTCCACAGCGTTTCCATCATAATCATTTGTAACATTTCTGTGCCCGTATATGGCCCTCCTCTTGGCGGTCTGGCCCTCTCCACATGGCAGAGCGCGCCGGGTGCTGGGGGCCACTCGAAATGTGTTGGTTCCCTTGGGTGCTAGTCATTAGGCCAGGCTCCATTAAGCCTGATTGGGTGAGGAGAGAAGAGAGGAGGCGTGGAGCGGGTGAATGGGATGCAGCCGCTGGCGACGGGCTCACAAATACAGAGCAGAAATGAGAAATCAAAACTGAAATGTAATTTAAGTGGAGCGGTCTCTTATTTTTAGTGTCCCTTTGGTTGGGTGGTATGAAAATAGAATTGGAAGATTGAAAATGGAGGGTTTAGATGGGAAAACTGTTGTCGTATAGCCAGGTTGATGTTTTCTTTTTAAGCTTTTTGTCATTTGTATTTCTAGCTCTCAATGGCTCTTGTTTATTAACATTGCGATGAAAAGGATGTATATTTTTGCATATGGCAGAAGGCGTATGGTATTTATCAACCTGTATGCATGAGCTCTGAGCAGCAGCAGCAGCGAGTGATAAATGTGGCAGAGGAAATCCAGCGTCATTTGAATGAAACGCTCCAAAATATTCATGTTTCAAGTGGCCTCACGCCTGGGTTTTACGGGATGGGCTCATGGAACACACATTACATAAAAAAGAAGAGATATGTTGTTTTGGCTGATATTACTGTAGAGAGAAAAGCAAATCCCTAAGCCTAAAATATCATCATAAAAATGTTACTTTAGCTATTTATTAATTCAACGTTCAAATCAGCCTCGCCTGAACCAACGGAGAGCAACTCTGGTCCGGAAACAGAGGAGTTGGAGCGGGGAGCGGTGTTTCGTGCCTCGGTTTGAGCAGAGATTCCCAACAAGTGCACGGAAGATGGACCGTCAGAACAAGATATAACAGTAAGTTAAAGGGCCGGACAGGATCCAGGCTTCACCCAGATCTTTGTTCCACCTGAGAATCATCCGGCCCCATGAGGAAACAGAAGACAGGACAGTCAACCCGCCCAGGCCTAGTCCATTAAAGGTTGTATAGAGGATTTTCCAAGGAACGAGAAATCCAGCGACTGTTTGTCCTTTTTCAAATGTTGCGCATGCGTGAAACCACCCCCCCTCCCCTACAGCTCCCTACGTAGAAACGCCTTCTCCCGCCTCCTCTTTACGCCAGAAACAGGTTTGTTTACAGCCGGTGCTGCACATGACTTGTAAACAACTAACTACAGTGTTGGTTAGGCAAGACGGAGAAGTGAAGAGCGGGGGGGAGGGGGGTGTGCGGACATTTCGTTCGCGGACGAGAAGTGAGGAGCAGGGAGAAGAGCGGAGCAGGGAGCAGGGAGAGGAGAGAGGAGCGGAGAGAGGAGAGGAGAGCGGTGCGCGGAGATTTCGTGCCCGGAAGTGAGGAGCAGGGGGAAGAGCGGAACGGGCAGCGGGGAGAGGAGCAGGAAAGGGGTGCAGAGAAGGTTGCGCGGAGATTCCGTGCGAATGAACTAGCTACAACACGCAGCTGCAAGCGGACTCTTTCTTTGCCTTGAAAATTACGTTTTCAGACATAGGATATGTCTTTTGTGTCCTGAAAAACGTTTGACTAGCTCTTGGAAATAAAGTACGTTTTCATAATAAGCAGAAGTGACCTGTCCAGGAGTAATTTGGCGACCAGTGCGTCAGTCTTTAGACCCTGCGTCTGCTTCAGTCGCGCCATCGCTGGAATGAATCTATAAGAATCACCTTAGTTTGGCTTCGCTGCTTTTCCCCTTGTCTTCTTCTTTCAGCGACCTCAAAAACGGACTTTCTTTTGCGGCGAACTGCTCCTGGATTCTTGTCGCCATTGCAACAAACTTTGTGCGAACTGCGAGGAAGATATAGGTCAAAAAAAGCCGCTAAGAACTGTTGCGTTGGTGGAGTAAACAGCGTCTGTGCGTCTGTGCGTCTTGCATCTGTGGACTGCGTGACAGTCGTACGTAAACCACGTACCGGCGGCGCGCAGGCAAGTCAGTTACGCTAGAAACGTAGGGAGATTGATTGACAGCCTGTCAGCTAACAGATAACGAGGCAGTGTCGTTATCTATTGGCGAATGTTTAGCCCCACCACGTCCAGAGTTGATGAATTTTTATTCTCTTTTTTTTGGTCATCATAATTACAAGGCTACTCCATCTCTATAATGCTATCATTGACAATTTGAAACAAAAAAAAATCCTCCATACAACCTTTAAGTAATGGTCTCGCTATCCACGCACAGTGTGACTGATCTGCTCGAAGCTGGTCCATTGCGCACTGGTCTTGCTCCCCTCGTGGAACTAGGACAAAGAACTAAGCCCCCCAGACTGGACTGCACAGAGGATGTCTGATGAAACTACCCATACTGAACTGCACAGAGACCATCTGATAAAACTACCTGGACTGGACTGCATAAAGAACGACTGACGAACCCACCTGGACCGGACTGCACAGGGAACGTCAAATGAAACTACCCATACTGGACCGCACAAAGAAAGTCTGACGATCTCACCCGGACAAAACTGCACAGAGAACGTCTGATGAAACCACCTGCACCTTACCGCACGGAGAACACCTGACGAACCCACCAAAATCAAACTGCACAGAGAAAGCCTGATGAAACCACCCGGACCAGACTGCACAGAGAACGCCTGACAAACCCACCCGTACTGGACTGCAGAAAGAAGACCTGAACCCACCCGGACTAGACTGCTCAGAGAACGCCTGACGAACCCACCCAGACTGGCGTGTGCAGTAACAATTTCGCCAGAACAGCTCGCTACGGTGACTACTTCAACCGTGTCTCCAATACTGCTGTTCCCCGAAGTCAGTGCTTCTGCTCCGGTCCGTGTCCAGTGAGTTGTAGGGGCAGGATGAGATACAATTTCCACAAGACGAGACGAGACACGAGACTAGATCTACGAGAACGAGACAAGGCGAGATTTTGACATTATTTAGGCTATAATAAATACATTGTGCAATTCAGTTCCCAATTTTAGCCTCACCGTTTTAATTTCCTTTATTTAATATTTCTGCTTTCATTGTATCTCTGCTTTTTGGGACTGTGCATTCTCAAAAAATGTAACTCACGTGTTCTCTATTTTTTCAAACGAAACATAAAAACATGACAAAAAAAATCTGTGTCCACGGTTTTACAGCGAGATCCTGTAGCACGAGATCTAGCGAGTTGTGTCCAAAATTATACTGCTGCTGTTTTATATTTAAAGCAATGAACTTATGGTGAATCCCTCGTTTTTTTTTTAACGCCAAATATACACAGCGAAACCGACATAGGTCAGTTTCGTAAACGAGGGCCAATGTCTCTACCCAGGTTAAAAAAAAAGATTAGAAGAAGAAGAGAACCTATTGTGTTTTCCACCAAATCAATAAAAAGCAAGAAGAAACTGACCTGACATGTTTTTGGTTTTTTTCCATGACCAATGGCTATACTGTTGTTTTAGAGCAGCTGCTGGCTCATAAGCAGATACTGCAGATATTTTCAAGATATATAGAGGTATTTTTAATGATTTACTCCAAAATATCTGAGTTATAGTACTAGTACTTGAATGCGTACTTATTTCAAACTCAGTTGGAGTCTATACGATGCACTGCTCCACCTAAGAATAGAACGAAAAGTAAAAAATATGTATAGCAGTTTTAGATTTAAGACATTCACAGAGCTGTGATTTACAACAAAGCTTTAAAAGAACGATATAACATTTTGTGCAGTGGCCTCTTCAAGCTTAAGTGTTCAAATAAAGGTTTATGTCTTTCCTTTAAGCAGGCTGTCAGTCCAAACTAAATATATCAGTGTATGCCGCTGGGGAGTATCTGCAAATATTGGATAATAATGTACGTCTTTCTCTTTTCTTCCACAGTACAAATCTCTCTAAAGACTACATCCAAAAATGAATCAGTTTTGTCCAATTAGATTTTTTTTTCAGTGTTTGCTTTTGAATACTGAAACTACTTTATGCCCCTGACACAATAACAAGAAAGCAGGATGAACCCGGTAAACTCTTTTTGACTCCATGGAGATGTGTTGCTTGGAATCTTTCACAGTATGGGATTAAACGCTTTCAGTTATTAATGTTATTTCTTATAGATTTGACCTGGACATAGATAAATTTGAAGTACCGTATTTTTTGGACTATAAGTCGCACTTTTTTCATGGTTTGGGTGTTTCCTGCGACTTATACTCCAGTGCGACTTATATATTAAAATTTTCAGACTGTCAGCTGCGAGAGGCTCTAGTCTTGTGTGTCAGAATCTGCTACTCCTGCTCCTCCTACACCACTGTCACTTCGCACTCTATTGCGCATGTCTCCTGCAGAAAAAGCCTCTGTCTCGTTGCAAATAGTGAAATATTCAGCCGAAAATGGTAATCGAGCAGCAGAAAGAAAGTTTGGAGTGAGCGAGAAACTTGTGATTGACTGGCGGAAAGCGGGGATGGAAAACACAGCTTCACGGTAACCATGAGGGTGCACCATGAAACTTTCCTGCATGAATCAACAAAGCCTGAACTTCAATGACAATAGAAACCATCCTGTCGGGATTCAGAAAGGCCGGAATAATTCTAACGGGAACTGATGCTGAGGCTGACGACAGCTACACAGAAAAGGAAGCGGTTACCTCATGGATCTATGGTTTATCTTCGGAGGTCACGCAGAAGTGATGCCGAGGATGAAAAGGCAACAAGGCAAGTTTTTTGTACAGCACAATTCGTAACAAAGTAATTCAAAGTGCTTTACAGATAAGAAATACATTAAAATCATAATAAAAACAAATCAAAACATAAATAATCATGAAGATTAAAATAAAAAGAGAGACATAAATTGGAGAGAAGAGTGCGGAATGAAAACCTTTCAGTTATATGCACAGTTAAACAGAAATGTTTGAGTCTGGATTTAAACCAGCGTCACAGAAGAGTCTGTCTCACATGTTCAGACTGTTCCAGGTTTTAGCTGCATGAACCTGAACGCTGACTCCCCTTGTTTAGTTCTGACTCTGGGCACCAGCAGGAGGCCGGTCCCTGAGGTCCTCAGAGTGTGAATGGTTCATATGACACTAACATGTCACAGATGTACTTTGGTGCTCGCCATGGAGAACTTGTACAAGCAGAGCTGCTTTAAAGTCTCTGAGGCACAGGAGCCAGTGCAGAGACCTGAGACAGGACTTATGTGCTCATACTTCCTAGTTCGAGTAAGGACCCGAGCTGCAGCATTCTGGATGTTCTGGATGTTCTGCAGCGTCTCACAGCTCGTTTGGAGAGACCAGTGAGCAGAACATTACAGTAGTCTAACCTACTGAGACAAATGCATGGATAAGTTTCTCCAAGTCTGATTTAGACAGTAAACCTTTGATTTTTGCTATGTTTTTTAGATGGTAAAAGGCTGCAGATGTTATTGATTTTATGTGACTGTTAAAGTTCAAGTCTGAGTCCATTATTACCCCTAGATTTCTTGCCTGATTTGAAGTTTTAGAGCGAAGACTGGAGGTGACTGCTACACTGTTATGAAGAATGAGAACAGTGAGATCATGAGTTTGGTAAACTTATGTTCTATTGTTTATGCTATAATTATCTGAATAACTGTTAATATGTTACATTAACGTATTAATAGTTAACATATTCTGTTGTTTTTACTATAACTTGCCTTTCAAGATGAAATGTTGGTTCCTGGTCTGTGATTTTACAAAATAAATGTCCCCAAAAAGTGTGAATTATAGTCCGGTGCGACTTATATATGTTTTTTTCTTCTTCATTACACATTTTTTGGCTGGTGTGACTCATTCTCTAGAGCGACTTATAGTCCAGAAAATACGGTAATACTGTGAAACATTCCTGACAAACCAGTCCCATAGTACACAACATATTAATTTGCCCCAGTGCAATTTTCTCGATCACAAATTCCAATGCGTTTCTAACATCATCAGCCGTAGTTTTTCTGTGCCTGTGTATGGCCCTCGCAATAAACCGCAATAAAAATTCTAAAATCTCTTCACTTTTACAAAGAAAACTGTATTTAACGTGCCGAAAATACCAAGTAATAGCCGGGGCGTTTTGTTTTTGTTTCAATCACTTAACAGACCAGGCATTTATTTGAGACCAGGCAGCAATTTGGGGCAGGTGATTAATTCTTTCCTCACAAAAATCTTACTCAGAAAATTTGGGAAAATGTGGTACTCAAATTCTTTTAACCAGTATCACTCTAATTTACAGGTTTTACGGCACAACTTGGAGGAAGCGTGGCCGTTATACGATGGCCTAGCGACTACTTTGCCGACCTTGTTGACATAATTCCTGCCTCCTTGTCCTCTGCCTTTCTTTGCCCCTTTGCCACAACTTTTGTCTTACGTCACAGCAGCTATGATGACATTCCTGCTTCCTCTGAATTGCCAAACTGAAGTAATATCACCAAAACTGCTAAAAACTGCTTCCATTTCCTGCCTGCTGTGTTGCAACCAACTTTCTTTTTTACGTCACTTCAAAATAGGGATTTCACGACAACATTATCTGTCCCACTTCTTTTTCAGTGAAGGTGAGGCTGATCGGACGCAGTGCAGAGAATACAGCCTAGTTATATATTATTATATATAGTAATTCAGTCACACAACCAGTCTGGTAAAGGCAGGACTGAACTGAAGTCAAACTCCTCCGGTCGATGTAAAACATCAGGCTCTATGTGGCAGTGTTTCCCAATGTTGTTTTCTTATCAGGAGCAGCATTGTGTGCTTTGTCTTCATTTTTGTGAGCACAGAAAATTCAAATTCACACATATATGTAGTAGTGAAAAGAATAAGCATAGAAATACTGACCTTACTGAGGACAGGATATTCTGATGAAATGCTTATCCAGAATAATGATAAGGTCACAGATCAGAACTGTACATTGCAGACCGACATGCAGATCATGACAAGGTGACCCAAAAAAAATCTCTTACGACCCATCTGAGCGTCGCGACTCAGTCTTTGGGAAACAATGCTCTATGGTGTCGTTGCACTAATCGTGATATCTTGGTTAAATAAAGCACAAAAAATCCATCTATTTTCTTCTGCTTAACCAGGGCCGGGTCGCAGGGGCAGCAGTCTAAGCAGGGACTTCCAGCCTTCCTTCACCCCAGACACGTCCTCCAGCTCCTCCAGGAGGACCCCAAGGCGTCCCCAGGCCAGCCGAGAGACATGGGACATGCCCGGAACACCTCCCGAGGGAGGCGCCCAGGAGCCATCCAGAACAGATGCCTGAGTCACCTCAGCTGCTCCTCTTGACGTGGAAGAACAGCGGCTCTACTCCGAGATCCTCACCCTATCTCTAAGGGAGCGCCCAGCCACCCTGCGGAGGAAACTCATTTCGACCCCTTGTATCCACGATCTTGTCCTTTCGGTCATTACCCAGAGCTCATGACGATGAGGGGAACAAAGTAGCTTGACAGGTAAATCAACGGTAAATTCACCATAACAGTCCAATACAGCGACTGCATCACTGCAGACGCTGCACCGATCCATCTGTCAATCTCACGCTCCATCCTCCCGTCACTCATGAACAAGACCCCGAGATACTTGAACTCCTCCACTTGAGGCAGGGACTAAGCAAGAATAAATAAACTAACCTAACCTAAAAGATGAGTGACCAATGAGCTCCTTCGTTTCACATTTGTCACTGAAATAAACACATCTGATTGGACGCTCGTGTTTGAGTGTGTGTAGACCAGACTGCAAACCAGACTGTAAAAAGAAATAATAATAATAATAATAATACTAATACAGGGAGATCATCGTGAAATTTCCAAGCAAATTGCTACTAGTACTGAAAAACCTAACATTGATGCTTTAATAAAATGACAACTAGCTCTCTAGATATTAGCTGCATTTGCTCTTTTCACTTTTGTTTACCCTGATAATTGGACAAACTGAGTAAAAGCAACACATTTTGACAATGCGTTTAATTAGGCGTAACTGCTAATTCTTCTGAAAGCGCCGCGATAGCATTGACGCGGGGAGGCTTGGCTGGTCTAATTGGAGCTTTTTGGACACGGAAATCAATAGGAGTTACAAAGTTGGTGAAAGGAGAGAGACTTTGATGAAAAGAACTAGATTGTGGTCACGAACTGATGAGTGAAAGCACATTAATGAACGCTGTGGAAATCTGATGTGTCTCTCAATGTGTCTGCAGCTAGAGAGCGTGGGTTTATATCGAGATTTTCGGCGATTTGCAGCAACAGCGGCACACACAAATGGCTCAGTTTTTAACATCATATCATGGAATTTTAACCGACTAAGTGCAGCGTGTGTGTGCTTCAAAAGACACGAGTAAGGGAGTGTTGGATTTTGTGAAATGTTTGTTGTTTCTGTTTCCACGGAGAGCTGGTTATGATTATTTGAGATGCTACAGGGTTTTTTTTTTTTACACCATATGTGGCAGCAAACCTGGCAGAAGACCTTCAGAGGAAATACTATCAGGGAATGAACATAAGGGGCAGCTGGATTCTGTGAAATGTTGCTTGTCAGTTTGTTTTTCTCGTGTCCATGGAGACTGTGCAAGAAGGACATTTGAGATGTTACAGGCTTTTTTACACCATACTGCCCTACAAAGTCAGAACGCCACAACATCGTGTTTGGTAAAAAATGAGTTAATGTAATTTTGTTTGTATTTGAGACCTCCTTTATCATGTGAATAAATACTGAGCTCCAAATTGCCCTTTGACCATTAATTGGCAGTTCCTGTATCTGCCTTTGTATCATGAGCCAAAAATAAGGAGTCGTGCAAAGAAAAAAGGCAGAGGCAGTGTATGTTTTGTTTGTGATTTAGTTGAGAAATATATTTTAGTTTAAAAGCCAACCTCTCGCCTCCTTCGTTTTGTTGCAGCTGTGGTACAGGGTCTTGACACATTAAATAACTACACCTTTGTATTCAATTAAACTTAATGTGAAAGTATTTTGTGTATTTATTCATACTGTACACACTATGTTGCAAAGTAACTTGTCTGTCAAACAGTTTAACTGTGTAAGTGTCGCTGTACGATCGTGATCAGCGCTAAACAGGAAATCCAAAGCTCTTCGAGATCATTTCAAACAAACTCGATGATGACTCGGCCTTGGTGAGGTGTTCTTATAGTGGATGGAAGTCTGGAGAACATCAAGCAAATAATGATCATGTTAGTTTTGTCTTTGCACGACTCCTTATTTTTGGCTCATGATACAAAGGCAGATACAGGAACTGACAAATAAAACTGCCAACGGTCAATTATGAGCTCAGTATTTTTCATTAAACCTTTTTTTTTTTTTTAAATTTTCGGAGCCCTACCTGTTATACTTTTGTCTGGACAAAACTGAAACTTTGAAGTCAGGTCAGTGTCACTCTGGCAGTTGTCATTTGTCAGCATGTGGACCACCGTCACCTACCGATGGCGCTAAATTTAATAATCAAACTACCACACCAAGTTACAGGTCAGATCTACGGAGAGGCCAAACTGGCTCAAAGTAAGAATGATGATTTTTTTACTTTTAACTTGAATATTTTCACCTTAAAAATTAAACTCTTTGAAGAATCATTTGGATTTCTATTCGACATTAGTACAAAATACTATACCAAATACATTTTCAGGCCGCTTTCAAAAGGTGCTTTTCAATGTGAATCGAAATGATCAAATCTAAAAGCTGCACATTTTGAAGTACCATGATTTCCTCCACAAACAACAAAATATTATGTCCTGTTATGCACAATTTCCCATCTCTACGATATGTTCTGAAGTGTCCTTTTAGATTGTCAGCCCATATTTCGGTCTTTTGTCAATTCTTCTGGACGGATTTAAAATGTGAACTTTGAATAGAATCCGAATACTAAAGGGCCATATTACACAAAATGTACTCTTTTGAGCTTCAAGTCATGTTATAATGTTGTTTCCTGCTATCTTTTTTTTTTTTTTTAACGGTCTGAAAACTCAAGAAAAAACACAAAATGGATTTAAACAGCACATTTTAAGGAGCCTGTGCTCAATACGAGGGTTTAAGGTCCTATTTAGGAGTTTGATTTGCAACAAACCAAACCAACTAAATCAATTCTTTATTATCAGATTGTGTTAAAATGAAGCTCAAATTAAAGTCTAAGTAGTAACAGAGCAACATCGGCTGCAAAGTATCAAATGGCTTTCAGAACGTCGAGATGTCATCAGAAACCCAGCAATTCCAAATCAATAGGACCATCTCACTTTTTTCGCCACTTTTCATACCCATTTGCCAACACCAAACACAAAAAGCAGCGGGGGGCACTTACTTGGCACTCTGTTGATGGCTTTGAGTGGCCGCAGTACCCTCACCGTCCTGATGGCGGACAGGTTGATGTTCTGTAGGTCCAGGGAGTACTCCACCATCCTGTGCACACAAATGAAGCAGGATTAACCCGAGAGCAGCGATACAGAGATATGATACTGCAATATGGCGTCGTCATTATCTCACAAACAGACGAACACACATTACACCTTATGTTTTTGTATACATGTGTGTATATGTCTGCATAATGACAGGTAAGGTATATATATATATATATATATATATATATATATATATATATATATATATATATATATATATAGTGAACCACGTGATTATGTAAAACAATTGGGGTAGGATTCTGTAAGTTTTTTAAACTTCATCCTACTCCTTTTGAGCACCAAGTCCCAAATATGTTCATGTACATATCACTAGTTTTGTTATTGTTTCTGAATTTTGTTGTACCTGGCTCAAACAAACAAATAAATGAAATGAATGAATAAAAACTTACTTACTTACTTTACTTACTCACTTAACTTACTTTACTTACTTTACTTACTCACTTAACTTACTTAACTTACTTTACTTACTTTACTTACTCACTTAACTTACTTAACTTACTTACTTTACTTATTTTACTTACTCACTTAACTTACTTACTTTACTTACTTTCTTAACTTAATTAACTTACTTTACTTACTTTACTTACTCACTTAACTTACTTTACTTACTCACTTAACTTATTTAACTTACTTTACTTACTTTACTTACTCACTTAACTTACTTAACTTACTTTACTTACTTTACTTATTTTACTTACTCACTTAACTTACTTAACTTACTTTACTTACTTTACTTACTCACTTAACTTATTTAACTTACTTTACTTACTTTACTTACTCACTTAACTTACTTAACTCACTTTACTTACTTTCTAACTTAATTTACTTACTTTACTTACTTTACTTACTCACTTAACTTACTTACTTTACCAACTTTACTTCTTTACTTACTTAAGGGATGATTCTACATTTAGATGTCCTGCATTATGCAAAACTGACTGTCGTGAGCTTTAAATCATGTTATAATGTTGTTACCACCTCTTTGTCATCATAAGCAACTTAACTTACTTACTTTACTTACTTTACTAACTTCCTTAACTTAATTTACTTACTTTACTTACTTACTCACTTAACTTAACTTTACTTACTTTACTTACTCACTTAACTTACTTTACTTACTTTACTTACTTTACTAACTTACTTTACTTACTTTACTTACTCACTTTACTTACTTTACTTACTCACTTACTTACTTACTTTACTTACTTTACTTACTTTACTTACTCACTTAACTTACTTACTTACTTTACTTACTCACTTAACTTACTTTTACTTTACTTACTCACTTAACTTACTTAACTTACTTACTTTACCAACTTTACTTTTTACTTCTTTACTTACTTACTTAAGGGATGATTCTACATTTAGAGGTCCTGCATTACGCAAAACTGACTGTCGTGAGCTTTAAATCATGTTATAATGTTGTTACCGCCTCTTTGTCGTCATAAGCAAAGTGTTTTCAGTGGTCACTTCAGTTACACACATCTGCAGGGGCCGACTTTAAAGTGTGGATACCTGTTAGACCAATCACACTGTTCCCTTTCTCTCTCTCCTGATCTGAATGGTCACACCCTCTACATCATGAATCAGCGCTAGTGCAGCCTTTGCAGCTCAGTGAGGGAATTCGGTGAACGAGAAAAACTTGCATGTGTCCTCTGTCTGCAGGTTAAAGCACTGGCAGCATAGGTTCATTTGATTTAGTGCTTGTAGTACTTTTTCAAAACAGCATAGGCTACATTACAGCATTTTAAAACTGTGAAATACCAAGTACAGAACAAATGTCACTGTGGTACAGATGGTAAGTACAGCCCTCGGGGAGTTACGGCGTGGCTGAGCTGTTTGTGCTTCTAGACTCAAGAGTCTTTCACTGGAGGATAGACATGTCCTTGTGTGTAGAATGGAACACTACTACACACTACAACAAATGAAACATGTTCCTGAATGAGCTTTAGAGGCGATGGGCCCAACAGTCTGTGTGCAGTGTCCAAATGTGTCTAGAGGCCACGGTTTGAGACAGCATGTAAATTAAATTAGATACTACTTACGGTGTCCTTAGGCAAGACACTAAATCCACCAGGCCTATGAATCTGGTGTGTTCTCCTTTTGCGTATTCATGAAATTAACCACTTTCAGATGGAGTCTACTCCTGTTTAGGTTTTAACGACGGTAGAAAACAGTGTGTTCGCCCCGTTTTTTTGCTGAAGTTCTCACCCAAGCAAAAACAAAGTAACGGATTTCCCTTACATCCATGCGTGAACTCAAAGTGTCAGCTCCTATTGGCTATACATAAAATTACATTAAGTACAAATTATCAAATATAGTACTGTAATGTAACCCTAAATATGCTGTAACAAGCAATCAATACATATAAAATAAATTATAATATTAATCTGAATCTTAACTGACTATCAGCCTAAATTGCAACATTGGGAGGGACTGCAGAGCGGCAGCCTCACTTATGTCAGTCTGTCCCAGGGCAGCAGTGGCTACAATAATAGTTTACCGTGTGGAGTGAATGAATAATGCTCTTTAAAAAGCATTAAAGGTCGCCAAATCTCAGTTTTATTGTACCGTTTTGGTTTCTTAAAGGATGTACTGTATTTTCCGCACACTCTTAAGCCTCCAACCCCATCGAAAAACGACTGTGCGCCCCGCAATCCAGAGCACCCCATACACGAATCCACTCGGGTGTCCCGACACGACTTCAGTGAACTACAAAGCCACACCAAACGCAGCGCACGCAAACACGCACGGAGCAGACAGCGACCGCGCAGCGAAAAACACCCGCAGACACACTCATCACTCCACGAGGACGAGGAACAGTGTTGCCATAGTTACTTTGAAATAGTAATCTGACTACTGACTACTGATTACTTCTTTAAAAAGTAACAAATGCTACATTCAGACTGCAAGGCTTAATGCTAAATTTGGATTTTTTTTGTGAAATCCGATGTTTTTGCGAGGTCGTTCACATTTCCAATTAAATGTGACTTGTATGTGACTCCAGTGTGAACATTAAATGGCCCGAAAGTGTCCCGCATGTGCACTGGAGACACGACGACGCAGCGAGCGTGATCTGTGTTTACGGAAGTTGTCCAAACATGGACACGAGCATTGAGAACCTGGAGATTTTAAAGTTCCTCTCGTTACCGGAGCCAGAACATGAACAACTTACTTGTTTTAAAGAGGAGATTGAGAAGGAGAAGGACGAGGTTTTTGGTCGTGGTGTTTTGTGGGACATTGGCAGCAACATCCATTGAAAGGAACGTGTGGATGTGGAGACGGAGCCAAGAGTGGTGAGTGGTGATGTGCTTCGCTTCAGTGACACGGAGTTCATTAACAATTTTCGCCTACTTCAGCTCAGAATAGTGACGTTTGTGGCTTGTTGATAACGTGTAGGTCGGATGAATGCGCCTTGACTACTTGCTTTTAAAAGTAACTAAGTTAGATTACAAGTTACTTTATTAGTTACTTTCAGCAGCGACTGATTCCCCACCCCCTTCTTGAAGGCAGACAACACTTTGTCGCCAGCACAGAACCTTTATGTTGTCATCCTTGGCTGAAATAAAATCAAAATAATGTTTGTATTTCCAGCTGCAAAAGTCGTACCTCACTCCCTCCTTTGTTTACATCTGACTCGTGGCGGAGCAGAGATGACGTAAAATCATAGGAAACGTGTCAGCAGAGATGATTTATACGATCTTTGGGGTCACATAACCCACGTTGCCAAAAATTAAAAATAAATAAATAACTTACGCTGCCCTGAAATGTAAAAATAGTAACGCACAGTGTATTAGATGAGTAACTTAAATCTGACTACTGGTTTGGAAATAGCACTGTGTTAGACGACTCGTTACTGAAAAAAGTAGTCGGACTACAGTAACGCGTTACTAAGTAGCTCGTTAGTGGCATCACTGACGAGGAATGGAACGGAGGAACGAACCGAAAAAGCGAGTGCAATGTGCCACTTTTAGAAACAACTGAACAACTAAGTCACTGCGAACTCGCCGACAATCCAGTGGTCCCAGACAGCACCCTCCCTACACGCCACAACTGAACAAAGCCCAGAGTCACCGTGAACGCCACAAACAAACAAAACCACTCACCCATCCAACTGTTGTGTTTCGTTAAAAGTCCGGTGCGGTTTATTTGTGAAAAAAAGTTCGAAAATAGACCATTTAATGACAGTGCACCTTATAATCCAGAGCGCCTAATAGTGCAGAAAATATGGTAATTGTTTCTGATGGAGGGTTTGCTGCCATTCCTCAGGGAGTACTGTTTCCTGTTTTGCCTTGAATGTTTCACAATGTGGCATTAAACATATCTATCTCCATGCAACCAGGACAAGTTACAAGTTGTTGAGGGACAATCTCACTAAATCGCCTGTAATTAGATAACTACGTAGATAGTAATAAGAAATCTGGAACACTTCTCTACAAGCACAAGCAGGATAATTGATCTTCCATCAGAAATGTTACATAATGTGCCTTTAAGGAAATCTTAATCATTGTGTCACTTGTTTTGCTTTCCAAAGACTGAGTGTTTACACCAACGTTCGGCTTTATTCATTACAAACTCAGGTCAGACTTGTTCATTACAGACATAAAAACTCTTATCTTCCCTCTGAATACGACAGCTGGGTAAATGAAGTCTTCGTGGCGGTGTGGACAGAGCCAGAACCACCACCCAGACTGGAGGAGGCACTCGAAGCCTCAAAAGTCCCCAGCCCTCTTAAGCCTCCGCTGGGCCAGATCCCACTCTCTCCAGCCTGAAGAGACGAGTGGAGCTTTCATCCAAGAGCGAGGGGAGGCAAGACTGTGGCACCCGAGACACAGGGGCGAGAGTAAACACAAAACTGTACACAAGTAAGAGTACACAAGGAACGCTACTTCAAAATAGTATTACTCAAGTAGAAGTACAAAGTCGTGGTCCAATAGATAATTAAGTAAAAGTTAAAAAAAAAGGGCAAAGCAATAAATAATGCACAAAATCTGGTGTTTTCAAAGGACAGACACAAAAATGGACTCTAAACTAAATCACATCTGAAGGAGCACTGCAAGAAACACAAATGTTCAAATCATTTCATTTTGTGCACATAAAACTTTTGTCACAGTGAGAAGACGAACCACAACATTTACTTAAGTAAGAGTACTGTTACTCAAGCAGGAGAAAAATACAGAGCCTAGGCCTGTAACGATAATCAATAAATCAATTAATCGAACAATAACTTTTAACAAGCTCGATAACTTTTGCGGCTGCGATAAATTCTATTTGCATGCATGTTTGTTTTTCTCTCTTTCTCGCTTACTCTCTACCAAAGAGACTGAATGTCAGAAGGCTTCTATCGCTCTCTGACTCCTCTCGTTTATTGAGCGTAATGACTCTTGAATGAACGTGCCAATGTAGACTAGACAGATTATTTGTTTTTTCACCACAGCGGATGTGCGGCGCTGTCTGAACACGGCGCCGAACACGAAGCCGCAACACAAGCGCCACCGTCGGAACCAAAACAGTTCATCGACGTGTGCCAAAACAAGTCACGATGCCGAATCAACACTGATGAGCGAGACACGTCTCAACGGCCAATGTGTCAAATGCAGCGAGCGCGCAAACAACGACAAGAAATGGCCGTTGTTTGCGCGCTCGCTGCATTTGACACTCAGGTGTCCCAGCACGACTTCAGTAAACTACAGAGCCGCACCACCGACAGCGCACGCAAACACGCACGGAGCAGACAGCGACTGCGCAGGGAAAAACACCCGCAGACACACTCATCACTCCACGCAGACGAGGAACGGAACGAACGGAGGAACGGAACGGAGGAACGACCCGAAAAAGCGAGTGCAATGTGCAACTTCGAGACACAACTGAACAACTGAGTCACTGTGAACACGCCAACAATCCAGCAGTCCCAGACAACACCCTCCGTACACGCCACAACTGAACAAAGCCCAGAGTCACCATGAACAAAGTCCCACTAACCCATTCAACTGCTGTATTTTGTTTAAAGTTCAAAAATAGGCAATTTAATGACAGTGCGTCTTATAATCCAGAGCGTCTAATAGCCCGTAAAATATGGTCCACCGATACCCGAGTGACAGAACTAGCCCCACCCTCGAGAGCCCGAAATCCACTGAAATCCCACAAGACAACGACACGATACCAGACAGGACAGACGCTCCCTCATAGCGAGCGGGATCCTGTGTCGCGGGTTAACACGTACACACCAAGACCAAAAATGACGAGGCTCACAGCAGCAGCCACAGAGAGAGGAGACACAATATTCTAAGGGCAGTGCTGTTAGAGAGATTTAATCATCCATTTATTTATTATTTTGGTTGTGCTTGGTTCAACAATGGTTTATTCAAGTGCCTTTTTGTTAACAAATCCTTGCTGTGAGACAGACTACATTAGGATATTCTTATGTTAACAAGTCTATTTCATTTATTTAGACCTATTGTTTTTGGTTGTCTTGCAGTTGTGTTAAATGTTCTTTAGAAAGTAAAGTTTATTGATTTTTGAAAGGGTGTATTTGCATTTTTATTCCACGGTCATTATATTAGTAGAAAATGGTCTCATAATGTCAATATTATCGATTATTGCTATAAATTTTTGGTCAGTAATCGTCCAGCAAAATCTGTTATCGTTACAGGCCTAACTGAGCCCAAAAAATATAGTTCCAGCTTTCATATTGAATGATATAGTAATTATTGTGACAGCCCTACAGACAAGTTGGTTAGTCGAATATCGAGAAGGTTTCAGGTTCAGTTATTAAAGGAGAAATGTTACGCAAAAACTACTTCTAAGGTTAAAAGTACACTATATCCCTGCAGAGACATTTGTGTTTGAGTTGGAGGATTTTATTTATGGTGCATGTTTTGGGTTGATGGGTGAAAAAGTAGCGCCTGCAGGAAACCCACCATGACACGGGGAGAATATGCAAACTGCACACAGAAAAGGTTAGTGGGGAGTGAAGCCAGAACTGTCGTCCCAGAACCTCCGGCGCTTCCCTTATAATGTAAGAAAAGTCTTTTTAGAGAGTCAGCACTGTCAGCATTGATTTGTATTTGCATGTGGTGTCTTATAAGGTAATTCCTGACATGTACCTGAGTAATTTTAAATGTAGAAATGTGGAGTGTGATATTTTTAAATCAAAGAATGGGAGAGTGCGTAGACTGATTATAAAGGGATGGATATTGTATTTTTCAGACTATAAGACTGCGTTCAGACTGCAGCCTGAAGTGACCCAAATCCAATTTTTTGGCCCCTACGTGACCTGTATCTGATCTTTTAATGACAGTCTGAACGACACAGATCAGATTATTTCAAATGCGACCCAGGACACTTCGATATGTGCTCCTGAAACCGATACATATCTGATCTTTTGACATGCGACTTCAGTCTGAACGGCCAAAGTGCATTTATCTGACCTACACATTATCAACAAGCGACAAACGTCACTATTCTGCACTGAAGTAGGTGAAAATTGTTAATGAAGTCCATGTCACTGAATGCGAAGCACATCATCACTCACCACTCTTGGCTACGTCTCCACATCCTCATGTTCCTTTCAACGGACGCTGCTGCCGCTGTCCCACAAAACACCACGGCCAAAAACCTCGTCCTTCTCCTTCTCAATCTCCTCCTTTAAACAAGTAAGTTGTTCATGTTCTGGCTTCGGTACGAGAGGGACTTTAAAATCTCCAGGTGCTCAATGCTGCGTCAATGTTTGGACAACTTCCGTAAACACAGAGCACGCTCGCTGCAGTTGACGTCATCGTGTCCTACAGTGTGCATGCGGGACACTTTCGGGTCGTTTAACGTTCACACTGGAGTCACATACAAGTCGCATGTAATTGGAAATGTGAGCAACCTCGCAAAAAAAATCTGAATTGAGCATTAAGCCCTGCAGTCTGAAGTTGCACCAGCCAAAAAATGTGTAATGAAGAAGAAAAAAACATATACAAGTCGCCCTGGTCTATAATTGTGATGTTTTATCTTATTTATTTATTTATTTATTTGAGATAGGGACAGCGCACAATTTTTTAACCTTTTTTTTTTTACAGGAGAGATGCATTGTACATCAGATTGTAGCATCACTGCAAATTTCCAGCTGTCGTCCCTGGGCAGTTTGATTGATTGATTGTATTTAACTGACCTTAACTATCAGCTGTTCTTGGAGACCTATATAGCATGTCTTGAAAGTCAAGTTCTAGTAAAAACAATACAGCAGAGAACAACAGACTGTTAACGTCACATATGAACAGTTCTTCAGATAAACCTACTATAACTATAAACAACAGAACAGAACAAGTTTACCAAACTCTCCATCTCACTCCAAATCACTAAATCCATTCAATTCTTCATCCTCGGTGTCACTTCTGAGCAACTTTGCGACCTACGGAGGTAAATGGAGCATCCTCTTCTGTGTCGCTGTCGTCAGACTCAGCATCAGTTCCAGTTAGAATTATTCCGGCCTTTCTGAATCCCCACAGGATGGTTTCGGTGTCACTGAAGTCCAGGATTTGTCGATTCATCAAACAAATTCCAAAAAAGTTGCATGGCGCATTCTCTCTCCGGTTGTCACAAGTTTCTCGCTCATTCCGAACTTTCTATTTGCTGCTCGATATCCGTTTTCAGCTGCAGATTTCTCTACTTGGAGCTTGTAATCAGCAAAATATGATTTGCATTTTGGGGGCATTTGTGTTCAGTCTTCTCAGTCGTCTTTATAAATTAGTTTAAGATTAAAATTTTCAGTGGTGCAGAAGTAATGCTGTGATCGATCGACATGATACAGACAGGACAGAGGCTCCTTCTGCAGGAGACATGCGCAGTAGAGCCAAGTGACAGTGGTACAGGAGTAACAGGAGCAGCAGATACTGACACACAAGACTAGAGCGCCCTTTCACAACTGTCAATGTGAAAATTTTAATATCAAGTCGCACTGGAGTATAAGTCGCAGGAAACACCCAAACCATGAAAAAAAGTGCGACTTATAGTCCAAAAAATACTGTACTTGGTTGTATTTTAATAGTTTGTGAAGCAGACCTAAGGAGACACTTGAAGTCTCAAAAGCGCCGGGCCTCTTTAAGACCCCACTGGGCGCGATCTGGTCCACTTCAGCCTAAAGTGACAAGCGGAGCATTCATCCAGGCGCGGGCAGAGGCAGCAGCGTGGCACCCGTGGCTCACCCGCGCGCACATATAACACCGCCGACAGCCCTTTGGCACCCGACGCCTGGCACTGCCCGCCGCAATTAGCCCCGCCGCTAATCTAACGCAGCCTGCCAAGAGGAGGAGAGAGGGAGCGAGGGAGCGCAGAGACAGGCGTGACGGGAAGGACGGGTGATGAGAGGGGAGGGGGGAAAAGGGGGAGGCGAGAAAAGAGGAGGAGAGGCGTCCAACAGGAGGGAGAACACAGACGGAGAGAGAGAGCGGGATGGATGAGCGAAAGGGAGGAGGGGAGGGAGTGATGAAAGAAAGGGAGAGGGATAGAGGAAAAGAGAACAGAAGAGAGGGTGAGAGAGGAGGAGGGAGAAAGAAGGAGAGGAGAGAGTGGAGAAAAGGGAGGAAAGAGGGAGAGAATGGAAGAGAGATGGAGAGGAGATGGGAGGAGAGGGTGAGAGGAAGAGAGAAGGGAAGAGGAGGAGAGAGGAGAGGAGGATGATTGGGGGAGAGGAGGTGTGGAAAAGGAGAAGAGGGGAGAGCAGAGAAGTGAGCTGGAGAGAAATTAAGAGAAAAGGAGGGAGAGATAAGAGAAAAAAGAGGTAGAGAGGAGAAGAAATGGAAAAGGAGGAAAGGGAAGATGGGTAGAGAGGGGTGAGAGGAAGAGAGAAGGGAAGAGGAGGAACGAGGAGAAGAGGAGAGGAGGATGATTGGGAGGAGAGGCGGTGTGGAAAAGGAGAAAAGGGGAGAGAGAAGAGAAGTGAGATGGAGAGGAGATAAGCGAAAAGAAGGGAGAGATAACAGAGAAATGAGAGGGAGAGAGGAGAAGAGGAGAGAAGGGAAGAGGGGGAGAGAAGAGGATGAGCGGGATGAGAAGAGGTGTGGAGAAGGAGAGGAGGGAGGGAGAGAAGAGAAGTGAGATGTGGAGGAGATAAGCGAAAAGGAGGGAGAGATAATGAAGAAATGAGAGAGGAGAGGAAATGGAAAAGGAGGAAAGGGCAGATAGCGAGAGAGGGGTGAGAAGATAAGAGGAGTATGAGGGGATGAGGAGAGAGAGATGAGGGAGGAGAGAGGAGAGATCACAAATGAAGATGAATGACCTCCAGGCTCGGTGACTCTGTAGAGGTTTGTTTGTTCCTCTGAAAATCTCCGGCTGAACATCTCCACGATCAGTCTGAGAGTTTTTATCAATTATACTTTGGGTTTGCATCTGAATTAGACCAGGCACAATAATTACTATGTGTATCTTTGGTAGTACTAGTAGTAGTACTAGTAGTAGTAGTGGTAGGAGTGGTGATAGTAGTAGTAGGAGCAGTAGTGGTGGTAGTACTGGTATTAGTATTATTATTATTAGTAGTAGTAGTGGTACTAGTAGTGGTAGGAGTAGAGGTAGTAGTAGTAGCAGTAGTAGTAGTAGTAGTAGTAGCGGTACTAGTAGTAGTAGTAGTAGAAGAAATAGTGATATTAGTAGTAGTGGTAGTAGTAGTAGCAATAATAGTAGCCGTAGTGGTAGTAGTACTAGTACTAGTGGTAGTAGTAGTGGTAGCAGTAGTGGTGGTAGTAGTAGTGGTAGTAGTAGCAGCAGCAGTAGTAGCAGTACTAGTAGTAGTAGTAGTAGTAGTAGTAGTAGTAGTAGTAGTAGTAGTAGTAGTGGTATTATTATTAGTGGTAGTAGTAGTAGTAGCAGTAATAGTAGCCGCAGTGGTAGTAGTACTGGTAGTAAAAGTAGTAGTAGCAGCAGCAGTAGTAGTAGTAGTAATTGTGGTAGCAGTAGTAGTAGTAGAAATAGTGGTAGATGTAATAGTGGTGGTGTTAGTAGTAGTAAAAGTAGTAATAGTGATATTAGTAGTAGTGGTATTAGTAGAAGTAGCAGTAGTAGTGGTATTAATAGTAGTAGTAGTAGTAGTAGTAGTACAAAGCTAAGCTATGGGGACAAGTTCAAACCTAACGCCACCACAACGAAGAAGAACAATGAAGATTTAATTATTTAAATTGTGACACATTTCAAACACAGCTGCTGAAGTGGACAGAACCTGGAGGACTAAAGGGGCGGGGTCTGGAGGTATAAGGTCACACTGTGATTGGTCGAACAAGTATCCACACTTCAAACTCCGCCCCTGCAGCCCGGTGTTTGTCATCCGAAACTCCTGGCTGTAATCAGGACAGTCTTTTGTGATGTCACCAACTACTTGAAATCGCAGAAGCCACTGAAGGCAGCACAGACTTAGATGTTATTTAGTCTGGATTTAGTTTTTAATTCCACTTTAAAGAAAACATACTATGCTTTTGTCTGTTATATAGTTATAATCTACAACACGGATACACTTTTTTTCTTTTTTACTGATTCTTTCTTTTTTATAAATTTTTTTTTTTTTTAATCTCAAATTGCAATAAAGATCTTACACATTTTGCTAATAAAAACCCATCCACTGACTGCGGAGCTGCTAAGTTCATAAATAAATACCAAATTGGAAAATGAAGTCAGGACAGAGCAGTAGGCGGGTATAGGGGGTAGTTGAAAACAGGGAATTCCAAAGCAATGGCCTCTTGAATGCAGAAGAACACTCAAAATTGCAAGAATCACTTTTGGCACAACTTCAAGCGGGTAAATGAGAAGAGGAAAGATTATAACACGGTTTCAAACTCCTCAAGGCCAATTCTGCATAAACCGTCACCTTTAAGTTACGCAACGTTACTGAGCAAGGCTAGAATATTAAGTTTCATTTCGGAATTAACAAAGCCTCTTGAACTCAACTCGATATTGCGTATTCATAAATGTAAAAAAAAAAAAAATTTCAGCACGACCTTCATTCTAACTTTGAAATAAAACGTATTCAAATCTAAATCACACAGCTCCAAAGTCTTCCATTTTGAGTCAAACACATCTAGACTGAGTGAGAATAAATGCGGGTTGAATTTAACACTTTACAGAGTTCATCGTGCATTATTCAGATGATAGTAAGGAGCTTAAAGTGACAGGTGTAAAATTGCGTACGCTAAGATAAGTGTCAAATCAAAGTACTCCCCCGTGTGAGCCCAAAACAAGTCTGTACAACAACGCTGCCTGTTCGTTTGTGAAATGACTTTAGATAAGGATTTGGTAAACACTGAAAGATGGCGCGGTTCAATGCGATGTCACAAAAACTGATCATAAAAAACAAGTTTGTACGTTTCTGGTAATTGTGAATTGGTTCGTCAGATAGCGAGAAGGTTTCAGGTTATTAAAGAGACAATATTACACTGTTATCTGATCTGTTTTAATATTAATCTTGTCGTCTCCTCACCACAAACAGACCTGGACTTGTGTTTTGTTTCATTCACACATGTTTAAGACAAAAACATTCATGTGGTAATACAGTAAGTGCTCCACTGTACATCTTCACTACTAGGGCTGTCGTGATTAGGAAATTTCTTCTGCGGTGTGGTATAGCTGCTCAACCGCGCTGTATGCGATGATATCGCACCCCCCCCACCCCACATCCCCCAGAGTTATAATATTTACAACGGCTTTGAGAACTCTTTCTGAAGATGCACATGTACCTTGGTTGTCGTGTGGATATAGTATGTGTTGTGTGGGAGAAGTAACATTTGGCTTTGGAACAAGTGCTACTGCATCTCTCCAGCCTCACTGTGGCAGCTCAGGCCAGAATTCTGCACCTGGTCAGGTACCCGCGGACTTAAGAGAGCACGCAGAGCATGGTGTCCTCAAAGCGCGATCGGGTGACGACTGCGTTTACCTCCATGCAGCGAGGAGCTGCGCTGGTCCTTTTGCCTGTGCTCACCCAACAGTCTATGCAGGCACACCTTAGTCCTGGGTTAGTCCTGGGTTAGTCCTGGGTTAGTCCTGGGTTAGTCCTGGGTTATCATGGACATGGACGGTAACGGGTGGAATGTTAACGGGTCTGGGCAGGTGTGGATCTTTAAGGGGTTCCCAGTCCAGCCGAGAGACATAGTCCAGCGTGTCCGGGGTCTTCCTCTGGGCCTCCTTACATGCCTGGAACACCTCCCAAGGGAGGCGCTCAGAAGGCATCCGGAACAGATGCCCGAGCCACCTCAGCAGCTCCTCGCAAGGTGGAGGAGCAGCAGCTCTACTCCGAACTCCTACAGGGTGACTGAGCTCCTCACTCTATTTTGTCCGCGACCTTGTCCTTGTGGTCGTTACCCAAAGCTCATTTACTCAAATTTGAATAAAACTTTCTTAATTCAAGTAATTTTAACATGACTAGATGTAGTTTTTGCATTGTAAGTGCTAACCACTCAACCACCATGCTGCAAATCCCAACATCATTCCCTTAAGCTGTATTTAAAGTGATTCATGCATGTCTGAGTAATCTTTATTATATACGCCCACTTCTATGTACTTACTTTGTTCTCTGAATTTTATTATTATTACAGCGATACACAAATAGTTCAACAGCGCTCTGTGGCATTTTAGCACAACAAAACCCAAACAAACAAAAGAAATTCCACACTACACTATATTTGCCACATAGTAGGGCTGCAAGAGGATGAGGTCAAATACAGAGAAAACACCTTTCTGTACAAGGAAAATAAAGTTAAATTCTCACCCCGCCATGACGATGAAGAAGTCCAGTCGGTTCCACGTGTCTCCGAGGTAACAGCGCTGCCCGAAGATCCCCAGAGCGACCATCTTCACCACCATCTCCAACGCGAAGAAGATGTAGATGAACGCATCGAAGGCCTGAGGAGAGGAACGGACAGAAAAGCAATAGTTTTTTAGTCAAATGCAGTTTATTTATGCTAGTTATTGCCTGAGAAACATTCAGTCCCCGAAGCTTTTCTATTTATTCACTCCCAACTTGTCTTCACCAAATTGTCTTCAGCTTGGTCTCCTTACGCTACGCACGGCAACCTACATTCGGTTGTCGATTAAAAATGAACATGATCGACAAAATTCTACAAATCAATCATGCCCATCCCTAATAGATCTGGATAAAAAACATACAAAACAATAAGATACCCCCTCTGTGCATCAGTAATGTCTTTTGGGTCTAAGCTCCAAAACTTTACCTATTCAGTTGTCAACATTGCACAGCTGGCATCTTCTGTGGCACGATACCAGCTGTTGTTCAAAGTTGACAACTGAATACACAGAAGACAACACTGATGCTTCAAACTATATTACTGACACTGTACAGACACTTCTCTCACTCACTGCAACAAATACAAACTAAATAATCAAAATAGCTAACAGATGTTTCCCAATTTCCAATGGTCATGACTGACAGGCAGATTAACCGAGACAAACCTGTGGGCCATGTGTGTCAAAACAAACAGCTTACATGTCGAAAAAGGAGGAAAAACACAGCACTGAGAAACAGCGATATGAGAATTTTCATGAGATGTCATTTGAGAGACACATGCTACAGATTAGTGGTTGGACTGTCCCAAGATGATTTGATGATGACGTTTTATGAAGCAGGTTCCAGACCCTTCAGGGTTTGAACAGAATGTGAAAAGGACCGGCTGCTCAGGCGACTCTTAACTCAATCCTTCACAACAGCACTTCTAAACCAAGGTCACGGCAAACTATAAAAGTGGTGATCAATTTCAAACTTAATTCATATTTAATAATTTTTTGTCAACTTTGTTCCAGGCAGTCACAGCGAGGTCAGTACCTTTCAGAACATATGGTGAGGGCCTGTGGGACACATCCGGCCTGCGCTGTCGAGCTCAACTTACATCCACCTGAGTAACTCACCCTCCTGTTTGAGGCTACTGCACACAGCTAACACAGCAAGTCACCAGACAGAAGCTTTATTTGTATTATCAGTCATACTTGTAGCTTAACTTTACTTTATTTTTTTTAGAACTTTTACTAAAAGTTCTTATCTTTAGAAAACACACATTTTTGCATCAGTTGAATCATAAACAGGATTAATAAAATAACCACAAATGGCAAACACTTGACAAAAATTATCTTCATGGAGAGAAGCAGGTGGCGTATAGCCAGGTCAGCGCCACCCAATGCCTCCGCTCAATTTAATTTCTCTCCAGCAACTAGGTCAGGAATCGGAATACACTAGACGGTTTGCAAGAACCCCAGAAGTTGTAGACCACATGCCGGTCGATCAGCAAAGAGCTGTGAAGCCATGATGTCAAACTCAAGCGTCTGTCTGGGTCCCTTTTGTGGTACAGAACAACAGTAAACAAAGCAGACGTTCTGTGTTGGCAACGATTCTCAAGATCGAGGATTTAAAGCCGTAACAAAGAGAATGTTTGGTGAATTTTATTAAGGAGAAAGACGTTATTGCCCTTCTTCCTACGGGATTTGGCGCATTACATACGTCACGACCAAACAGCAGCGATTGGTTAAATAAAAAAAGTGCCTGCCTACTGTCGAGTGAACGAATCCTAATACAGTTTCCACAAAGTGAAACCGGCTGATGAATGAGGCTAGGTGGCATACCCACCACCAGAAAAGTTACACAGTGTACCTTTAAAATATACAGACTTGTACAAACATCTTAAAAAACAATTTAAAAAGGGCAAGAAAATGAAGCATAGAAAATCATTAGTTGAAATATATCAATAGAGAGAAGCAAAAGTCAGGCTTGCACAACTTAACTTTATATTTTAGACAAATAAATTAAATAAATATCGGTGTGAAGTCTTGCTGAATAAATATATTTGTGAGTTTTCTTAAAGAACTTGTGCGCACTATAGGGGACCCCGTGCCTGGAGCGTGGACTCAGTGACTACGGGAAACAATGGGAAAACAATTGAACAGCTGCACTCTCGCGTTATTACCTTCGTGTGGTCCCAGGCAACAGTTCAATGACAAACTGTGGAGTTAACAACAGCCCGCGGACGCACACAAATCACACAGCGCCGTCGACACATCACTAAAGAGTATACGCACGACTCGCGTTAGGACTGTCTCTGCTCCGTGGAGTCTCCCAGTGCTCACGGGAATTCACGAGTCCATGTATCTGACACACACCCTGTAAATGGCCTCACTAGATGTTGCATTAGTTATCCAAACAGCTAAACATGAAACTTCACAAACAGATGACTTTTCGTTAAATTTAATGGTTCCAACTTTTGTCAAACTGCAACAATAAACACAGAAACGACAATTAATATCAGTGCCAGATAATATTTACAAATTATAAACAGCACCAACAGTTAAAGTGACAGTCAGTGAATCTAAGTAGTTAGCATAACGATTAGCATTAGCAAATTATCATAGCTGGCTAATTTACATAACAATTGTGCACCAAAAATGTGCTAACTAGTATATTTCAAACACAAAAGGCAATATTATAGGTGTATAATTATGTTTTACCGTGTAATATTTACAGACGATGCTTAAACAAACACCAGAACAGAAGAGCGGCCATTTTGCTGAAGTGAGGCCTGAACAACAACTTCCTGTCTAAAGTTCTTCTTCTACTCAAACATAAGACAGTCAAATATTGAAAACATAACACGCCCAAACATGTCTCTTATCACACAAACAGTGTAAATACATTTATTTTATTTTATTTATTTATTTGATTGGGACAGAGCAGGTTAATGGACAAACATGATAACATGAATGTAAACACACCGGATTGTGGCCTAAGGCTAATTTCCATCCATTGTCCCAAAGGGCTGGGGACATAGGGGACCACACTGCCACTCATACTATTAAATATTGCACACTTCCCATCATTTACATAGTTCCATCCATAGCATCTGTTCACATCCCATCATTGCAGCTATACATGTGTACATGTTTGGTTTGACCATAATCAATTTTTCATTGGCGCTTTAAAAGAGCTGTATATAGGGCATTCTTTCAGGTTTAGTGGAAGACTGTTCCACAGAATTCCACCTTGGACAGATAAAACATTCTGACTAAAGGTGGTCCATCTGTGGGGTATGACCAGGTCACCCCTGGTGGTGGTTCGCGTGATTCTTTCTGAAATACCTTTACATTTAATGTAATTGATTAATGGTGGTGGTGCGAGGGAGTGTATGACCTTATAAATTAGACAAGCCCTTTTGAGTTTGACCATATTAGCCTGTACTTTTTCAGTATGTGACAGTGGTGCTGGGAAATGGGCTTTTTTATCAAGTATTTTTAGACCTCTTTTATAGAGATTTTCAGTGGTTTTAAGTGTTTAAATTACTTAAAAAACCCATATTATGCTATTATCTGTTGCTTCCTCAACACAGATATACCTGAAGTTGTGTTTTGTTTCATTCACACACGTCAAAGAATCAAATCCTGCACATTTAGGCTGAGTTCTTCTCTCAAAGAGAAAAACACTCCTTTCCACCTTCTGATATTAATACTTAAAGCTTCTAGCACGTGTTTTTGGGTGGTTTTTTGACGCCAAATGGAAAATAAAGTGACCTAACCTTCACAGTTGCTGCTCTGAGAGTGTGAAAAGGATCTGTACTTAAAAACTTGAAAATCAGAGCTTCATTTGAAAACAATTTGGATTGGTCCAAAGTTATTCCTCACTTAACTTATGCATTCAGACTATCCTAACAATTCAGCACAATGAGTTCATACGTACATAAATCAGTACACAGCTGACTTATTTTTTATCTCAAGAGCTGCTTTACAATATATCTATAGTAGGACAAGGCGCATATTTCTCATATACATGGAGAATAAGGTACAGGCCCAGTGGAGTTGTAATTGTACTTTCTTTTTTTAAATTTTCTGATCTATGTTTTAATGTTTCCTTATTACAAACAGACCTGAAGTTGTGTTTTGTTTCACTTACACATTGGATATTTAGGCTGAGTTCTTCTCTTGCAATGTTATTTGGTAAAACAGGAAGTGCTCCACTGTGTTTTTAAGCTCCACTGTGTCACCTCCACTAGAATCATTTGGATAATTTCAGATGAGAAAATTGCCAATCTCTACTGATCTAAAGGTAAAATGTAGCTGTTAAATTGGAAACTACAGCTTCATGACATCTCAAGGTGGAATAAAGAATTTTGGAGACTGATAACAAAGAATTACTCAAACATGTGTGAAAGAAACAAAACAAAACGCCGCTCACAATGTTTTTGAGGAGGTAGCAGCATTATAACATAACTTAAAGCTGCAAGAGTTAAATTTGTGTAATATACAGTAGCACCTTTAATCTCTTGTAGGTTGTCTATTGTTTATGCTTGTTTTTTAATGTCTCATGGTGCACACGTTGAGCTTCTTACTTGCCGGTTTTTAAGTACAAATGGAAAAAAAACTAAACTGACCTAACCGTCGCCGTCGCAGCTTTGAGAGTGTGAAAAGCTCTTTTAAACTCATCATTAATAATTCACGTGACATAGTGACAACATCACTACCTAAACCCCAGGGCCAGCAGCCAGTCACGAATCAGTGCTAGTGCAGCCTCTGCAGCTCAGGGAGGGAATTCTGGAGGCTCTGAGCTTTCACATGAGGTTATAAGAGCTTTTCTCTTTCTGAAACCACAGTGGAGTTGTGAAGTCACAATAATTCTAACAACAACCAGCATGAACTTCTTGGATTCTTAAGCCAATGATGTTCATTTTGTCTTCTTATATACTTTAACTTCTTAGGTTCTTTTTAAAGACAATGCAGTAAAGTGTATTTACCTTGTTGCTCGCTGCAAGCCATCTTCAGAACTGTCCCGGTGTTGGTGGTGACGTGTCGTATATCAGCTGTTGTTACTTCCTGTAGGCGTGGTCAGCCTGATGGACCTGGCAGGTCGCTCAGACTGACCACGCCTCCCGTCGCCCGGTGTTCTTTGGAGGAGGGTGTCCCAGGTGTGTGAAAGGAGGAACGCTCCGTCATCACGGTTAATGCTGTCCGTGCCTCGTTTCCTGATTTCAATGGCCTCCTTGATCCAGCGTTTGAACTTGTTGTTTTCCGATCCAATGACCCGAGCCCCGTCCCAATCCATAATGTGGTTGTTCCTTTTACAGTGGTCTGATATGGCAGATTTTAGGTTTTCCTGTTCTGCTTTATCTTTTTGTGTTCTGGTGAGTCAGGCTGACCACGCCTACAGGAAGTAACAACAGCTGATATACGACACGTCACCACCAACACCGGTGACAGTTCTGAAGATGGCTTGCAGCTAGCAGCCGAAACATGTCAACAAGGTAAATACACTTTACTGCATTGTCTTTAAAAAGAACCCAAGAAGTTAAAGTTCTTGGATTCTTACAGTAGGAGGTGCATTTACCTTGTTGACATGTTTTGGCTTCTAGCTGCTAGTCATCTTCAAAACTAAACCCAAGAAGTTAATTTACATAAGACGACAAAGGCTATTTCTAATTAAATGTGACTTGTATGTGATCTCCAGTATGAACTTTAAACACCGAAAAAGTGTCCCGCATGTGCATTGGAAGACACAACAATGTCACATACAGCGAGCATGCTCAGTGTTTACGGAAGTCGACTAAACATGGACGCAACATTGAGCACCTGGAGATTTTAAAGTTGCTGTTGTACCGGAGCCAGAACATGTACAGCTTATTTGTTTTAAGGAGGAGATTGAGAAGGAGAAGGACGAGGTTTTTGACTGTGGCGTTTTGTGGAGCAGTGACAGCAATGTCCGTAGAAGGGAACGTGTGGAAGTTGCAGCCAAGAGTGGTGGGATTGCGATGTGCTTCACTGCTTTATTGACACAGAATTCATGCACAATTTTCAGATGACGAGAAGAATGTTTGTGTACATTTGTGAGCGCCGTGGTTGTGCCTTTCTTCCAGTTACCGCCTACTTCAGCGCAGAATAGTGACGTTTGTCGCTTGTTGGTGACATGTAGGTGGGATGAATGCGACCTGACCATTCAGACTGAAGTCGCATGTCAAAAGATTGGATATGTATCGGTTTTAGGAGCACATATCCAAGTGGCCTGAGTCACATTTGAAAAAATCTGATCTGTGTCGTCATTAAAAGATCAGATACAGGTCGCATAGGGGTGAAAAAAATCTGATTGGGTTAACTTCAGGTTGCAGTCTGAACGTAGCCAAAATGAATGGTTTTGGATGAACAACTAGCACTTGGTTCAGTCCTGGTTCAGTCCTGCTTTAGACGTGCATTAGACCTGCTTGCAACAAAACAATCCGAAGAGCCGCTTGGGAGCCGAAAGAGCAAGCTGCTTTTAGTGAGCCGAGCCAAAAGAGCCTGTTCTCTAAAAAGAACTGGAATTCCCATCACAGGTTGCTAGAATGTGATGCAAAAATGTCATTAGTCTGACCTACTGTCTGTAAATATGACGTACAGACGCAGAATAACAATAAATGTTGCCTAAATAAACCCACTTTAAAATCCCACTAAAGCCAAACCTAAGTTTTTTAAACAATTCAAGATTTAAAGTGAATTTTTACATCACTAAATATATCAGCTGTTGGCAGCTCCAACTCCCATTTTAGCGGTTTCATATCGGCCACAACAAAATCCATATCGGTCGGGCCCTAATGATAACTGCACATTTCCTGATTCTCTGAAAATAAAACATTTTCTAATTAGATGCAGACAGCACGCAGAGGCCTTTTTTGCGATCAAACTTGTACTGTAGTTATTGTAGTACCTTTTTTTTACCGCTGAGAGAGCAGGATACATACTGTACCTTTAAATACAAAATAGTAATTGTATTTTATTACAGTAGCGCTTCATTTTCACTCACGTACATTGTCTTTTTTACAGTGCAGCCGTCACCAGCGCACTGCTCCGATGCTGTTTGTATAAATAATGCAGGCTTACACTTCACATGTGATTGTTGGGGTCCCTGCCTGCTCGGCGCCGCTCTAACCGAAAGCGGCGGAATACATTTGTGTTATTTGTCACCGCGGCAACCCCCTCCTGTGTCACCCCATCAGGTTTGATCAGGGCCTGGTTTGTATCGCGCCCGGGCTGCCTCTGCTCGGGCCTTTCATCACGAGGCGAGGAGAGGAGAGCTGTGGAGGCTCTGTGGAGACGATGTTTGGCACACTGGAGCTGGAGAGGGATGCTTAAAGACTGGTAACACTGCTCAAGACAGGAGATAAGATAATGAAAGGACAATTTGTAGTTTGTAAAGTAGTATAACAAATGGCATTTTGAGTTGTGGCTGTCGAGGTGGGAGTTGGAATCCTGCTATAACTATTTCAAACTGATACTCTGTGTGTTTGGGCAACGTTTACACTGAAACTAATCCGCGTATCACCGTATCGGAAACGATCTGCGTCCAGACACGTCATTTCTGTGGCCGCAAGCCTTCCCTATCCACACAGCTCTGAGCATATTTGTTTACGTTTTACAGAAAGGAAACTTCAGCTTCTGTCCGACTAAAGGACACGACTCAGTGGAATATGAGTGTTCTTTCTGTGACAGAGGGGTGTTCTGCTGATGGTGAGTCTGTTCTGTGTTTCTATTACTTTGGAGATGGTCCATGTTAAACTTTTCAGAAATTATACGTCTGCAGGTCGTACACACAGACCGTTTATATGAATGGACATATATTCTAGCCTCTTAGCGTTTTGGCGGTGAATTACTTTGCGGCGCATAGACCTACATCAGCGTATCAGCGTTTTCAGGCGTCCACACAGTGCCAGATCAGATCTGTACTCAGTTGAATTAGTGGGAGCTGGCAGCACCAAATCGTTCCGTCTCTGGAGCTGTTTTCCATTGGATTAGTGTGGACGAACACTGTATCCACAACAAAAACGACTCGAATATGTACACGCGTGGGCAGGGCTTAAATATTATGTGCTAGTTAGACAGAGACAAATGTGATGGGGACTCGCATTCAGGTACAGGGTTTGAATCCCCAGTCATTTGCCTGGTTGAATCTGCTGACCCGACCTGACCAGTGCGCCTGTTAAAGGGACAGTTTGAAATTTTGAACATAGGATCTCATTTAGTAGTTATCCAGAATGATGGAGACACTTTTTAAAATATTCCATCCAGTCCTTGTATTTGCAGAGGTCAGTGGTGCTAGGTTAGTGCATGTCAATGGCCATAGTTATCGTGCTAGTAAACACAGTCTTACCCACTCCACAAAACACCTGAAGAAAATGTATTATTATGCCAGACTGTCGATGTAAATGTCTGTGTTAATAGAATAATGTTTGAAATAAAACTAACCTTGCATCGCATGAATCATCACATGTTGAGGGACTATTTTCTCATAGATCAATCCGCCTCTGTAAATCTTTCTATCAGGAAGTACAACTCGCTGCTGCTGCTCACATATAAATCCTTCAAATGCAAGGTTGGTTTTACTTGTGAAATTATTCTATCAACACAGACATTTACATCGACAGTCTGGTGTAATAAAAGATTTGTTTCAGGTGTTTTATGGAGTGTGTAAGACTGTTTTTAGTGGCAGGATAACTATGGCCATTGACATGCACTAGCCTAGCCCCAGTGACCTCTGCAAATACAAGGACTGGATGATTCCACCCAGTCCTTGTATTTGCAGAGGTCTCCGCACGTGTCCAACGCTCTGACTCACTAGAAAATATGAGGCCCTATGTCCAAAATTCCGAACTGTCCCTTTAAACGGTACTGAGACCTTTGACTGAGGCACAAAGGACACTGAGACGCACAGTGGAAATGTAAACTTGAATTTTCCTCGGGATTAATAAAGTATGTCTCTCTAGTACTAATACTTATACTTGTAATGCAGACTTGTCAAAGGCTCTCAAAGCACCACACTGTACTCATTATTCACTCCAAACACAGTGGTGATGAGATACTAATGTAGCCACAGCTGCCCTGGGGTAGACTGACGGAAATGAGGCTGCCAATCTGCTCCACCGGCCCCTCTGACCAACACCAACACTCACACACCACATTCATACTAGCCAAGGTGTAAATGGTAAATGTCTATATCTGTATCGCTGTTCCACCTTCAAAGCACTCGCCCACTCACCCATTCACACACACCAGTGTACGCAGAAACCCATGATGTTTATGCCGAGAGTGGGATTCGAACCTCCAACCTTTAAATCAGTGGACGAACGCTTTTTCTTAATCAGTGATACATGTAAAGTTTGGCAGCATCGTGTCTTTTCATTTTGGTACGAATGAAAAGGAAGCTACACACAGGAGGTGCCAACAGCTACACAGTTCGTTATTGTGAAGAGATTTATGGCGAAATCAGTGGAACTGTGTCTTTTTTCTTTCTTTTTTTTTAAGTCATTTTAGATTAACATTGTGATTTTTAATGTGCAAGTTATTACATAGATAATGATCCATGGGTGTTATAGTTTATAACAGACACAAGCACAATATTTCTTTCTAAATTAAAACTGTAAAATGTAGATTATCCAGCAGCAGCAGTTACACAATATTCTCTGGGTGGTACAGTAGGAGCTGTGTGTGTGTAGTTCTTTCCGATTCTGGGAGATGAGCCTCTCAGAGCGGGCCGCAGAAGCACAGGAGGACATTTGACACGATCTAAACCTCGTCAGCAAAATCTCTTCTGTTGCCATTAGCAACCACCTGAAGAGAGCCCTCTCCTCCTGGGGACACAATCTGCTTGTTAGTGAGACGGAGTGTGGAGAGGGGGAGGGGAGCAGGTACACAGGGATGCACCGACACTGTTAGAGGTCTGGACTTTTTAAAGGGTCACTGTGTAACTTTTCTGGTTGGAAGTCTGCTGCCTGCTTGTCACCACAGTGTACAGAAAACTGTACACATAACCAGAAAACACTTTTAGTACAGTTTGTCAATTCCTAGAACCTTTTTTTTTTTTTACTTTTCTGCACAAAGCCAGTTGCTAAGGCATACAATATTATTATTATTATTATTATTATTAAGAATTTGATCGCTCGCACAGGCTTCTCGTGGAAGAAAAGTGAGACCGGGGGTGGGGAGTTTCGACGAAGAGTGATCGAGCGCGCACATTTCATGTGGCCGACCGAAGCCTCGCTCCACTTGTTTCATTGAATGATTCTCCGGCATCAACAGAGGGTGTTGCATTTAGGTGATATTTTAGACTTGTGAAACTCCGGCGATAAGACAATTCAGTGTTGCAGTGTTACAAATGACTTTGGCTGGAAGAACTTTAAAATGAAAATGGCCATGTAAGAGTTCCTTACCCTTCTCCGTGTTTGTTTATTCTGCTTTCTCTCTTTTCTTTTCTAAGTGTTTCTTGTGAGCGCTGCAGCAGTAAGCAACTAGGCTCACTCACGATCAATGTTGAGAATAACGCATTATAAAAGTAACAAATTACTGTAATGTGCTGTTTTTTGCTGTAACACAGTAATGTGGCATTACAGGGTAAAAAAAGGTAATATTTTACTTGGTACAAACGTCAATAACGCGTGTTACAATGCTTTTTTAAACTGGATTGAAGTGGTGGGTTTTTCTTCATACAAATTCGCTAAAATCACCGCGATATCAGCAGCGATGAAACGCCGGAGATGCGCCGTATAGACCATCGGGTGACCGAGAGCGAAAGGACCGGCGCAAAACTCCACGCTCCAGGGGGCTCATGGCAGCTGATGCCGATCACGCCTTGCAGACACCCTGCTCCACAGGCTCGGGGTTCTCTCAGGGGCGGTCCTAGATTCCAAGTTCTAGTCCAAGATTAGTCTTGGATTGGTCTTGGTTTAGTCCTGGTTTGGATCTGGTTTAGTCCTGGTTTAGTCCCTGTTTAGACCTGGTTCAGTCCTTGAAATGACAGTAACAAGTCATCAATAACACATTATATTTTTAAAGTAACTTATCCAACAGTGCTCATGATGCACCTCTTCAAAATAAAAGCCAGTGACCGACAGACATTTACATAAAAAAATAAATAATAATAATAATAAAAATTGCGTTAAGGGGAGAAAGATAATTGTTGGCGATAATGAATTCATTAGTTAATGCAAAATTAATGCATTAACGCCCAACCCTACATGTAAGGTAAGTGAGGAATAATTTTAGTCCTCTGCAAAGCTTTTAGCATGAAATAGCTTTGTTTTTCACATTTTTAGAATAGCAAAAAATCAGGTAGCGCTTTCAAACGTAACCCTTTAGAGCGCTCATCCCCTCTCCTCGGCAGTGGTGAGGGTCATATGGTACAGAGCGATTTGCCAGCTGGCGGAGCGCTCTCTCTCCTCTGGGATTTTAATTGCTTTCTATTGAGGTAAATTTGCCAGGCTTAATTTAGGAAATGACAGAAACAACATCATTTGAACCAACAGTCTTCTCCGTGGTGATGTTTAACGCTACGGCAATCACACTCACAACCTCCGAACGGCCAGCCAACCAGTCGCTCAGATCCTTTTATTGTGCCATTTAGCCAGCCCATTACCCCCTTAAGATGAAGCGCTGGTTCCATTGCTCACACGTCATGAAAATGTATTAGACATTTTGCAAACACGGCGGCAAGCTAATTATACAAGTTAATGTAGAGGCAATACTTGTGTAAATATGTAATACGGCGTGTGGCTTCAAGGAGATGAATTATAGGAGCTGTGAGAAGTTTGTGCAACCACAACTAGACCTGGGTGGCCTGTAAAATTTGATGCTACAATAGATGCTCAACACTGAAACTATGGAAATGAGAGTTGATACACATTTGAGCAGGTAATACTAAGAAAATGACAACAGAAATGAACCTGACTCATAGCTTTAGAAATGATCTTGAGCTGTATCAGAACTAGGGCCGGGCTCGTTAACGCATCTCAGACAATAATTTTAACGCCTTTAACGCAGTTTTTATCATTTATTTATTTATTTCATTGTAAACGTCTGTTTCTCACTGGCTTTTATTTTGAAAAAGTCCACCGCAAGCGTTTCTTTAAGTTTGACGTCTTTCCTTTACTTTTTTTTCACTTTTTTCTGACCATGTGAGAAGCAACGTGTCTGAGCCTCCGCGGGCTCTTAGCTCCGACCAGGCCGCGGGCTCCGGTTCACGGGTCTTTGTCTTCTTCTTCTTCTTCCAGGTGCCCCTGAAGCGTCCAAACAGAAGTGTCCAGTGAGGTTTTCGCCGCTGCGGTCTCGCTTACATAATGCTATCACAGGGTATTCGCGAAGGCCTGGAAGATTTTGTGATAGGATCCCGCCCATAAATCAATGAAATATGATTGGCTAAGACAACTGTCAATCTCAAACTTCGTTCCAGCCACCAGTTCAGCGCTGCAGTGGGAGTCACTGATTTACCCAGATACCACTAGAAGAAAAATTGTGATTGGTCCATTTCCATTCCATTATATTAAGTTATGAAAGGTTATAAATAACCTTTGTTTCCCAAGAAATATCAGTTCAAGTTTATAACTATGATCTAGAAATTATTACTAGTGTCGTGTTTATTACTCACTAAATAAAAATATTGATAAAATATATGAGTAGTACAAAAATTTATTCAATATTTTTTCTTGAGCCTTCAGAATACCTTGAAGACTCTGAAAGAAATGCTGTTTGCACAACAAATGTTTGGCTCTTTCATTTACATTTCCAATAAAAGTGCACTATACGCTACTTTTTAATTCATTAATTGGTTTTGCGAATAACACGAACAGGCACTCAAACTCATAAGATTAATGCAATTAATATTTTTTATTTTTGCCCCGCCCTAATCAGAGCAAATATAAGAGCTCATAGACCAGAGTCTGCACCAATAGTTGCTGAATAGTTCTGGAATTTTACGGGCATGTAGTAATTACACACTGGCAGGTCAAGACTAAATCAGGACTAAACTAGGACTACACCAGGACTAATCTTTATATATTCCACTGAGTCGTGTCCTTTAGTCCGACAGAAGCTGAACCGCATCAGAGCACAATAA
The DNA here is from genome assembly GCF_026225935.1 of Boleophthalmus pectinirostris. Classification (NCBI taxonomy): domain Eukaryota; kingdom Metazoa; phylum Chordata; class Actinopteri; order Gobiiformes; family Gobiidae; genus Boleophthalmus; species Boleophthalmus pectinirostris. Next base: position 30,270,858 of record NW_026571115.1, on the reverse strand, counting down.
CGAGCTGTTTTTTTGAGCGCTTAGTTTAAGCAAAATTAGCCATGTGGTTTTAAGTTTCGTTTCTGTAAAATGTAAACAAATACACTCAAAGTTGTGTGGATAGGGAAAGATTGCGGACACAGAAACAACGTGTCTGGACGCAGATCGTTACTGATACGGTGATATGGTGATTCGTTTCAGTGTAAACTTGGTCATACAACACCCCCAGTACGATATCACAGCAAAAAACTATTGCTATAGTGTGGAACATAACATCTCCATGGAAACAAGCAGGTGGTGGACACAGTGTACCTTTAATCCTTATGTTATTTTACATAGAAATTTGTTGCGTTATAACATAAGAAAACACCATTTTGCTTTAGCCAGAAAAAAGTAGCAAAAACATGTATATATTTGCTGCATTGTTGAGATTGCACACCTGTTGGAAGTGGAAATTGTCTTGTCACATCACACACAAAAAAGAGAATATATTAAAACACAGCCAGTCCCTATTCCCTGTGCAGAGCGCTGGAGACTACAGGAGCAACAACGAGTGTGAAACTACACACTCTATTTATCTCTGTGTTAAAATACAGTGTGTGTTCATGACTGCGACAAAACACTCAAGAGGTTGTGTGTCATTTTAGAATTTTAATGTCATAATTTCAAATGGAGGGCAGGGGTCTATGCAAATGTATTGGCAATTCGCAATTTTTGAAAGAAATATCCAAACTGAAAATCCAAACGTGTTGAACCGTATTATTATGTGTGAGAGATTGGGTTTGCAGAAGTGGCTTTTTTAAATAATGGGGTTAAGTTTGTTCTGAAAAGAATCACGACTCTGGAGTTGAATAATGGAGCCACTTTATTAAAACTAATAAAAATACAATGATTTTGTCCATTATTTAGTAATAAACTACAACATAGATCAGTGTTTCACAACTTTGTTTTTTTTTCTGGGGACCCATATTTTAACACAAATATGGGTCCCCACAAATCTTTGCGAACCACAAGTCAACAGACATTATTCGTAAATCACAAAATAAAAGTGGATTTGACCGTTATTGAACATTAATGAGGATATTTTATTGTTGACTGAGTGATCGTGTCTATCTGAATAAGTATTACTCAAGTTTTAAACAATGAAAAACAGTAAGTGAACCAGCAGTAAAAGGACCCATAAAGTCACCTATTTGGATATTATATGTAGCCCATTTCTTTTTCTTTTCAACATTCAAGTGAACCAGCAATATTGGAACAAAATAGTCAATAAAATAATTACAAAAAGATTAGAAATTATACACAACATGTCTTAACATTTCAACATTTACAATGAGATAGGTGGGTCTGTCTGCATTTTTGTAGCGCTTTCCAGCCCCTGGTGCAGGACAGCAATAACAGCAGATCAGGTGCAGCATTCAGTCTGTTTCTGTGCTTTCTCTTCATTTTTGTGAGCACAGAAAATCTGATATGTTAGAAATGTATATTGCAGCCCTACATACTGATCGTGACAAGGCAACTCAAAAAAAAAAAAAAGTAAATCTCTTGCGACCCACCTGAGGGTTGCGACCTTTGGGAAACAATGCATTAAACAACTCTATCTTACACAACTGCGCACGGGGTCGCTTCTCCGCTTCTCCACAGATCTAACTTGGTCAGATTGGGTAGTTCTGGTTTAGTGCTGGTTTTAGTTCTGGTTTAGACCTGGTTTAGACCTGGTTTAGAACTGGTTTAGAACTGGTTTAGAACAGATTTTAGTCCTGGTTTAGTCTTGATTTTAGTTCTGTTTTAGTCCTGGTTTTAGTCCTGGTTTTAGTCCTGGTTTAGACCTGGTTTAGACCTGGTTTAGAACTGGTTTAGAACAGATTTTAGTCCTGGTTTAGTCTTGATTTTAGTTATGTTTTAGTCCTGGTTTTAGTCCTGGTTTTAGTCCTGGTTTAGACCTGGTTTAGAACTGGTTTAGAACTGATTTTAGTCCTGGTTTAGTCTTCATTTTAGTTCTGGTTTAGTCCTGGTAGTCCCAACTTATACATAAGGAACGTGGATCTGACCTCTCAACCAATGATGTTTATGTCAAAAATGGGATTCGAACCATCAACCTTTGGACAAACGCTCTTTCAACTGTGCAAGTGTCACCCCCATTGGGCCTGGAATGCAAATTGCTCAACTATAGGCACAAAAATAGAAAGATTGAATTTAAAAGTTTGAAAAAAATGCTGCTTATTCGTCAAAAAAAAAAAAAAACCTTACAAAGCTTGAGCTCTTTTACTATTACCATTTTTACCAAGACAAAAATGAAATGAAAGAGTAATTTTCCTCCTCTGTTACACTCAAATTGAGCAAAGGATTGTGGTCTGTGTAGTTAGCTCTCCTTTCTACTGCTACAACAAAACATCTTAGAGCCAGAACATAATGATATCGCAAGACTTTTCAAAATGGCCGATTGTTAGAAAATCTCTCCCCATCTCATTACCTCGTCCCAGGGGGCTGGAAAAGCACGGAACAAATGAACGTTTTATAGTGAGGTTTTTGGCACCGAGTGTGCGTTCAATTTGACTATTTCAGTTTGGATGAGAGGATCTGTGAGAACTGATAAATGAAGAGAAAATTGTTTTAATTGATTCTGTACAAATGTTGAACAAAGCGATTGCAGTGATTCTGTGGCATTTCAAAAGTCCAGAACCTGACAAAGCTCTCACAGACTCGATTAGGGGTTTTACAAAATCTCAAGCTGTAGGTTCCTGGGCTTGATGTGCGTTGTTTTGTTGCAGCTACTTTGCTCGACTTTTGTGTCAATAATTAGGAAACTCTTCTAGCATGAGATTGAAAAGCTGCACTGTGTAATCTTTCTTTCACAGAGCTTCTGCCTAAATCGATTCTATTGAGATCCTATTGCTTTGCCTGGAATGCTCAACTACTACTACTACTACTACTACTACTACTACTACTACTACTACTACTTTTTAAAGAATATGTAATTTGCTGAAACAGAAACTGCTGGCCAGCTTCAAATAACAATGGAAATTTGACATTTGTATAAAAGCAAAGTTGAGAAATTACATACATTTTAAGGAGTATCAAACCGAGCTCTATGTTATTTGAAATTTGACCAGAAAACAGCGGTGGCTCTGTGCCCAGCTGAGGACTGGCACTTTGCCCCTGGCAGTGGAGGTGGGTCGGATCAAAGGTCTCGCTGAGGAGGAGCGAGTCTGCTCCCTGTGTGACCTGAGGTTGGTAGAGGAGTTTCATTATGTTCTTTATTCTTCTCTGTATTCTGATCTGAAGAATATTTTATTTACTGCTGCACAGTCATCAAACCCTGATGTGTTTCTGTTGCTGGATTACAAAATTATGACATGGCCATACTGGCTTGTCAAAACCTGATCCTGTCAGATCTCAGAAGCTCAGCAAGGCCAGACCTGTATTATTGGATGGGAGACACTGGGAAAATCAGGTGCCACATGGGGGCATCGGTGGGAATAACTGCCGTTGGGTCCTTAGGCAAGACACTTCACTCACATTGCCTAGTAAGAAATGGTGTGTGCGTGAGTGATGGTGGTAGTTGGAGGGACTGTTGGCGCCAATTGGCATGGTAGCCACGCTTCTGTCAGTCTGCCCCAGGGCAGCTGTGGCTACAATAGTAGTTTACCATCACTGGGTATGAAGTGAATGAATAATGCTGAATAATGTTCTGTAAAGCGTCTTTGTGACATATCTCTATGAAAAGCGCTATATAAATAAAGACTTACTTAATTCATTTCTTTATAATGAGGAGGTTTTTGTTTTAGTTTGTTACATGACTAGAACTTGGGACAGGAGACAACACATGTTATATCCTGTATGTTTAGAGTATGTTTTTGTCAGAGTGGTTATTTGTTTATTTATCAGTCTGTAGTCGTCTGTAAATCTGTTTACAGCATCTTGTGAGCCCATGTGGTCTGGGCACAAATGTGTGAGACACTATAATAATAAAAATCATTATCATCATAATTAAAGATATTAAGACAAATACTTTGACAAACATGAATTCTTTGTCACTGACTTGTTTGATTGTGCTGTGTAACATTACTGGCAAAGCATCTTTAGTGAGACATCAGGTGGTGGGCGATCCACCAAAAAGTTTCAAAGAAAATTAGTTGGATTGGGTATCAGTTTCATGATATCGGTTCATACCCTGGCTGGGCCTTTATTTGGATATTTGGAGTAAGACAGTTTACTGGCAAATGTAGTCCTAGAACATCTTGTAATGTTTAACTGTATTCATACAAGCTGTTCTGTCGTGACTTGCAGCAGAATAAATAACACAAATGGATCAATTTTGTAGTAAGTTAACTGTAGTTTAAGGGAAATAAAATGCCATTTTCAGTCCCTATGCTAGTATCGGTAAATAATGGATACTGACAGATGCCAAAAGATGAAGTATCAATATCAGTACTGAAACTGAAAAAGGTTTTATCAGTGTATCCCTAATCAGCAGGCCCCAGGGCAGAGAGATCTACGTATGCAGCCTATATGAGTATAAATTCCTGGGAGTTATAATAGACAGTAAATTATCATGGAAAGCCCACATTAGACATATAAAACCAAAAATTTCCAAAAGTTTTGCTATAGTAAACAAAGTGAAATATTACCTCGATCAAAATGACCTTTGTACATTATGCTGTTCATTGGTTCTCCCTTATTTCACAGACTGTGTTTAAGTGTGGGGGAACACTTACCAATGTACACTTCATCCACTGATTATATTACAGAAACGAGCTTTGCGAATTATCCATAAAGTTGTTTTTTTTAGAACACACCCATAATCTTTTTATTCAATCCAAGCCCCTCAAGATTCCCGACCTTGAAAATATTATACACTTATAATTTTATTTAGAGCATGCAACAATTTACTCCCAAGTGGGTTTGTTCAAAATGAGAGAGAGAACTTATCATTTTAGAGGGTATGGACATTTCAAATTTCCCAGTGTTCGAACTACCCATAAAAGTTTCTGTGTGTCTATATTAGGGATGGGCATTCAATTAAATGTTCTTAATCGATCGGCGGGAGAAATAACTATCGATTAATCATTAATGTTTTTTATATTAAAATTTATTATCATTATTATTACTATCTGCACTACTAATCTGCATAAATAAATTCAACTTTACGACATATAAACCGTAACCACTGTAAAGCCACATCAGCCCGTTTGAGATTATAATGTGTTTAATGCAGCTTTGCACAAGTCTCACAGAAACGAAACTTAAAACCGCATGACTAATAAATTAAGCGAAGAAAAAAAACAGCTCTTGTGCGCTGATGCGGCACGACTCAGGTGAATACAGGTTAGTGTGACCATATTTGCGTTTGTCAAAACCAGGACACCGTACGGGGGGAGGGAGGTGGGGACTCATCATCGACATTGCGCGACTCTCACCTGGTAAAACTTTTTCCCATTGGACACCGAAACAAATGTGCTGCTTTGTACACTGTGCACATGGCCTCAAACTTGTCCCAAACGCAACGGAAAGTGTGGAATTTCTTGTACAAGTCATCGTTAAATACACATTTGCACTTCGACCAACTGTTTGTGTCTCGTTCCTTCTGAGTGCAGAGAGACACATGTACAGACCTGTTTGTTCCCGGACACGGATGTTTGGTCACCCCACGCTACACACAGCAACCTACATTCAGTTTGTCGATTAAAATGAACGTAATCGATGAAATTCTTAATGATCAATTATCGATTAATCGACTAATCATGCCCATCCCTAGTCTATATGTGATGTAAAAGTTTGAAACAGTCTGGATACACGTCTCAAGCAATGCCAAAAACTCATAAATTCAAGTTGTTATATGGTCTGGTCACAGTATATAGAGAATGGGTCTTAATTTTACAACAATATTTTCTTTTCTAGTGCTGGTTTATGCTTGTTGTTTCCTTACCATTGCTGGTCTGTTACCATTGTTCGTATCCTTATGTATTATTGCATTAAATAACTTTTCTTCTTCCCACTCCTTTTTGGGCCAATTTTTAAATTTGTATTTATTTTTTGTTGTTATTATTTCTGCTGTGTTTTTACTAATGTTATGTGTTCCATTGTAAAAGAATATACATTTCTTACTTGCCCAAAATAAATACATAAATAAACAATAAGGAGAAAATGCCAAATGATTCCATTGCTTATAATTACACATAGTTTAGCTTTTAACCAACTGAATACTTAAGATACTTGACTAGTCCTCCTCAACAGAAATTTTCTTCAGATTTGCAACTAAATCAGAACAAACATTATGAAATTTTGTAAATCTGTTAAAGGGGTGGAGCTCTGGAACAACTGTACAGAAAACCTAAAATTGTGCACCAGTCTCTTTCACTTTATAAAGAAGTTTAAATGTTTAACTCTGGACAGATACATGAAATATGATACTTAGTTTGTGCTGTAGTACTTTGTTGTACTGTTTCTGATTAGTTCGTTTCCTCTTGCTGTATTTATGAAGATGAACTGGTGTCAAGATGAAGCTCTGATAAAGGAATAAAGGGTAAAGGCAGAATAAGCTTAAGCTTCAGCCTGCACCTTTTTCGGTCTGTGTATGTTAAATATGACTGTCTGTGAATTAATGTCAAAATATACCTGTGACTGAAATAAATAATCAAATAATAATAAATAAATGATTTTAAAAAGACATGTGAATGAATCTAATATGAAATAAAAGTCATAAATTATGGCTAAAAGTACATGCTGACACGTTTCGATCCCAGAATGAAAGTGAATCTCAGTAGTCAACAAGTCATCTCCTCTTTCTGCAAAACACTATCCACCGTCCAAAAGTCTCTGAACATAACACCAAAGACAGCACAAACTTTACCCCTCAGGACGGCAAACAAAACAAAGCATCCATCTCAACAGTCCGTTCAGCTACAGCGTGGACTATACAGCGATGTGAGAGTGCACGGAGCGTGTAGTTTTCACGTACCTGCAGTATCTGGCAGCGGTCGGAGGTGCAGTCGATGTTTTCGCAGGGCTGGTACATGCCCAGGGTCACACAGTTGAGCAGGATCACCATGATGCTGATCCTCTCGAACCACGTACAGAAGGCTGGGTTAAGGACAGTAACAGCCAGGAGGGACACAAACAAAAACTATCTACAGAAACTTTAACGCTCAGACCTCAGTAAGTAAAAACTGGTGAGAGATGAAGAGGTTGAGGCGGCTGATGGTTCTGCTGCTGTGGTGAAGATGAGACAGAGTGTATTTATGGAGCTGGTTTGAGAAGTGATGGATCCACAGGTAAAGATCTTTGCATGTTAATTTACTTACTGTACATTATATATTGCAAACATGTCAACACTGCATTACTGATCAATAAATAAATAAAATACAAATAAGTTTAGAACAACATAAAAATCTAATCTTACAGAAATACCTAAAAGACTTGATATATTGTCTTCACAAGTAAACCACGACTATTAACTAAACACATTAACACTCTAACATTCTAACATTTTATTTTGACACGATAAACAACAAAAACAAAAAGAAATACATTTTGAGCCTTCTTTATCATTATTTTTAGTTTGTGGGACCATAAACGAAAACAAAACTGGCATCTTAAAAAAAAAAAAAAAAAAAAAAGGGAGATAAGAACTAATAATAATAAAATATACATATATTTCTTTTAGAGGAGTTAGTGGAACAAACTGACTGATGATTTTTAAAGTATAACACTGTTGTAGAAGCCTTTATGTTTTGAATGATATAGAGCTCTGGAATGAATGAATTAATGCATTACATTTTGTTTATTCTAATTTATATTTTGTGTCTTATATAAACAGTAAGTCATAAGTGAAATTGTAAATGCAAACTTGCTGTTCATACGTTGTTTCATTTCGTGGAATTATGTAATTGTCTAAACCATTTTGGTCATGATCCATGGGGTTGTAGTTCTATGTTTTGTTTTGTTTTGTTTTGTAGGGCTGCAAAATGACAGAAAAAAAACTACAAAAAAAAAATCTGTCAAAAAAAAATAAAATAAAAATTATAAATTATTATTATTATTATTATTATTATTATTATTATAATAATAATAATAATAATAATAATAATAATAATAATAATAATAATAATAATACATTAAATAAAAAATAAAAAAGTAGAAATTATCCAAATGATTCTAGTGTACAGAGTTTAACACACTTTTTTTTTTTTTTTTTCAAATATAAAATGCAATATACCATGATATAAACAAAAACATCACTGGAGGCTTAAGGGTTCATATGTTCACAGGGCTCAATATGCGCAACATCTTCATTAATAACACATATATCCATTACAATAAAAATATACTGATATACATGTACAAATATAGTTCGTTGTCATATTTCATATTCTGTACAAAGTGCTTCTGTCTTCAAGGCTTTGGGATTTGTGCAATAATTTAGAGAATTTATATAAGAAGACAAGAGGGACTGAAATACAACAAATTTGGGTTTCTGACTACAAAATTTACACCACTGGATATGAAACTTTACGGAAGCCCTGAGAGGCAAGAGAAAAAAAAAAAGAAAAAAAAAGAGGCAGGTCATTTGGGCTCTATTTTCATGTTGTTTTTTTTTTGTTTTTTTTTTTAGATGGTGAAAAAAAAAAAAAAAACACTTAGAAAATTGAGCCCAAATGATCTGCCTCTTTTATTTTTTTTCTCTTGCTTCTCAGGGCTTCTGTAAAACTTCGACAGCATTAGGATTAAGTTCAACACATGGTTTATAAACACAGTGGAGAACTTCCCGTATTGCCATTGACATCACAAGTTGGAACAGAGTATTTTCAGTTTGACAGAAGAACTCCTAAGCCTAAATCTTCAGGGTTTGTGTGTTAAACAAAATGAGAATGAAACAAAACAAAACTCCAGGTCTGTTCATGATGAGGAAACAAAATTATAACAGAATATATCGTAATACGGGCCCTTTAAACCCATTAATATATCGGTGTCAACTCAAAAAACACAATAAAGTCGGCGGGAAGTAAGCGGAGAATGCAGTCTCGGGTAGAAATATTACACATCTATAAAAAACGCTAACAGTACACAATATACAATCCTTAAAATGACATGACTTCCTTTGGGACGAATATGGGATCCTTAAAATGCAGTCACTGTTCATTTCTTCCCGATGCAAACGCGTATAGCCACGAGGGTTTTGTCTACCGTAATGAATAATGCATTTCCTTCAGTTGTCACGAGCCCGGGCCCAAAATGAAAAATGCGATAAATACGCAGACTCCCTGTATGATGGCTCCGCTGTATCACCTCGCTCGCGTTATCCAGTCAACTCTGTCACGATGCGAACACAAATATAGGCTAACGTGACTCATTTGTACTGCAAGTGTTGGCAAAGTAAATAGGTAAAAACGAAGGAGAATTTGCAGATGTCAAAGATGTGCTATACAAATTTTTTCCTAGTGGAGATGTTATTTCTCCACACCAGGTCGATTTAAGGTCAGATTTGTGGAAATGTGTCCCTCCTCACAGTATGAATTTTATGTTTTTTTAAGATATTTTTGAGATTAGTGTGGAACATTCCAGGGAAAGTAATAACAACTCACTCTAGATGAAAGTTATGCAGAAACTCTGGCAGGTTGATGTTACAGTTACTGGTCTGATTCCAATTGCACAAATTCATATTGCACTGATTCATTATATAATTGATTCTATTTATTTACACAGATTCCACTTGCAAAGGTTATTATTGCACCATTTTTATTTTTCAGACTATAAGTGGCGCTTTTTTTCATGGTTTTGGTGTTTCCTGCGACTTATATATTGAAATTTTTTACACTGAAGCCGTGAGAGGCTCTAGTCTTGTGTGTCAGTATCTGCTGCTCCTGTTCCTCCTGTACCACTGTCACTTTGCTCTACTGCGCATGTCTCCTGCAGAAAACAAGTCTGTATCATGTCAGTCGATCACACCATTACTTCTGTACCACCGAAAATAAAAAATTTAAACAAACTTAATAAGACAAATGAGAAGACTGAACACAAATGCCCCCAAAAATATTATTGCATATTTTGCAGATTACAAACTGCAAGTAGAGAAATCTGCAGGTGAAAATGGTAACTGAGCAGCAGAAAGAAAGTTTGGAGTGAGCGAGGACACCAAGAGGATGCGCCATGTGACTTTCCTGGAAGTCACTGGATGGATCGACAAAGTCTGGACTTCAGTGACACCGAAAACCATCCTGTCGGGATTCAGAAAGGCTGGAATAATTCTAACTGGAACTGATGCTGAGTCTGACGACAGCTACACAGAAGAGGAAGTGGTGCTCTGTTTACCTCCGGAGGTCGCCGAGTGGCTCAGAAGTGACACAGAGGATGAAGAATTGAATGGATTTAGTGATTTGGAGTGAGATGGAGAGTTTGTTAAACTTGTTCTGTTCTGTTGTTTATGTTATAGTTTATCTGAAGAACTGTTCATATGTGACGTTAACAGTCTGTTGTTCTCTGTTCTATTGTTATTACTAGAACTTGACTTTGAAGATGAAATGTTGGTTCCTGGTGTCTGATTTAATAAAATAAATTTTCCCTAAGAAGTGCGACTTATATATGTTTTTTTTCTTCTTCATTACGCAGTGTTTGACTGGTGCGACTTATAGTCTGAAAAATACAGTAGATTGATTCCTACTGTACAGATTCGTATTGCACCAACTCATATTGCATCGATTGCATTAGTACCAGTGTTGGGGAGTAACAGATTACATGTACCGGAGTTACGTAATCAGAGTACAAATTATGAGTAACTGTATTTGGATGCAGTTACTGTTTCAATCAGTGGTAATTGGATTACAGTTACTTTGTTGAAATGAATGGATAACACGGAGGTATTTTCCTGTTTTTACATTTTGGGCTATATCACCCCCCCCCCCCCCCCCCACTCATTGCCGGACACTATACCAGGTCTAAACCGGGTCTAAACCAGGTCTAAAACCAGGTCTATACCAGGTCTAAACCGGGTCTAAACCAGGTCTAAAACCAGGTCTAAACCAGGTCTAAAACCAGGTCTAAATCCAGGTCTAAACTAGGACTAAAACCAGGTCTAAACCAGGTCTAAAACCAGGTCTAAAACCAGGTCTAAACCAGGTCTAAACGAGGCCTAAACTAGGTCTAAAACCAGGTCTAAAACCAGGTCTAAACCAGGTCTAAAACCAGGTCTAAACCAGGTCTAAAACCAGGTCTAAAACCAGGTCTAAACCAGGTCTAAACTAGGACTAAAACCAGGTCGAAACCAGGTCGAAACGAGGCGTAAACTAGGTCTAAAACCAGGTCTAAAACCAGGTCTAAACCAGGTCTAAACCAGGTCTAAACCAGGTCTAAAACCAGGTGTAAACTAGGACTAAAACCAGGTCTAAACCAGGTCTAAACCAGGTCTAAACCAGGACAAAACTTCTTATGTGAAGATTTCCTAGTCTTTGCTTCTCTACAGCAAATCAAGTAATCCAAAGTATTCAGATTACGTTACTCACCTTCAGTAACTTAACGGATTCCGTTACAAACTACATTTTGAGGTATGTAATCTGTAATCTGTAGGGGAATACATTTTAAAAGTCACCTTCCCAACACTGATTAGTACTGATTCCCATTGCCCTGACTCCTATTGCACTAATTCATTTTACACTGACTCCTTTTAAATTGCAGTCTTTCTTACTGCACCAACTCCAGCCGCACTAGCGTCCACTGCACACACCTTCACATCAATCCACCGACGGAGCCGCTGCCTCCCAGGGAAAGACTGACGTTTCCGGCCACTGTATCGTAAAACAATAGCCGGTGTTTACCTGAACTGCTCCCAGAACTCTTAAAAATGTCAACAGTTTGAAACCCTCCCCCTCGGCGGCGGCTTACAGCTCCTCTCCCTTTGTTTCCCGCGATGTTTGTTTATAGCTAACTCCCTCCCTTTTGTACAGCACTTCTTATTCTTTCTATCCCTCCTCGCGGTTCTGTGCATCTGCTCTTCCATTCCCGGTACACCCTCTGGGGCACTCGGATTTGCCACTATTGGAGACATATTTTGCCACTCGGAGCTGCACTTAAAATGATGTGGTTTTAATGTGACGTGTCTCAAAGCAGTTGCCAGATATATTTTATTTTGCCCAAAAGGATGAATCGTTTCTGAATTTCATACCTGAGAATGAATCAAGCGCATGACTTGGAACAAAGTAAAACCTGCAGAAGGACCGGATGATTAAGATGTTTTGCAAAATCGACTTTTCACAGATTTTAACCATGTTTTTCTCTGATTTAACCACGCAGAGTTGTATTTAAAACCATTCAGGCATGTTGGAGTGATCTTTATTCTTCTGTATTCGGGACATCATTGCATCATTTTCCAACCTGGACGTCTGTGAACTGGTTTCTTTTATGAAGTTGTTTTAGATTATTATTGTGATTTAAAATGTCCAAAATATAACAGAACGTTTTGCGAGTTTGGTTCGTTTGGCCTGGTGTAAAAGAAGTTTACACAGTTTCATTTGGTGCGGACTAACGAACTGTTCCAAAATACTTGCAGTAGGTGATCTTGGTACAGTAGAAGTACTACTACTACTACTACTACTACTACTATTTGTGCTCCTGTTACTACTCCAACCACTATTACTACTTCTATTCTACAATCACTTTGACTAAATACTGCAAATCTAACAAACTACCACTACCATTACTACTACTACTACAGTTTTGAGCTTCTATTACTGCCGTTAACAACTTTTACGTTACTATTACTACTCTTACCACTACTACTTCTACTCTACAATAACTGCTACTCCAACTCCAACTTACTACTACAACTACTACTACTACTACAATGATTTGGGCTCCTATTACTACTCCAACCACTATTACTACTTCTATTCTACATCACTGTTACTTTGATTACAAGTACTACTACTACTACTACTACTACTACTATTACAATTTTTGCTCCTATTACTACGCCAAGCACTACTATTTTCATGTTAGTACAATTACTACTCCAATCACTATTACTACTTCTATTCTATTCTATTAGTACTATTACTACTACTACTCCTATTACTACTATTCCTTCTAAATACACCTTTTTACATTACTATTCCAACCACCGCTACTACTACTGTTGATACTTCTACTGTACAATCACTGCTACTCCAACTCCAACTACTACTACTACCACTACTATTACTATTACTACTACAATTTGTGCTCCTATTACTACGCTAAGCACTACTACTTTCACGTAGGTACAATTACTACTCCAAGCCCTATTACTGCTTCTATTCTAGATCACTGCTACTTTGACTACAACTACCACTGCTAATCTATGATACTTCTACTACTACTACTACTACTACTACTACTACTACTACTACAATCTGTGCTTCTATTACTATTCCTAACAACTTTTACATTACTATTACTAACCACTACTGCTACTACTACGACTACTTCTACTGTGCAACCACTGGTAGTCCGACTACAACTACTCCTGCTACTACTATTTGTGCTCCTATTACTACTCCAACCACTACTACTTTTATGGTAGTACTATTACTACTCAAATCACTATTACTACTTCCATTCTACAATCACTTTGACTAAATACTGCAAATCTAGCAAACTACTACTAGTACTGCTACTGCTACTGCTACCACTACTACTACTACAACTACTACTACTACTACTACTACTACTACTACTACTACTACTACTACTACTACTACTATAACTTTTTGCTTTACTGTCCCTAACAACTTTTATGTTACTATTACTACTCTTACTACTACTACTTCTACTCTACAATCACTGCTACTCCGACTACAACAACAACTACTACTTACTACTACTACTACTACTGCTACTACTACTACTATTACTGCAATTTGGTGTTCCTATTACTACTCATTCTAAGTACCACTTTCATGTTACTACTACTACTACCACTACTCCTATTACTACTCCTTCTAAATACAACTTTTACATTACTACTATTACTACTCCAACCCCTACTACTACTACTACTACTACTGATACTTCAACTCTACAATCACTGCTACTCCAAGTACAACAAAAACGGCAAACGACATCTACTACTACTACTACTACTACTACAACTACTACGATTTGTGCTCCTCCATTACTACTCCAACCACTACTACTTTTATGTTAGTGCTATTACTACTCAAGTCACTATTACTACTTCCATTCTACAATCACTTTGACTAAATACTGCAAATCTAGCAAACTACTACTAGTACTGCTACTGCTACCACTACTACTACTACAACTACTACTACTACTACTACTACTACTACTACTACTACTACTGCTACTGCTACTGCTACTGCTACTACTACTACTATAACTTTTTGCTTTACTGTCCCTAACAACTTTTATGTTACTATTACTACTCTTACTACTACTACTTCTACTCTACAATCACTGCTATTCCGACTACAACAACTACTACTACTACTACTGCTACTAATGCTACTACTACTACTATTACTGCAATTTGGTGTTCCTATTACTACTCATTCTAACTACCACTTTTACGTTACTACTACTACTACCACTACTCCTATTACTACTCCTTCTAAATACAACTTTTACATTACTACTATTACTACTCCAACCCCTACTACTACTACTACTACTGATACTTCAACTCTACAATCACTGCTACTCCAAGTACAACAAAAACGGCAAACGACATCTACTACTACTACTACTACTACTACAACTACTACGATTTGTGCTCCTCCATTACTACTCCAACCACTACTACTTTTATGTTAGTGCTATTACTACTCAAGTCACTATTACTACTTCCATTCTACAATCACTTTGACTAAATACTGCAAATCTAGCAAACTACTACTAGTACTGCTACTGCTACCACTACTACTACTACTACTACTACTACTACTACTACTACTACTACTGCTACTGCTACTACTACTACTATAACTTTTTGCTTTACTGTCCCTAACAACTTTTATGTTACTATTACTACTCTTACTACTACTACTTCTACTCTACAATCACTGCTACTCCGACTACAACAACAACTACTACTACTACTACTACTGCTACTACTACTACTATTACTGCAATTTGGTGTTCCTATTACTACTCATTCTAAACTACCACTTTTACGTTACTACTACTACTACTCCAACCCCTACTACTACTACTACTACTACTACAACTACTACGATTTGTGCTCCATTACTACTCCAAGCACTACTACTTTTACGTTAGTACAATAACTACTACTATTGCTACTACTACTATTACTACAATTTGGTGCTCCTATAACTACTCATTCTAACCACCACTTTTACGTAACTACTATTGCTGCTACTACTACTAATACACCAACTACTTACTACTACTCCTGCTACTTCAACTACTACCGCACCCCTCCTTCCCACTAGTCCTGCATCTTCTAATTTATTCAGTTCTCTGTTGAACGTGGAGCAGAATACAGGGTTCAGCCAGAGTTCAAACATCCACTGTCTCTGCTGCCTTTATTTAGTGCACAGGTTTGAAAATGCATGAAATCGGCTCCCGGCTCCAGTGTACACAACCCCCCTGGTACCGCGCTGGTGTCGTACTGCGCTGGTGCGGTACTGCGGTAGTGTGGGAGCCGTACCGAGACGCACACAGGAGTTATGGAGAATCTGCTGACAGGACCGCAGCTTTAACCTTTAATTATGTGGGCAATTCTACTATAGGTTTTATCGTATGGTGTCCCTATAGCTGCATTTTGACGAGCTCGGGCTGAATTATTGTGTGTGCATATATTTGTCTGTCTGTTGGGTGTTGGAAAACTGTGGTAAACTCTTTATTTATTTACGTTTTTTTGCCGGAAGCTATAAAGGAATGACACTATTAAATCATTATGCTCATAGAAGCGCGTAAAGGATCCATGTCACGCCGTTTTCTGATCGGTTTTCTCATCGCAAACAGACCTGGAGTTGTGTTTTGTTTCATTCACGCACGTTTCACACACAAAATATTTAGGCGGAGCTCTTCTCTCAAACTGAAAATGCTCTGGTCCACCTTGCGATGCCATCGTAGTCCCGAGAAATTTGGATATCGTTACATCCCCTATGTAATGATATCCTTCTTATTACCTCCGCCAAGGAGGTTATGTTTTTGCCGGCGTTTGTCTGTTTGTTTGTTTGTCTGTTAGCAACATAACTCAAAAAGTTATGGACCGATTTTGATGAAATGTTCAGGATTTGTTGGAAATGTGAAAAGGAAGAACTGAGTTCATTTTGGGGGTGATCCGGAAGAAATCCTGGATTCTGGATCACTTTGAAATTTTGGTTAACATTGTGGTAAATGGGGCCAAAAATTTTGTTTCTCAATATCTGGGTTAATTATTGACCAAACCCCATGAAATTTGACTCAGGGATGGACAATGGGATCCTCTTTCATATTCCAAAGGCTGATCCGGATCTGATCCAGACTGATTTTATCGCAATTTCTATAAAAAATGGGGGTAGTCCTTGGCGGAGGTCTGCGCTCTCTGAGTGCTTTTCTAGTTTCTTATTTTATTTATTTGTAAAGGGACAGTACATATTAATGAACATTAAAAATGTAAATATGTAAAGATTATAACCAACGTGGCTCATTTCCATCTTCAGTCCCTCGGCAGGTTGATGTAAAATCATCTATAGGACGAGGAAAAGTACAGCAACAATCACACAAAAGTACACAACACCAGCACACTCACTATACACACAATTAGTTTCAAACAGTTCAATTAGAACGTGGACGTGAACCTGTTTGAGACCACCATCAGGATCCCGGGAAGTCCAAATCAGAGTCCGTTAAAGGTTGTACAGAGGATTTTTTTAAGTGAAGAGAAATACAGCGACCATCTTTTTTCAAATATTGTACATGTGTGACACCACCTTCCTCCTCCACAGCTTCATCAGTAGAAACATCTCCTCCTCCCGCTTCTTTACTCTAGAAATCATGTTTGTTCAGAATCACTGTTGAAGTTTCATGTCTAGAAATAATTTATCGACCGACGCGTCAGTTTTTAGACCCTTTGTCTGCTTCGTTCGCGCCGTCGCTGGAAGGAATCTCCAAGATTCACCTCACTTTGGCTTCGCTCCTTGTCCTCTTCTCCTCTTAAAGTAAAAGTTTTAAAAAGCCTCTAAGAACCGCCGCATAAACCACATAATCCCCACACGCCGACGAGTCAGTTACACTAGAAACGTAGGGAGTTTGATTGACAACCATAACAGCCAATAGAAAATGAGGGAGCCTCGTTTTCTATTGGCTGATGTTTATCTGGCCTCAACACGTCCACAGTTGATAGATTTTCTTTTTTTTTTTTTTTTTTTTTGGTCATAGTTACAAAGCTGCTGCGTCTCTGTAACGGTGTTTTAAACTTTCACTGACAATTTGAAACTAAAAAAAAAAATCCTCCATACGACCTTTAACTCGGAATTTTATCAAAGTCAAACCCGCATCCGCCCAGACCCGTTAACATTCCAACACTCGGCTGTACCCGTGATGAATCAGACACAAATTAAAATAATTCTAACTGAAGCATTTATCAGAATACGGATTGAAGAGTTACGACTTCAAGAATTACAATCTCGAGATGAAATGAAATGGTTTCTTCAGTACGAACACGAATTTACAGACGCGACTCGACGTCATCACACTGAACAGAAGAAACATTGATCAAGATGCTGGAGTTTTGCGCCGCACAAGCCACGGACTGAACCAGGACTAAACCAGGACTGACCTAGGACAAAAGCAGGACTAAAACAGGACTAAACCAGAACTGAACCAGGACTCACATGACCGATGCAGAACTCCGCGCCCCATGAAGGTAAGTGCAGCTGTCGCCTGATCGCGCTTCACAAGATTTTGGTGTGAATTATTTCTGTCATAATCCCAAGAATTCAAGTAAACAACATAAAACTTCATGTTGTCTGCAGTGAAATGAATCATGGGATATGTAGTTCCCGATGTTTATAAGCTGTTGCGACTGTAAAAGCAAGCATTTAAGCAAAGGAACGATCGATCAAAACAAAAAAGACTGTGGATGAGGAGGGGACAAATATCACTAAAAATGTTGGCGATTTCAGCAGAATCAATGAGAGAAATGGACTTTTATTTGTAAATGGCAGGTGACCAATGAGCTCTTTTGTTTCACACGCATCAGTGAAATAAACAAATCTGATTGGACGATCCTGTTTGGTCCCGTCTCCAGGCCAACAGACAGACAAATCATCGATCGTTTGTTGATGATTTTCCATTTTGAAATTATGCTTAAAGTGTTCAACTTTTCTGGTGGAGGGTGTGTCAGATTATTTTCTCCATGGAGATGTTACTGCTTTGCCTGGACCAAACCAGACCAAGTCACAGGTCAGATCTGTGGAAAGGCAACCCCACTCACTGTCAGAATTCTTGTTGTTCTAGATATTTTTGAGATACACTGAAAAAAAAAACAATATCTAGTTAAGTTAAAATGACTTAAATTAAGAACATTTTACTTTATTTGAATAGATTCAACTCAAGTAAAGTAAGTAATATTATCTACCTTTTTTTTTTTTCTTAATTCAAGCATCATTTGATTTTGTTTCTTATTTTAGATGCAAAAAGTTGTTGTTTTTCTTATTTTAAATGTAGCAAGATGCATTTTCATAAATCTTGTTCCACTGGAAGATAATTTATCCAAATCATGATAAAACTTTGGTAACACTTTATAATAACTACACCTTACTCAGCCTTAATAAAGCATGAACAAAGACTTAATTAATAATGAACAAAGATTTTATTAATAATGATTAAATCTTAGTAAATGCTTAATAAAGCATAATTAGTCTTTACTTTAGAAAAGCTCTCAAAAAGACAACAGATAACAGCTGCCTGAATTATCATTGCATTGCATTATTAGTAAATCATTCTCTCATGGCTTATTAATGATTAATAAATACTCAAATGGTTAGTTCATGAGTAATTAAGTATGAAATAATTATGAGTAACTATTTACAGCACAGGAAAATTAAGTGCAAGTGTTAATTAAGGTAGTAATTAAGTAGTTACTAAGTGTGAATCATTATTAATTAAGTCTTTGTTCATTATTAATTAGACCTTTGTTCATGCTTTATTAAGGCTAAATAAGGTGTAGTTATTATAATTCAAGTCATCTTAACTTGACTAGATTTTGTTTTTTGCAGCGTATAAAACCACCTGCAATTAAATAAATGTAAGGTAGATCTGTTTAATGTCACACTGTGGAACATTCCAGGCAGAGCAATAACATCTCCATGAAAACAAGCAGGCGACGGACCCCCAACCAAAAAGTTCCACAGTGCGACTTTTACTCCAGATGTTTCCGAAGATATTCCAGTGTGATGACATAACACGACTTTTCCTTCTCGCTAACCACTCTGAGTAACAGTCTGGAGTCCCAGCTGGTGGTGCTTTATTTTTCTCCATGGCACTGACCCTGGCCTCTTCCCGCACGGGGGGGCGCATCAGCGCTCGCCTGGGGAAGGGCCACCGGTGTCACCCCCCGACCGTGTGGGGAGGCCGCTAAGTGCCCGAGACAACAACAAGACCGAAGGAGGAGAGAGAGAAGAGGAGAGGGACGAGGAACTCACGGGTCACTGGGTAAAACTGTTTTCCCGCTAACTAAAAGCTTGGTGGTTTGGATTGGATATTGACATTTGTTCCAGTTACTACTCTACTTTATTCTACGAGTACTACGACTTCTGTTATTATTACTACTACTGCAACTTTCACATTTTACTACCACTACTACTACTACAGTAACTGCTAGTAGCTCATAGCAAGAGGAGAAACGTCTCTACTGGGGTGTACCTTAACCTTAACGTACTACTACTACTACTACTACTACTACTGTGACACATACTACCTCTACTACTGCTACTGTGACATATGCTACCTCTACTACTACAACTACAACTACAGCTACTACTACTACTACTACTACTACTACTACTACTATAGTGACATATACTACAACTACTACTGCGACATATGTTAATTCTTTTACTATTACTACTATTACTACTACAACTACAACAATTACAACTACAACAACTACTACTACTACTACTATGATGACATATGTTGCCTCTACTACTACAACTACTACAGTGTCATACTACCTCTACTACTACTACTATTGT
The DNA here is from genome assembly GCF_026225935.1 of Boleophthalmus pectinirostris. NCBI lineage: Eukaryota > Metazoa > Chordata > Actinopteri > Gobiiformes > Gobiidae > Boleophthalmus > Boleophthalmus pectinirostris. Next base: position 30,250,678 of record NW_026571115.1, on the reverse strand, counting down.
GACATATGCCACCACTACTACTACTAGTAGTACTACTACTTCTACTACCTCTATTACTACTACTACTGCTGTAACATATGCTACCACTACTACATATGCTACCTCTACTACTACAACTACTACAACAACTACTACTACTAATACAGCGCCATATACTACCTCTGCTACTACTACTACTACTACTACTACTACTACTACGATGACGACGACAACTACTACAGTGTTACTACTTTACTACTACTACTACTACTACTACTGCTACTACAACAACTACTACAGTGTCATACTACCTCTACTACTACTACTACTACTACAGTGCCATATACTATCTTTACTTCTACTACTACTGTGACATATGCCACCACTACCACTAGTAGTACTACTACTTCTACTACCTCTATTACTACTACTACTACTCTAACATATGCTACCACTACTACTACTACTACAACAACAACAACTACTACTACTAATACAGTGCCATATACTACGACTACTACGACTACTACTACTACTACTACAGTGTCATACTACCTCTACTACTACTACTACTACAACAACTACTACTACTACTACTACTACTACAGTGCCATATACTACTACTACTGCTACTATTACTACTGTAACATATGCTACCTCTACTACTATAACTACTACAACAACAACTACTACTACTACAGTGCCTTATACTACCTCTACTACCACTACTACTACATATGCTCCCTCTACTACTACTATAACATGTGGTACCAGTAGTACTATCTCTACTACTGCATACACTACTACGTTTACTAGTATTACTACTATAACTATCACTACAACTGTGGCTCATGCTACCACTAGTACTACTTTTGCTACTACACCTTTTTACTACAACTACTACTACTACTACAACTACTACTACTACTAAGATTTGCTATGAATACCACTACCCCTACTACCACTAATATTACTACTACTTCTCCTGACATAGACACACTGGTAGTATTTATTAAAGTGTTTTTACTCCCATGGAAAGCCAATACTATTTTATTATTAAACATACAAATATTTTTTAAGAGTATTTCTTACATGTAGTTAATTTTTCTCAGTAACAAAGTATTAAATATGCAAACTCAGATCACATTTTGATGGATATTTTGCTTTGTAAATGTCTAAACAAATAATGCTTCACCCATAAAGTAGTTTTGGCCCCGGCCCTCCTTCTGAAAATCCCCCAAATCCGTTTTTTATTCTTTTTCTGTTGCTATATTTCCCTTAACAAAATCTTCATTCTCTTTCTGTCTCCACGTATTTGAATTCCTGTCTTTCTCTGTCAACACATATTTTGTTCGACATTTGACTGGGATTTTATTCAACATTACTCATTCTTTCTGTTTTTAAAATCTCATCTGGTGCCGGGGCTGTTCTTTTTACCGACAGACACAAAAATGTAATTATCGACATGTGGAAACGGAAGGAAGGTGCGCAAAAACTACGATCCCTTCTAAAACTACTCCTACTCCAACAACTACAATAACTACTACAACAACTACTACTACTAATACTACTACTGTTTTTCAACATGTATTTTTAGCAATAAAACCACATGTAATTTTGCACATTTCAGATGCTACAGTTTTTTTTATTACACCATACGAGGCATCAAATGTGGCAGAAAATCTTCCAGAAGAAACACTTAGAGGGAATTAACTATTTCGTCACCAACTGAAACACCAGTGTAGAGTAAAAACGAGGCCTTTCCTGTTGTGTTCCCCCCTGGAGGTTGCTGTGATGCTGCAGGACACAGAGGAGAGACACTTTTGGCTCTTCCACAGGATCTACTGACCTCCTGTTAAACTGACTGACACAAAAAGACGACTGAGAAGCGCAGTGGAAATTCAAAACTTGAATTTCCCTCAAGATCAATAAAGTATCTCTTCTTTGAATAAATGCTTGATAGATTATGTGCCCGTGCACATCTAAATAAATACTGAATAAAATGCATATTCTTTTTCAGGCAAGTATGCTTTCTTTTCACTCATGAACATGATTTTGTGAATTAGAGGAGCCACTTCTTAGAGAGGGGGCATTGTACTTCTGTGGAGTAAATACTGCTAACATGTAACATATGTAAATCAACAAGAATCTAAGTCACTTCAGAACACTGTCACAGCACACGCAGTGTGTATTTCGCAAATTAAAACTACTGAATGAAACTACTGCACATCTTATTACATTTGTGAACTTGTAATGTACAGTTTTGTATCCTGCTTTTGTACATTAAAAATATGAAAAATTATGTTATGTGGTAGGCTTCAGACTTGTGGGAAGAGCATTGTACAGAATCTTAAGGTGCACTCACACGAGGACTTCAGAACTGTGCCATATTCAAGCACGACTGCGTAGGGTTCTATGTCCTGCACTCACACCTGTGCAACCAAACCGGGCCACGTCAGCTGGCGTCAGCACATGGTGCTGTTAGTTTCGATGTCGCACAGCAGAGCTAAAGCTTTAGCTGAGAAAATAAGTCCAGCGGCATGATATATTTATTAAATAGTAAGACAGATGTGCATCCTCTTATGATACACGCTCCTCTGTGGGCTTATGGATATAAAAACAGTGCAGAGGAGTGGGGTTGAAAAACTTGTCATTGTTTACAGTTGTGTTTGAAGCTAAGTGCAGATTCGCTGTGTGTTTTGGAGTGGAGTTTATTCACTGTTTTCCTCGTATGAGTAACATCAGCGCACACACAGGGGCTGTACGTAGTAAAGTCAAAAGCACAGTTCAATTGCGCTCACTCTGGACAAAACTACAGAACTTTAGAGACGATCTGGTGCAGTTGGATTAGTGTGAGTGCAGCTTTCGATAGGGAGAGATCGCCAAATTACTCAAACATGCATGGGTCCCATCTAAAACCTCTTCAGACATGTTTTTGATGAGGAAACATTATAACATGGTGGAAAGCTCCAAAAGCTGATTTAGCGTAAAACCCCTCTTTAATTAAACAAATTGAGATACGATTTTTGTGAATATTTAGCTTTTTATTGTCTAGACAAATAGTTCCTCATGCATAAAGTTTTATAGTTTTGTCCCATGCTTTTTTCTGTTGCTATATTTCACTTAACAAAACCTTCATTCGCTTTCTGTCTCCACATATTTGTATTCGTGTCTTTCACTGCCAACCCTCATTTTGAGTTTTTTATTTTTTATTAAACATTACTCATTCTCTCTGTTTTTTTAAATTCTTAACTCTGTGGGTAAATATGCCATCTGCAGGTGTTATTCTTTTTCCAGACAGATGCAAAAATGTAAAATGTAATTATCAACATGTGAAAGTGGAGGGAGCCGTCGCAAAAACAATTTATTACCTGAGCGCGTCTCCGATTCATCTCGCCAAGGTGAAGGTTTTCAATTTGCCGTTGCCAATGACGATCACCACTCAGCACCAGACGCCTTCAAAACAATCATGAGGTGAGTAAGCCTGATCAACTTCACGATGAAAACGTAGCTAAATATTTAAAGAGAGAGTAAACAAAACAGCAGATTTGCATTTAGCGTAATTTAAAGAAAAGTTTAATGCCACTGTGAAATATTCCAGACAAGGTATTCCAAAAATATAGTAAGTATTCCCAGTAATGAGTTTATAAGTGCTTTTCGTGATTTTCAGAAGCCAGTGTAATGTTAACCACAACTAGCATGCTAAGCGAACACTTCCTGATTCTCTGTAAATAAAGTGCTTTAGAATAAGATGTAGATGGTTCACTTATTTTAATTTGAAGAGATGCATTTTTTCTCAAATACTTCAGGGAAATCAAGTACAGATATAAACTATAGCAGGGGTTTTCAAATTGGGCAAATTTAAACCTGGTTTAGTCCTGGTTTTAGACCTGTTTTTTTTTTTGTTTGTTTGTTTGTTTTGTTTGGTTTAGATTTTTTTGTCCTGATTTTGGTCCCGGTTTAGTCCTGATTTTAGTCCTGATTTTAGTTTTGGTTTAGACCTTGTTTAAACTTGGTTAAGACCGGGTTTAAATCCTGGTTTAAACCTGTTTTGAATCTTGGTTTAGTCCTGGTTTTAATGCTGGTTTAGTCTTAATTTTAGTCCTGGTTTAGTCCTGGTATGGTCCTGGTTTGGTCCTGGTTTACTCCTGGTTTAGTCCTGGTTTTAGTCTTGGTTTAGTCTTGTTTTAGTCTTGGTTTAGTCCTGGTCTTAGTTCTGGTTTAGTCCTAGTTTAGTCCTGGTTTAGTCTGGTTTACCCTGGTTTTAGTCTTGGTTTAGTCTTGTTTTAGTCTTGGTTTAGTCTTGGTTTAGTCCTGGTCTTAGTTCTGGTTTAGTCCTAGTTTAGTCCTGGTTTAGTCCTGGTATGGTCCTGGTTTGGTCCTAGTTTACTCCTGGTTTAGTCCTGGTTTTAGTCTTGGTTTAGTCTTGTTTTAGTCTTGGTTTAGTCCTGGTCTTAGTTCTGGTTTAGTCCTAGTTTAGTCCTGGTTTAGTCCTGTTTACTCCTGGTTTAGTCCTGGTTTTAGTCTTGATTTAGTCTTGGTTTAGTCCTGGTCTTAGTTCTGGTTTAGTCCTAGTTTAGTCCTGGTTTAGTCCTGGTATGGTCCTGGTTTAGACCTGGTTTAGACCTGGTTTAGTCCTGGTTTTAATCTTGGTTTAGTTTTGGTTTAGTCTTGGTTTAGTCTTGATTTTAGTCCTGCTTTACTCCTGGTTTAGACGTTGCTTAATCCTGGTTTAGACCTGGTTTAGTCCTGGTTCAAATTCAATTCAGTTTCAATTCAAATCCTGGTTTTAGTTCTGGTTTAGTCCTGGTTTTAGACTGGTTTAGTCCTGATGTTAATCCTGGCTTAGTCCTGGTTTAAACCTGATTTAAACCTGGTTTTAATCCCGGTTTAGATCTAGTTTAGTCCTGATTTTAGTCCTGGTTTTAGAAAAAGACAGATGCAGCAGAAAATGATCTCGATAATTTCTTTAAACCACAGCAAACATGGCAGACTTTTACGTCAGATGCCCTTCCAGTCGCACTCTCATCTCCTGAGTTTATGTTTAGTCAAGACTTGAACTGTCCACCCTCTTGTTATTGGGCAAACACCTAAACCCACTGTGCCACTTTTATCATCCCACCAACATTACTCTTTTTCATCCCTTTGTCTGTCAGATAACGCACCTAAAGAAATTTGTCATTCCAAAATTGCCGGATATTAAAGTGTATATTTGTTATGGGGATGTTGCTGAAATGAAAACAACACCCCGGCCTCGGTTTGGTGTTATGCTTCGCAGAGTTTCGTATTTCAAAAGTCACATAGGCTCATATCAATGCACTGTGCACTCAGGCCTATCCACTTTTCCACAAACACAATGTTCCAAGCAGCTACGGAAAACTCAATACTGCACGAGTCTGTCTGACGAAATGAGAAAAGGAGATTGTTTCATTATCTTATCTTAATTGTCACCTTAAAAATATGAAAAAAATGTTGGTTTTGTTTCATTCTTACATTTTAAAGGCGGGGTATTTTACTTCTGTATCTGGATGTTACCTTTTATTGTTTTGAAAATGCTATATTCGCCAAAAAGATTGTATTAACGTGTTTTGCTCTCCGTGCTAATTCACTCCCCCTTCAGAGCACTTTTGCAACACAATCATCGCGAATCCCGTTAATGAAACTTTACAAGAACAACTTCTGATGTAAAAGGCATGTGGTTGTTTACTTTTGTTATTAACTTTTGTATTTTGATGTGAAACGTAACTCAGCCAATCAACAATGAATATGTAAGAAATGTTAAAAAAAATAAAGAAAAGTTTGGCGTTTAAATGTGAGAATATACAGAGGCGAGTGTTGCAGGAGAAACTCTGGTTACGTTCAGACTGCAGCCTGAAGTGACCCAAATCTGATTTTTTGGCCCCTATGTGACCTGTATCTGATCTTTTAATGACAGTCTGAACGACATAGATCAGATTTTGTCAAATGCGACCCAAGACACTTGGATATGTGCTCCTGAAACCGATACATATCCGATCTTTTGACATGCGACTTCAGTCTGAACGACCAAAGCGCATTCATCCGACCTACACGTTATCAACAAGCCACAAATGTCACTATTCTGCGCTGAAGTAGGCGAAAATTGTTAATGAACTCTGTGTCACTGAAGTGAAGCACATCACCACTCACCACTCTTGGCTACGTCTCCACATCCACACGATCCTTTCAACGGACTGACCCACAAAACACCACGGCCAAAAACCTCGTCCTTCTCCTTCTCAATCTCCTCCTTAAAACAAGTAAGTTGTTCATGTTCTGGCTCCGGTACGAGAGAAACTTTAAAATCTCCAGGTGCTCGATGCTCGCGTCCATGTTTGGACAACTTCCGTAAACACAGAGCACGCTCGCTGCGGTTGACGTCGTCGTGTCTCCAGTGCACATGCGGGACACTTATGGGCTGTTTAATGTTCACACAGGGGATCACATACAAGTCGCATTTAATTGTAAATGTGAACGACCTCGCAAAAACATCGGATTTCACAAAAATATCGGAATTGAGCGTTAAGCCCTGCAGTCTGAACGTAGCCTCTGTCGCCTCTAGTGTAAATTGAATCTGTAGCTCCAGATGTACATTTTAGTTTTTGTGCTACAATAACATGTAAAACTCAAAGCAAAAGACATGAGGTCAAAATTTACTGTCTTTTTCAGGTTATAAGTCGTACTTTTTTTCATGGTTTGGGTGTTTCCTGTGACTTATACTCTGGTGCGACTTATATATTAAAATTTTCACATTGACAGCTGCTAAAGGGCGCTATAGTCTTGTATGTCAGCATCTGCTACTCCTGTACCACTGTCACTTCACTCTACTGCGCATGTCTCTTGCAGAAAGAGCCTCTGTCCTGCTGCAAGTAACTGAGCAGCAGAAATAAAGTTTGGAGAGAGCGAGAAACTTGTGAGGGACTGGGGGAAAGTGGGGATGGAGAACACAGCTTCACGGTAACCAGGAGGATGCACCATGAAACTTTCCTGGAAGTCACTGGATGGATCAACAAAACCTGGACTTCAATGACAACTGAAACCATCCTGTCGGGATCCAGAAAGGCCAGAATATTTCTAACTGGAACTGATGCTGAGTCTGAAGACAGCTACACGCTCCGTTTACCTCTGGAGTTACTCAGAAGTGACACCGAGGATGAAGAATTTAATGGATTTAGTGATTTGGAGTGAGATGGAGAGTTTGGTAAACTTGTTCTGTTCTGTTGTTTATGTTATAGTTTATCTGAAGAACTGTTCATATGTGATGTTAACAGTCTGTTGTTCTCTGTTCTATTGTTTTTACTTTTACTTGAACTTGCTTTTCAAGATAAAATGTCCGTTCCTCGTCTCTGGTTTTATAAAATAAATTTCCCCCAAAAAGTCCGACTTATAATCTGATGCGACTTATATCTTTTGGCTGGTGTGACTTATACTTCGGATCAACTTATAGTCCATAAAATACTGTACTATGATTTATTTTTTATTATCGTAGTGGTATCGGAATCACTTTTGTGTATCAAGCCTATTCTTAGTTGAAATGTTCGTATTGTGACTACACTGCTGGCATCTCAATGAACACAAACAGCTACTTACTCTAATAATGCAGGTTTTTAAGGTCATAAAATCCTACACTATATAGCGTTTAAAGCAGCGGTGTTTGGGACAGTCTGGTTCATAGTGGGTCTTGTTTATTCGTCTGAGCAGGTGGGTAAACAGAGCAGTATTTGCTGAGACAAGCAGGAGCTCTCAGACAGGGATTAGGGCTTTTAAGAAAGGACTTGATTTGTTTTGGAGGTGATTCATGGAGCGTGCACCTTTAAAAACTCCGGGGTGCCGGGGTGACTTTGTACTGCGCCGGGAGAGCTCAGAGCTACTTTGGGGAGGTCTGGCGATGTAGTCTGCTCCTGGTACATCCATCATCGCGTAGTAATAGGTCAACTGTAAGAGCCACGACTGCTTTGGCTGACTCTGTGTGTATCGGAATTAACAAGGGGAAAAAAAAAAAGGGTATCTGATCTGATGAAACGTTTTTCATTTAAACCGATCAGACAAAACCACAGCAGCGACGTCAAACGAACATCACTCAAATGAGGTTGAGATCTTCCAGCGTTTTTATCAGCGGGAAGACAGGAAATAAGCACGAGGTGTCAAAATAAACTTCCGATGCCCTTTCAAAATGAGTTTTCTAAACCCACTACAGTTGTGTAAACACCGTCCGTCGCATCAGGAGCTCAGGGAATGACTCATGTTGGACTACGGAAAGTTTATAGCCATAGTAAGACTTTACAACATCAGACAGAAACTTTACAAGTACAACTTTTGATGTAAAAGGCACGGCGCAGACAACGAAAATTAAACGGTGAGTGGCTTTGTTAATATGAGCTCCACAGATGTGTCTTGTTTTCGATGCAGAGCATTGTCCCTTTTGTTGCTAACTTGTGTACTGTGATTGAGTGTGTATACATGCACATCAGTAACCCGGTTATGACCGGGTTTTTTGACTATCCCGGTTTCTTGATGGTGCATGTATACGCAGTAACCCGGTTTCAGTAACCCGGTTATGGCAGTATCCTGGTTATTAGAAACTGGGTTACTGTAGCTGGTTTATTTCGATAGTAACCGGGTTACTTGTGTCATGTATACAAAATATCCCGGTTACTTATACGTTATAAAGTTGAGCGCGCATGCGTCCAAAAGACACTTTCCAGTCTTTTCACCACAACAGTAGTCACATAAATAAATTGACCAACATAAATAAAGTGACCACATGAGTGAAATGACTGTAAAATTAAGAGCTGCGCTAAACCTGCACATGTACAATCTGCACTCGTACGACCTGCACTCGTGTGATCGCTGAAAAGCTAAAACATGAACTATCTCCTACACAACACAAGCACAGAACACACTCACCATCATTAGCGCCTCTTCTGACACAAAAAGAACACACATAATCCACAGAGTCGTGTCATTTAGTCCAAAAGAAGCTGATCCCATCAGCGGTACAAGGAGCGAGCTGATTTTATCAGCGCTAACAGTTTATGTTAATTAGGCCAAGCGGTCTTAAGTTTCGTTTCTGTAAAACGTAAACAAATGTGATCAGAGTTGAATTATTTGATCAAATGGGCTGATGTGGCTCTGTAGTGGTTATGGTTTATATGTTGTAAATTTGAGTTTATTTATGCAGAAGATTTTAATGAAGAATCTGCACAGTGGATTGTGGGAGATCTCGTAGCTCCTTAGCTTCTTATGCTAAAGGAGCTCACTATTTGTATTTTTCCTAGTTTATTAAATTGATTTAAGTTAATTTTTGTGCTTGTGCATTTGTAAGATTATGTAAAGAAACCGGGATACTCCATTTGATCATGTATACGCGGATATGAGTGTCCCGGTTTCTCAGTGCGCATGTAAACGAAGTAACCCGAATACTGACATAACCGGGATATGGCTAATAACCGGGTTATTGATGTGCATGTATACGCACTCATTGTGTGTCAATCAGCAATGAATATGTAAGAAATGTAAAAAACTTTGGTGTTTAAACGTGAAAACATACAGACGTTACTGTTGGAGGAGAATGTGATGGAGCGCCCATAGTTGCCCTGGCGTGTCTTTTTCTGGCCCGAGAGCTACCTGGACCGCTACCTGGACTCTGTTTCCCCCACTAGTGAGTTCGAGGGTGCACACTCGACGCCTACGCTCCACACGCTCCTTACCTGCAGCTGTATCCATGCCACTCTCTGGTTCAGGGTCCAAACCGAAGCACTTTCTGGTCGTGCTCTAAATGGCGCAAAGTGGCGCGCTAAAGGAGGTCACATGATCTCGAACTTGTATATTTGTGTGTTTACATCATGATTAATCTTTAAATAAGTAACACTTTAATGAGAAATACTTATAGCATAAAATTCTCTAACATTTCCCTCCTGTTTATCAATATTGCTTTACCTCAGAGTACTATAACTTCTAAACAGATTTTCCTATAGTCTCGTCACTTAGTATAATCTAAACAGAACTGACTTCGACATTGTTATCACGAACTTCAGTGTCGGGTAGAGACAGGCAGATTCTCTCGCACTTGTTGCGCAAGTAAAAAGAAATCACTGTGTCGTTTCTGAGTTGCTCTTTTTTACAGAATTGTCTTTGGGTAAATTCCCTGACATTTTCTTAAGTTGAATTAAGGATAACCAGATGAGGGGTAAGTAAGTAATTGTTTCCAAGTAAGTTTTTCCAAGTTGATTTATGTTCACGAGTGTAGTTTTTGCTCACTTTAATCCTTAAAACCCTATGTTCGTTAATTGGTTTAGCCCAGGGGGAGGGGCTAAAGGGTATTTAACGAGGAGCTCCAGTCATTTTGCTCTCTGTCCTTGGCCTGGCGATGTGAGTGCTGGCTTCCTGTGAGTTCTGTGGCTGTAAATATTGTTGTAAATACTTCTTTTTGGGGAACTCTGCTTGCCATTTCGACTGTAAATATTGCACTTTGCAAACTAGGCTGTGTTGTGAATAAAAACGCACTTAAATTAAGTTTTTTCCCGACCGAGCCATGATTTTTTACATTAATTTTAGGCGAACCTGGTGTAAATTGACACCAGATGTACATTTTGGTTTATGTGCTGCAATAACATGTAAAACTCAAAGTCAAAGACACGAGGTCAGCTTTTAGTCTGAACCATACAAAGCAGTAATGGCCAACTGTCCAAATATGATCATTCTCTTGGACCCAGTCTCATTCCTCTTTATACTTTTCATTTCTTTCACATTAGTTTTCCAACATCTGAGTCAAACTGATCTTTTTGCAGATTTCAGAGGGAGTGATCTTCAGAGTCTGACTTGGAGAAAACGCCCACTGGGATCTTAACTGCTGTCAGTGATGAAGACCCTGAAGCTGGCGTCTCATTTGGTCCTGTGAGTGCCAAAGATGTTGTTGCTGAAGATGAAATCGTCCTAAGGGAAATTCCAGATGGCCTGAAGCGTTTGTCCTGCTGTTTGGGTTCATTTACACTTCACATCTAAACTATGCCAAAAACTTATTCACACAGAAGTTGCTTTTTGGTCTTGATAATGATAAAACATTAATGTCATGTCTGGTCCACCTTCAGAATGATCTTCCTGTGCTCATGTAGCTCTGATGCATGTCAGTGTACATTTCGACAGTCAGTTTTTAAAGTGAAAACACTTCCTTGTCACACTGGTCTAAAGTTCTCAATTTATGTCCGCTGCAAATTCAAGTGGACTCCAATTTCAAATGTTCCAATGGTACTTCTGTAAACGCAGTACCCCGGTTTCAGTATCCCGGTTATGGTAGTATCCTGGTTATTAGAAACCGGGTTACTGTAGCTGGTATATTCCGATAACCGTGATACTGTGGCATGTAAACGCAGTATCCCGGTTACTGCAACGTAAAACTGAGTGCGCATGCGTCCAAAAGACACTTTCCAGTCTTTTCCCCACAACAGTAGCAACATAAACAAATTGACCAACATAAATAAAGTGACCACACGAGTAAAATGACTGTAAAATAAAGAGCTGCGCTAAACCTGCACACGTACAACCTGCACTCGTGCGATCGCTGAAAAGCTAAAACATGAACTATCTCCTACGATATACGCACAAAACAGACTTACCGTCATTAACACCTCTTCTGTCATAAAAAGAACACACATAATCCACTGTTGTGTCATTTAGTCCGACAGAAGCTGATCGCATCAGCGGCACAAGGAGCAGCTGTTTTTATCACCGCTAACAGTTTATGCAAATGAGCTATGCGGTCTTAAGTTTCGTTTCTGTAAAACGTAAACAAATGTGATCGGAGCTAAATTATATTATCAAACGGGCTGATGTGGATCTACAGTGGTTATGGTTTAGATAAAGTTGAGTTTATTTATGCAGAAGATTTTAATGAAGAATCTGCGCAGTGGATTGTGGGAGATCTCGTAGCTCCTTAGCTTCTTATGCTAAAGGAGCTCACGGTTTGTATTTTTCCTGGTTTATTAAATTGATTTAAGTTAATTTTTGCACTTGCGCATTTGTAAGATTATGTCAAGAAACCAGGATACTCCATTTGATCATGTACACAGGGATATGAGTGTCCCGGTTTCTCAGCTCGCATGTACACGCAGTAAGCGGAATACTGCAATAACCGGGATATGGCTAATAACCGGGATACTGATGTGCATGTACACACACTCTGTGTTTCCATATTCCATATTTTGTGTTTCCATATTCTGTATCAGGTACTATCAAAGTATTCACTGAGTATCAAGTGATAAAAATTGTGACGTTCTGATTAGACAACCAAATGTTTTATTTTCTTTTTGTGGCAAGTATGTAAAAAATGCCTCAGTTTCACAATGCTGGTGAGGACATTGGGGGTTTCTTACATACCTAAATGTTCTTTTGGGTAAACAACAAATCATGGTCTTTGTTCATAGTCTAAATTCCTTCCCAAGTAATGGAGATGTGTGTTCATTTTTGTGAAAGGAGTACAGTATTGTAAACTTTTCAAAGTTGGTTGCTCATAAAAATGCATTATAATATTCTACTTACTGTTAAATGTTTACCTCGCCAGGCAGAACCACACGCTTTGAAAAAACTTTACAAAGACGAGTGGATTGAGATGGTGTGATTGACAGGAGGATTAAAAAAGAAGCAGGAAAATCTACATAAAAAAGGACAACGCAGATTTTTACAGAATCAAAAATCGAAGCACCAAACCATTACTGATTTCAGGTAAAAGACGTTATACATTTTGTTCTGAATTTGTTCAACACAGACATTTACATGGATAGTCTGGTGTAATAATAGATTTGTTTCGGGTGTTTTGTGGAGTGGGTAAGACTGTTTTTAGTGGCAGGATAACTATGACCACTGACATGCACTGGTCTAGCACCAGCGACCTCTGCAAATACAAGGACTGGATAGAATATTTAATAAAATGTCTCAACATGTCTCCAACACTCTGGAATTTTGGACATAGGACCTCATTTCCTAGTAAGCCAGACTATCCCTTTAAGACAATACTGATATCTGCAAGAGAATGGAATTTCCATTTCTATTGGAGCACATCCTGTTTTACCACATAACATCACAACATCAAAAAATTCCAACATATAAACCCCTTAAAATGCTTAAAATGTTCATTGTTCATGCTGGTTCACTAGGAAATGAGATCCTATGTCAACAATTCTGAACTGTCCCTTTAAATATATTGGTTACATAAATGTTGACCTTTCAATTACATTTAACTAATAATGGAAGATTTTATTTTACATGTGTTTGATGTGGTTGACTTTAAGGGGCATATTTACAAAGCCAAGTGCTGAATGACAAATGCAAACTGAAAAAGTGCATGTGCCATATGTGGACGTGTTACAGCTGATTTTCCATTTAGAAAGTGCATCTTATTCCACCGCAATTGTAATATGTACCGTATTTTACGGATTATAAGTCGTACCAGCCAAAAAATGCGCAATGAAGAAGAAAAAAACATATATAAGTCACTTTTTAGGGGAAAGTATTTTATAAAATCAGAGACCAGGAACCGACATTTCATCTTGAAAGTCAAGTTCTAGTAATAACAACAGAACAGAGAACAACAGGCTGAACAGGCGTTAATATGTTAACGTAACATATTAACAGTTATTCAGATAATTATAGCATAAACAACAGAACATAAGTTTACCAAACTCACGATATCACTTCAAATCACTAAATCCATTGAATTCTTCGTCCTCTTTGTCACTTCTGGGCGACCTCCGGAGATAAACCATAGATCCATGAGGTACAAGGAGCGCCGCTCAGCATCAGTGCCAGTTAGATTTATTCCCGCGTTTCTGAATCCCGACAGGATGGTTTTGATTGTCATTGAAGTCCAGGCTTTGTTGATCCATCCAGTGACTTAAAGGTTGTATGGAGGATTTTTTTTTTCTGTTTAAAATTGTCATTGAAAGTTTAAAATACCATTACAGAGACGCAGCAGCCTTTTAATTATGATGACCGAAAAAAAAAAAAGAAAGAATGAAAATCTATCAGTTGTGGACGTAGTGAGGCCAGATAAACATCAGCCAATAGAAAACGAGGCTCCCTCTTTTTCTATTGGCTGTTAGGTTGTCAGTCAAACTCCCTACATTTTTAGTGTAACTGAGTCGTCGGCGCTCGGGGATTATGTGGTTTATGCATCGGTTCTTTGAGGCTTTTTCAAACTGTAGCTTCCTTGCAATTCGCACAAAGTTTGTTGCGATGGCGGACGAGAATCCGCGACCAGTTCGCCGCAAAAGAAAGTTCGAAGGGTCTAAAAACTGACGCGTCGGTCGCTAAAATATTTCTAGGCAGGTCACTTCAACGGTAATTCTGAACATGCACTGGATGTAAACAAATGTGATTTCTAGAGTAAAGAGGCGGGAGGAGATGTTTCTACTGAGGAAGGTGGTGTCACATATGCACAACATTTGAAAAAGGACTGTCGCTGTATTTCGCTTCCCTTAAAAAATCCTCTATACAACCTTTAAGGAAAGTTAAATGGCGCACCTGCCTGGTTGCCGTGAAGCTGTGTTCTCCGTCCCTCACAAGTTTCTCGCTCACTCCAAACTTTCTTTCTGCTGCTCGATTATCGTTTTTGGCTGAATATTTCACTATTTCCAACAAGACAGCGGCTTTTTCTACAGGAGACATGCGCAGTAGACAGTGGTACAGGAGTAAAAGTACTACTAGATACTGACACACAAGCCTACAGCGCCCTCTTGCTGTTGTCAGTCTGAAAATTTTAATATATAAGTCACACTGGAGTATAAGTTGCAGGAAACACCCAAACCTTGAAAAAAAGTGCGACTTATAGTCCAAAAAAATACGGTAAATGAGAGTCTGTGCAAACACAAACACACACACAGGTCTACATTAACCAGGTTTCCTCAAACATGTGTGAACGAAACAAAACACAACTCTGGATATGTTTTTTGAGAAGGTAACAGCTTTATAACATGGCTTTGCTTAATAGGAGCTTTTAAGAGGTGCCACTTGAGGCCCTTGATGACATTTACAGACAAAAAAAAATACTGTTATCATCCCAAAACATGTTTCCGATGTCATTTTGATGGGACTGCTGCTCTGAAAACCTAAAACCTCTCCTCAGCACAGGGCATATTTTGGAGTATGTGAATAGTCCAGACTGAACAAGTTTGAGTAGGTCTATGACTGATGCCATGAAATCTAAACTGATGTAACAGTATGCACCACAGCTTTCACATTTCACTAGTGACAGGCTCACAGTCAGAGCGGGTGATTCATGTTCTAAGCACTGAGCAAAGCAAATGAGCCAAAAAGCCACAGTGTGTGAGAGAGGACTTCCCCGGCTCTCCTTTATTCTTCATTATGTAGTGCCACTGTGAGACTGAGACTTACCCACAGTTTAAGGCTTCAAAACAGAACTCCTCCCCAGCCCCGATCCGTGTATCATCCTTTTATTCGTTTTTCAAAATAAAACCAAAAATAATAACACGAAAAAACTGCTATTTTCTTCATTATGTGTCTCCAAAACCAAAATGAAAAAATAGATAAGGATTTGCTTTTTCAGTTTTCGAAATGAATAATAGAAAAAAACTGACTTAAACTGTGATGTCGGACTTTTGCAACGCATACAGGACTGAACCAGGACTTAACCAGACCTAAACCAAGACTAAAACAAGATTGGTCCCGGTCTCAGTCCTGGTCTCAGTCCTGGGCTCAGTCTTGGTCTCAGTCCTGGTCTGGTCTTAGTTCCAGTCTGGTCCTGGTCTGGTCCAGGTCTCAGTCCCGGTCCTAGTCCCGGTCTCAGTCCTGGTCTGGTCCCGGTTTTAGTTCTGGTCTCAGTCCCGGTCTGGTCCCGGTCTCAGTCCCGGTGTCAGTCCTGGTCTCACTCCCGGTTTCAGTCTTGGTCTCAGTCTTGGTCTCAGTCCCGGTCTGGTCCCAGTCTGGTCCCAGTCTCAATCCCGGTCTGGTCCTGGTCTCAGTCCTGGTTTCAGTCCTGGTCTGGTCCCGGTCTTAGTCTTAAACCAGGACTGAACCAGGAGTGTCGGGATGGGCCCAGAGGTGCGCCCACGTAGATTGTCGGCTGATCAGGACTGAAACCGGGACCAGACCAGGACTCAGACCGGGACTCAGACCGGGACCAGACCAGGCCTGAGACCAATTTAGTTCTGGTTTAAAAACAAATCATTATCAATTTTTTCCTTTTGGTTTTGGAGACAAATAATGAAGAAAATTGTTGTTTTTCCATTTTCTTACTTTTGATTTTATTTTGAAAAACAACTGAACGAATGATACACGGATTAGCCCTGACTACAGATATGTAAAAATTCTGTACAAAATTCTGTACACAAAAAATGTTCAGTATTATTAAAATTCTATTTCTGTGCTGTACTGGGGGCTCTCACTGCCCTGTTTACACGAGAACGCTTGCGGGTAAAAACGGCAAAATATTTTATCAGAAGTGCCTTTCGTTTAGATGGTGACAGCGTTTTTGTTGCTTAAAAATGCCAAAATCTGAAACCACCCTCCAGAGCGGAAAAGTTGAACACGCTTCACTGTAGCGTTTCCGTCTACACTGCCCAAGACGCAAAACTCTGGTCAGATCTGCTCACGTCGCGTACATGTTTACGTCACAAACATCACCACCTAGCGTCATCACCTCGCCGCCTGGCATGCATACCCAATCGACTCCACACACTATTGCATCACCGTATACTCGCAGATTTCCTCCCAAAAATGCTTGTCTAAACGCAGAATAAAAAGTGAAAACGCGACGCCACTTTTGCGTCTTCTGTTCAGACCGTCATCATATAAACGTAGCCTCATTCTAGGTTTATACAGACCTTAATTGGATCAACATCTTCAGACTAAAACAAATTTTGACACTAACAAACTTGTCCATCCTGTTCAATGTTTTGCGAATTACCATTTTTTCAAACAGTTAGTAGTAAGTTATACTGACAGAAGCTCTGGTATTTTCAAAGTACAGGGACCCAAAAAAGAGAAAAAGTAAATCATATCTGAAGGAGTGAGGAGAAAATTCAGTTTGACGACTGGACAAAAGTTAGTTTGGTTGAAGACGTTTCGCAGCTCCTCCAAGCTCATCTTCAACGTCTTCAACCAAACTAACTTTTGTCCAGTCGAAAAACTGAATTTTCTCCTCATGGATTCTACTTGAACGACTGAGGGATTCTTCACATATCTGAAGGAGCGGTATAAAAAAAAAACATGTTCAGATCATTTCACATTGTCACGTAAAGCTTTTGTCACTTTTAGACTTACTCACAGAGGAAGAGGAACCACAACTTTTACTCAAGTGAGGCGCTATTTCACTGCCAAATATATTACTCGTGTAAAAGTATGCAGTCCGAGAACTACTCCAAGAAGTACAATTATCAAAAAGTTACTCAAGCAACAGATTACTCCCCCGACTCCTGCTTCAGACTTGCTGAAAAGTTTTCTTCCAACGCAGTGAATCTGAAATGCACCAGATCGGACAGCGCTTGTCACAGAACGGAGCCCGGCAGCGCGTAGGATGCCCCGTCTTGTTTAGAAGCGGACAGCACCCATCATTTGTCCGAGACCTTTGGGTGCTCCGGTCTAAGATTCGGTGCCACCCTGTCGTTTTGATTTAGCGTGAATGAGAGGGATCCTTCGGGTGAGGGGTTGGCTGAGCCGTAGTAAAATACAGCTACGATCGTGAGTCATATACTTTTAAACAACATTTGATTTTGACAGTTTAAAGGCACTGTACTGGATTTGTACCATCTTAAAAATGTAAATAAATAAATAAATAAATAAAAGAAGAAGTAGCTGATTTTAAACAGTGTCTGGTCCAAAGTTATCCCTCATTTCACTTAGATACATGACACAGCTTTGGGCCGCTCCTCATTTTAGTTCTGCAGCAAGTAACTGGAACCATCTTCAAGAGACTTTTAAACTTTTGCACGTTTGCATGAGAACGCTTGCGGGTAAAAAACACAAAATATTTTATCGGAAGTGCCTTTTGTTTAGATGGTGACAGCGTTTTATGGGGTTTTAAAATGCAAAAATCTGAAACCACCCTCCAGAGTGGAAAAGTTGAACACGCTCCGCTGTAGCGTTTTCGTCTACACTGCCCAAGACGCAAAACTCTGGTCAGATCTGCTCATGTATGTGTTTACTTCACATACATCACCACCTAGTTGTCTGGCATGCACACCCAATCGAACTCCACACACTTTTGCGTCACCTTTTGGACGCAGATTTCCTCCTGAAAATGCTTGTCTAAACCCGGAATAAAAAGTGAAGATACAACGCCACTTTTGCGTCTTCTGTTCAGACCGTCATCATATAAACGTAGCCTTGGTTCGTTTTTGCCTCTGTTGACTTTTAAAAACTCCATCCAGAGTATTTTACAGGATCATTGCACATGCTTTTTAAACAGACTGGTGCCACCTAGTTCCTCCGCTCAATTTAATTTTTCTCCAGCAGCTAGGTCAGGAATCAGAATACACTAGACGGTTTGCAAGAACCCTGGAAGTGCAAGTCCGGGCACCAGCCATTCAGTGAAGAGCCATATAATCTGCGTTGGCAACGATTCCCGAGGTCGATGATTATAAGCCGGAACAAAGAGAATGTTTGGTGAATGTCATGGGGAAAGACGTTACTGCCCTTCTTCCTACAGGATTTGGGAAAAGCTTAATATACCAGTTAGTCCCGTTAGTGATGCATTACGTATGTCACAACCAAATAGCAGCGATTGGTTAAATAAAAAAAAGTACCTGCCTACCGTCGAGGGAACGAATCCTAATGCTGTGAAGTCAGAAGGTTTCCACGAAGTGTAATTGGCTGATGAGTCAGGCTACATGCTTTTAACACTTTTATATCGTTAATCTGCCAATGTTTTACTGTCTTATGTCTGTATTCACTGTTTCATGTTATGGTTGATGTGTGAGTGTGCTCTGTTAGTGCTCCTGTTTTATATTGCCTCTTGGCCAGGTCAACATTGCAGTGCAAATTCTCAGCTTACTTACCTGGTGAAATATTTAATAAATAAAAATAACTTATGCGTTACAAATGTCACCATTTTCACAACGCTTAGAGGTCAGAGCAAAATTTGGCGTCATAATAAACTAACATAACATTATATAATAGCAGGCAAACTGAAAACTACAATGAAACTGTCTAATTAAGCTTCATTTCGAGGAGCACGGTTCACTTGGGGCATTCTCACCCGGGGAGCATTTCCATGGCAGTGGGCTCAGGGTGTCACACAGGTCTATAAAACACAACCTAGAGCAGGGGTCTCCAACCTGTAGCTCGGGAGCTACCAGTAGCTCTCCACTCCCTTCCAAGTAGCTCGCCAAAGAATTTCTGAATCATACATATTGCACTAAATAGCCCAAATTCGATTGATTAAATGCCTATTTTCTTTGTAAATGTATCAATTTGCCTCATTTTGTGCACTGATAACTGGACAATGGGTTAAGTTTTATAGACATCTAAATGTACCTCATCTTTGTCTTACCATGGCTCTTATATTAACAAAATTTCTGGCAACTGCTAAAATTAGTAGCTCTCTGGCAGTTTCATTTTACAAAAAGTAGCTCACAGGAATTAAAAGGTTGGAGACCCCTGACCTAGAGTATGATTAGGACCTACACCACCACGAGCCGCTGGACAGATGTCAAAATCTCTGTGCTAAAGGAGCGTCAACACTGATCCATGTTCAGATATAACACAAAACAAAAATGCACATGAACCAGGTGCACATCTGATCCTCACGTGGACTGACACGAGGTTAAATTTCAATTCAGTTTTCTTCATATCCTGCACGTTATATCAAAGGCAGCTGCAGCGCACAAACTCTTGGTGTTGATAAATGACTTCACTCTTTTACTGCGCGGTTACGTGGACGCAGACTCGTTTGGATACATCTTTACACACACGAGCTCTGCACTAGATATATTTACTACACCACATTTACTTGGGAATTACACTTTTACTGGGACGGAGGAGGAGGAGGAGGATTTTGGCGGAGTTCGGTTCCTGTTTTCTGTTTGGCTTGAGCTTTACGAGTACAATACAAACTGTGACTGAATGTGGATTTATTTTGACTCTGAGACGTTATAAAGGCCCCGCGCTGGAGACTTGATGTGAACGGGTGTTTATAAGATTCACGCTGCACGCCATTTCTTCAGCTCTTTTGTTTTACCAGTAAGTACACACTGTGCTTTGTTACGAGGCTCGCACTATTTACGACATTATAAACTACACCTTTCCGATAAAGCATTGAGACTTTAGAGCACCCCCTGCTGTCAGCAAAAGGAATTCACATTTAGAAAGTAAACAAATGAAGTCCTGCGCCAACGTGAATGCAATTTGACTACAGAATAAATCCAGTGATGGTTTATAGCAGGGGTCTCCAACCTTTTTCCTCCGGTGAGCTACCTTTACAAAAGCAAAAATGCCAGAGAGCTACTAGTTTTAGAGCCACAGAGCCACAGCAAGCCTTAGATAAAGTACAGTTAGATTAGAGTGACCAGACATCCCTGTTTACCTGGAACAGTCCCAGTTTCGAGCCCTGTGTCCCCTGTCCCAGCAGATTTATCCAAAACCAGTGATTTGTCCCAGTTTTAATCAAGAAATCTGATCCCTGTCAACAGTAAAGAGAGGCATAAATTGACATTTGTTTAGGTAAAATACAGAAAAGCTGCTTTAAAATGACAACACACAATGAAATTATGTTTAGTCATGAATGGGCCGAAAATTTTCCTTAAAGGCCCCATCTCATGCAAAATCAACTTCTCAGAGCTTTCTACCCTCTAAGAGTGATACGTGGGCCTTGTATATGTCGCCAAAGTGTTTTTTAGATTGATTTGACGTTTTTTTTTAACAAATTGCAGCGTATTTCTGCCACCCTCTCACGTGACAACGAACAAAAGCTGCTACAACGATGACGAGGCAGATACACCTATGACGCGTTTGACGTAGCAGAAAGCACTTCACACCCGCCCTCGTCCCCCGCTCCAACGCCTCCACCCCGCATCGGCTGACAATTCCCACATGAACACCAAAAAAAAGTGACAACATAAGCTCATTGTTCTACACTGCAGTGAACACGATATAATAAGCTTATCTACTAGTGTTTATTAAAATTTTACCAATCAGTAATGTTCAGCTGATATGGACGCGGTGCTTGAGCTTCGTGCACCTCAAAGTCCTTGTCCGATTCCGGGTCCGACACATGCGGCTGAACGTGCTGTATTGTATCACCATGATGAATAAAAGTTTATTCCTGTCTCCCCCTCCCTCCCTGAGATGGCGGAGGAAGGGCGGCTCACTCAGAGCCTACGTCACGTTTGGAGGGCGGAGCCTGTGCTTTCTCAGGACGGGCGGGGGGATGAGCAATAGTCGGTCTTTCACAGTTCCTGCTCTGTGACGCCTCCAAGAAATCAGTAAAATTTCATAACTATTGTGTAATGGATGTTCCAAAACCCAAAATGTGCTTGAATATGTGCAGAAGATACAATGTGAAAAGTGTTATTTTGCATGAGACTGGCCCTTTAATTCTGCACTCGTTTCACAATTTTATGATTACGAGCCACCTCAAACCAGGGGTGTCCAGTTTAGAAAATCTGGTCCCCCTATGTTAGATGCCAATAAAACATAAACCTTTATCTTATCCATTTATTAGTGCACAAAGTTAGGCATCAAAATGATACATGTACAATGGTAATAGGCATTTAATTAATCAATTTTGACTTATTCAGCACAATTCAGAAATCCCTTGGCGAGCTACTTGGAAGGGGGTAGAGAGAGATCGGCTTATAGGCTTAAAAACTGCATAGGAGAAACCTGAATTTTTACCTATGATGCAACAAACCAGGCAAATGTGAATGGAGCATTTTTGAGTGCTCACAGAAGTCAACTTTGGATTAATAGTCATGAAACAATCGTGAGTGAAACTAAATAATGAGAGGAATGAAGCAAAATGACAAAGGGACAACAGTATACCATGTTAAAAAGGTCAAAAAGACAATTTGCATAACCGTTTTTTCCCAAGCTTACATAATTGTCGAGTCTCTCTCAGTAGTCCTCATCAAAACAGTTCTGTAAAGCCATAGCTCCAATTGGATGACTCAACTTAAGACAGAAATAGAATAGCTTTTTAATTATTTATGGGAAATGGAAGTTGGAATCTGTCAAGGCGGTCGCAGCGACGTGGCCGTGGTCATTAAATTTAAATAAATAAAAAGTTTAAAAGAATGTTCCATCTCTACTTTCGATTCCCATTATTTTATCCGCTCAGAGATGAGATGAAGCTTGCGCTGTAACATGTCGTTTTGTTAGAAGAATATTGATGGATAACATAATTGTTTTCTTCATTTTGTTTTGAAATTACAGTCGTGGTGGTTTAAAATATTATTGAACTACTTTAATCTACAATATCAAAACAAATAATTACAAGTTTTGGTTTGTAGAGTCAAATAACCATCCTAAAATTTCATATACACAGGTATTTTTTAGACAAAGGGCCCACGTTTATACAAAAATTTAACTTTGCCGCTATGTCATAAACGTTTCTAGGTGGTGTGATGCTAAATGTAAGAACTGTTCTGTTTAAAGCTCTGTTAGACTTTAATCTGAGTTTTATTTTAACACAATCTGACCGTAAAGAATGGATTTATAGCTCTAACTAAAAAAGGCGAGATGATTTGTGAGGTTAAACAACACCTCTTAAACTGTTTTTCAGGTCACTCTCACCTTTTTATAATTCGTACTGATCACAGGCTCCTGAAAATGTGTTGTTTAAATCTATTTTGTATGTTTTCGGGCATTTTTTAGACAATACGGCTACGTTCAGACTGCAGGGCTTAACGCTCAATTTGGATTTTTTTGTGAAATCTGATTTTTTTGCGAGGTTGTTTACATTTCCAATTAAATGCGACTTGTATGTGATCTCCAGTGTGAACTTTAAACATCCCAAAAGTGTCCCGCATGCACATTGGAGGACATTACGACACACACAGCGAGCATGTTCAGTGTTTATGGAAGTCGCCTAAACATGGACGCAGCATTGAGCACCTGGTGATTTTAAAGTTGCTGTTGTACCGGAGCCAGAACATGTACAGCTTATTTGTTTTAAGGAGGAGATTGAGAAGGAGAAGGACGAGGTTTTTGGCCATGGTGTTTTGTGGGGCAGTGGCAGCGATGTCTGTAGAAAGAAATGTGTGGGTGCAGAGTCGCAGCCAAGAGTGGTGGGATTGTTATGTGCTTCTCTGCTTCACTGACACGGAGGCTACATTTACACATAGCCGGATATGTTGAGAAACGCATATTTCCATCTATATGTTTTCCAAAATAGCATCGTGCGCACAGCATTGTTTTCAAAACAGGTTTCGTTTACATCAGCCCGCATAAATAAACCACTGAGCGCCATCAGAACTACACCGAGCCTCTGGGCGGCACCTGGATTAGATTCAAACCTGTAGCATTTATTTCATTACAGTTGTAAGTTTTACTCACAGTTACCTTGAAAAACGTGCATTTGTGAGTGGGCTCGCCTCTCCACAGATCTGTTAAAGAAGTGGCAAAATTGCTGACCTCCAAGCTCATTGGTCTCTGGTCATGGATATGAAACATCAGCTGTGTGTGCAAATGCAAACACATGAAAACTGTTTGCATCAGAAGAAATGCGACTGCTGCTCTGATGCTCCATCATCATCATCAGAGCAAAAGGTAAATATTGGTCACACTTTTTGCACATCAGCTCCTAAAACTCTGTTTATCTCACTTTACACGCAAACGCAAAACTGTAGTTTTCCAGAATCTCCACTCTAGCAGGAGTTTTTAGAAAGATTCATTTTCAGAGGCAAATTTGCCATTTGCCTGTAAAAGATGTGTACAAACGAAGGGAAATGTCTCCGTTTTTAAAAAATACACACGGATACAATTTTCGTAAGACGAGAAGAACGTTTGTGTACATTTGTGACGTGTAGGCGGGATGAATGCGACCTGGCCGTTCAGACTGAAGTCACATGTCAAAAGATCGGATATGTATCGGTTTTAGGAGCACATATTCAAGTGGCCTCGGTCACATTTGAAAAAATTGTATCTGTGGCTTTCAGACGGTCTTAAAAGATCAGATACAGGTCACATTGGCAAGAAAAAAAAAGATATGGATATGGCTCACTTAAATAGTTTTTTGCTTATATGTGCGTTGTGTCACCATGGTAACTGCTGAACATTTTACTATAGAGATACATGTAGAACGCCTTCAGAATGATGTCACTGCGAAGTATCAATACAATTTAAAAAAAATTGCATGAAATAGGGCCTTTAAAATGAGATACTGAAAAAAAGCTAACATTTTTCTTCTCTGAAATATGAATCATCATCAAGTTGCTTCCTAATGTTTCGTGAAATTAATACGAACATAAATAATAATAACAACCACTCCAATTCGAGTCAATTCATTAAAAAATAAAAACAAAACAATACAAGAAAAGAAAATTCAATTACAGTCGATCCCGATATGGGCTAAAACAGTCAAACAGCTTTCGACTTCATTTGGGTAGCGCTGGCGTTGTGCAGCTCTCATTTAAAGTCAATAAAAGGCCTATAGTGATAAATGTTATGGAGCGTAATGTGATATGTCCCATGTGATTGTGCCGCGTCTCCATCAGCCTGCTCTTATTAAATCCCCCGCGTCGGCTTCAGACACACTCGCCATCGGACTGTTTGATCAGCTCTCCTCCCGTAATCACATTTCAGCTCTGTCACCTTGTGTGGGAGGAGGACGCGCTTTTCATATACAGTCTGCGAGAAAAGGCCACTGACGGGAAGTGACGGGAAAAAAATATATATATATACTTACATTTGAGTAGTTTGAAAGAGGCATAAGAAGTTTTCTGATGTGTGTTATAACCTTATTTCCTCATCACAAACAGAACTGGAGTTGTGTTTTATTTCGTTTACACATTTAACACATAAAGCCTTCATATCTAGGCTGAGCTCTTCTCTCAAACACTGTGTTCCAACTTGTGATGTCATGTGGTAATACAGGAAGTACTCCGATGTGTTTTTAAACTCCATACACCTTCACTAGAATCATTTGGATGTTTTTACCCCTGGAATTGCCGATCTCAACTGATTTAAAGGTAAAAGGAGCTGTTAACGTGAAAATCAGAGTTACCCAAACATGTTTATTGTAGTTTTCACATGTGATCTATATATGTATGTAACTGCTTCTTCTGTTTTGTTGACTTGTATGTGAAGCACTTTGGTCTGCTGAAGTTGTTTTAAATGTGATATATAAATAAACTTGAATTGAATTGAATGTGTGAATGAAACAAAACACAACTCCAGGTCTGTTTCTGAAAAGGAACAACATTGTAATATGGCTTAAAGCTCATTAAACTATTTTGTGTAATATAGGACCTTTTAAAATTGTATGTATTAGTGTTGGGTATTGGTAGCCAGGCTAGGCGCCACCTAGTGTCTATGTTTAATTTCATTTCTCTCCAGCGACTAGGTCAGGAATCAGAATACACTAGACGCACGGGCCAATCAGTGAAGAGCTGTGAAGCCGTGACGTCAAACTCAAGCACCTGTTTGGGTCCCTTTTATGGAACAGCACAACAGTAAAAAAAAGAAGTCGACATTCTGTGTTGGCAACAATTCCCGAGATCGAGGATTTAAAACCGGAACAAAGAGAATGTTTGGTGAATTTTATCAAGGGGAAAGACGTTTTTGCCCTTCTTCCTATGTGATTTGGCGCATTACATACGTCACGACCAAATAGCAGCGATTGGTTAAATAAAAAAGTACCCGCGTACTGTCGAGCGAACAAATCCTAATGCTGCGAGGTCAGACGGTTTCCACGAAGTGAAACCGGCTGATGTATCAGGCGAGGGTATTGGTTAGGATTAGAGAAATTCTTGGTCGACTAAAGACGTGTCCTGCCAGTCGATTAGTCCAGTGGTTCTCAAATTTTTCACATCAAGTACGACCTAAGAAAGTATTTGGCATTCCAAGTAGTGACTGATTCTAAATCAGGTCTAAATGAAGACGTAAGAAGCTTGTGAAACACCATAAGTATGTGGATTAGTTGGCAAAAGCTCTTAAATGAATTAAAGATCTCAATGTATCTGACACAAACTGCACTCAAAAGACTACACCTGCACGGTAAGTCATGCAACAACTACTATTTATGCAGAGAAAAGCACTATGAAACTTTGTATATATATGTATGAAAACAGATTCAAGTTGTTATTTGTGATTTATTGGCAACAACTTTGTGATACAAGTATGCAATTTGAGACTAGGTCAGGAATATATCTCCCATTAGAACTAAATGCATATTACAATAAAAACATAAACTTTTGACTGATCTTTTTAGGCTGTGAAAAGAAAGTTACTTTGGTTTATTTGGCTGATTTTTAGAACTAATCACAGCACCAGTAAAAGTCGCCAAAACAGCTTGGTTTTTCGTAGTTTGGGATGTCAGAAGGCTAACTCATTGAAAATGCATTGGATCCAACTTTCCATTTAGAACACAAGCTCTCTGTTAGCAGGCACTGGAAGGCTCGAATTGGTATATTAAAAGTTGTCCATTTTGTTGACTGCAATCCAGCGGTCTTTAAATCAAACGAGTCAAGAAATGTGCTATTATTTAGTTCAGTAGTGTGTAAGTCCGGTGTATACTTATGGAGAAATAGTGATTCATCCCTCATTTCTGGCCATACAAAATGAAATCTGGATCAAACCGTTCAAAAGATCCGACTCGTTATAGTTTATACTGGTCCAATAATCTGGTAAACAGCTGGTGGTAACTATTGGCATTCAGAGGCAATAACTGGTTCTGGCATTCACAGGCAATACATTCTGAGGATTCGATCTGATTGTGTCATATCAGTGAAGACGTGTGCTCAGATAAGCTCAGAGTTTTTTGGGCGCTACATCAAATATTCAAATCTACCAGAGCACTGTGTTGAATTATCAAACCTCCAGGCTTCAACTCATCACACAGATTTTACGCTACGCAACTCCGACAGACGGAACTTTTTCATCTTTAAAATGTAGGTTTCAGAAAGTGTTTTTAATTTGCAGTTTATGTCCCCAAAGTAGCGCTCGAGAGTTTTTCGTTAGTTTACCGATCACTTGGATAAACACAGGTACCACGGTGGCGTACGCTCCTGCCTCACAACAACAACAAGTCCTGGGTTCTATTCCTTGTCCGTGGAGTTATTATGTTTTGCACGACTGTGGGGGAGCTCGCCAATGTGGTCTCAAGCAGAAGGCAGACTCAGAAAAGCTTCATTCACTAAAAATGTGTTCACAATCACAGTGGTATCCTTGGCAAAAATAATAATACATGTTTACAAAAAATGACTGCGCTCAAATGAGGCAAAAGCAACAGAAATGAACAAAACTAAGGAAAACTCATGTGTTCCCGGCTACACTGATGTGAACTCCTCAAGAGGCAAAGCTGAACTGCAGGAAGGACCTCCCTCCAGGTAAGTACGACCTTCTCTTACAGGTTAGTTGTTCAGGTAACTTCGCTCATGATTTTAAAGTGAATCATTTTAGTTACTAGGGCCTCAGTCCCCTTTAAATCAAAGACAGCTCCCTTTTACATTTGGTCAGTAGAGTTTGGTAATTGGCTCTATTCACACTTAGATCACAAACCAGGAAGACGTTGGGAAAGAGTACTGGTGGAGTTACCGACAACGGGCTCGCCTAACATGGATTTATTAAAACCGATTGTGATAAAACCCGCTGAAGTAAATACGATCAGTGGTCAAATGAAGACTGCGTATGTATGTGTTGTTTGGAATCATCTTGAATTTGTCGCCCTCGTCTTTTCTGATCGCATGTAGTTGTGGGTCAGTGGGGAAATTACGAAAACTGAGGTATTATTGTAATCGGGGCTGTAACGAATTCCAAATCTCTCGGTATGATATAATCACAATATGCATCTCACAGTACGATATTTATTGCGATATTTTGGAGAGGCTGATATAATTGTAGATAGGATGCTTTTTTGCTTTTAAAATATCCTGACAAGATTTTGGTGTGGATTATTTCTTTCATAATCTCAAGAATTCAAGTAAAAAACGTCATAACTTCATGTTGTCTGTGCTGAAATGAATCATGGTATATGTTAGACATGTCAAACTCAGGCCCAAGGGCCAAATTTGGCCAACGATATAATTATATTTGAGATCTTATCAAATATGTATTAGAGCTGCCCGCCGTCTACAGATAGACTATAGAGACATTATTTATTTTAAATTGTGTTATTATTTTATATTATGTTATTGTTCTGGATTCAGTGTTTGAGCAAAACTATTATTAAATTAATAAGAAAAGGTTTAACATTACAAATCTCAAAAGAAGAGAAAACATGCAAATGTTGTTTAAAATTTTTCTGTGAATATTTAGTTTTTAATTTTGGCCCTCTGCAAATTTGAGTTTGACACCCCTGGTATATATAGTTCCTGATGTTTATTAACAACTATAAAACAATGCATTTAAGCAAAGGAACTCGATATATTGTGACGCCCCACGATATTATTGTGAGACTTTTGACGATACAATATCACAATATTTCGTTTATTGTTACATCCATAGTTGTAACTTTTGATTATCCGAACATAACAGAACACTACAATAATATTTAGATGAAGAAAACTGGGCTTGGGAAGTTGTAATCGCATTTTTCCAAACGTCTTCCTGGTTTGTGACGTAAGCGTGAATAGAGCCTATTCCAGGGCTGAAATGATCTAAATGATTCGAGTGAGAGTGTATTTCATTTAAAAACACAGTGGAGCACTTCCTGTATCATCACATGACATCACAAGGCGGAACAGAGTTTGAGAATTAGAATAAATATGCAGGGTTTGCGTGTTAAACATGTGCGAATGAAACAAAACAAAACTCCAGGTCTGTTTGTGATGAGGAAACACTGGAACAGACCAGAAAATAATATAGGCCCTTTGAGAAAACGTCAACAATCAAAACCAAATCTACAATTCTAAATCACATTGAGAGATCACAAACGGTTAAAACCCCGTCACCCAATGACCGAGCAGCCCGCCACCGGAGACACACCCCTCCCCGCGTAACCACGGCAACAGGAGCAGCCAGCCGGACCTCCTTCTGCGAACATGCCCTAAACAGCGTGACGCCGTACCCATCCACCGGCTTCTCCTTCTCCTTCTATCTCTCGTACGACATCCTCAGCCGCATTCGCAGTATCTTCCGTCGTTACCGCGCCGCATTTACACCCTTAAACGGTTTCTGGTGCAACTCTCCTCCTCGTATCAGCTCAGACCAGCGGGGGGCGTGATCTGGGACATTGGCCGGGCTAGTGGAGTGAACGCGCCGTGGGAAATATATAAGGGTTAGACAGAAGGCACGGGGAGAGAGATATAGAGTAGGGGATAGGGTAAAGCACAGGGGTGAGGGGGTAGGGGAGATGTGTGAAGTCAGATGAGAAATTTGAGACAAGCTGAGACTGCAAATATGGCGGCGAGAAAGTTCAGCGCAAAGGTAATTGTTGCACGCGGACAGAAGGGAAGGAGAAGTGGAGCTGGCAAGGTTATGTTGTGTTTGTTGTGTACAGATGATAGAAGGTGACAAGCTTTTCTACGATGGAGGTAAGAAATAAAGTGGCTATGTTTTTAGTTTATTTAAAGTGCACTAGGTATGGCTACGTTCAGACTGCAGCCTGAAGTGACCCAAATCAGATTTTGTTTTGCCCCTATGTGACCTGTATCTGATCTTTTAATGACAGTCTGAACGACACAGATCTGATTTTTTCAAATGCGACCCAGGCCACTTGGATATGTGCTCCTAAAACCGATACAATCCGTGTATCATTCGTTCATTTGTTTTTCAATATAAAATCAAAAATAAGAAAAAGAAAAAAACAACAGTTTTCATCATTATTTGTCTCCAAAACCAAAATGAAAAAAATGTATAACGATTTGTTTTTTCAATTTTTGATTTTGTGTTTTAAGGAAAAATGGGAAAAAAAAACGGATAACGGCCGTTTACGTGGCTTCCGTGACTGCGATGCCGGACTTTTGCTCTGCATACGGACTGATCCAGGTCCGGGACCAGGCCGGGACCAAACTGGGACCAGATCGGGACTGAGAGGGAGACCAGACTGAGACCAGACTAGGACCAGAGCGGGACTGAGACCGGGACTAAGTCCGAGACCAGGCCTTGATCAGACCAGGACCAGACCGGAGGCTCAGAACCCACGGCAGGGCTGGAGCTTGAAGCTGAGGCTCGGACCCCGCGGAGGCTCGGAGTCCACTCTGGTGCCGCTCTGGCCCCGGTCTGGTCCCGGACCTGGATCAGTCCTGGTTCAGTTCGTATGCAGTGCAAAAGTCCGGCATCGCAGTCACGGAAGTCACGTAAACGGGAAACGGCCGTTATCCCTTTTTTTCATTTTTCATTTAAACACAAAATTTTGGGGACTTTTGGCGACTTTTGGCATTTGTTTCATTTTCGTGGAAAGTGGAAAAAAGTGATTCATAGTTTAGGATCACTTTGATCTAATTCCACCTAACAAGGTCTCCTATTTTCTTATTTACAGCATGTTATTTATGTTGCTCTTTACATATTATTTTAAATCATCATTATTATTGTTGTTGTTAGGTACGGTGTCGCTCTGCACACAAGTATTGTCTTACACTAACAATACTTCATCGATGCTGAGACGCCTGCGTGCCAATGGTTAAATTTGTCCACTAGAGGTCAGTGTTTCTCCGAGGCCTCAGACACGTCGAACCATTTGAGACAATATTGCGACTGAGGTGTCAATGCTTCATGAGGCTCCATTCGCCCATCACTACTCAAAATACAACAGACGGGACACAACTATAACATGGTTAAAAGTAGATTTTGCATAACAGGTACACTTTTTGTAGCACTTGGGCCAAATACCACTGTTATGACTTCTTGATATTTTCTCCCAGACTCTTGTTTCTAATAGTTTTATTCTCATTGTTGTGCCTTTAGGGCCTGAATGTTTCCAAAACTCCAACACGCTGTTACCTATAGATTTTACTGGGGCTGTGAAATACACCACGATCGATGTGCTCTGTGAACTGAAACAAAAAAACAAATCGCAATACTGGGCTGGAAATATGCATAAATGTTTTGTTTCTGTTTTTCTTTTTTTTTTCCCCCCACCCTCAAGCTCGTGAAGTAGTTGCCAGTATGAATAAGGAGCTCTTTACATTCTTGTTAATTAATAAAAATACAAAGGAAATAAAAATCTTCTGTGTGCAGTCTGCTAATTCCTTTAAAGTGGGACTAAACACCAAACCACATTTCAAATAGAGCTGCTAAACTGGGCAATACCTGGAGGACAAAAGAGAAGAGTGAGGGGAGAGGAGGAAGGGGTGGGGTCTGGTGGCATAAGAAACAGTGTGATTGGTCCACACTTCAAACTCCGCCCCTGCAGCCAGGAGTTTCTGATTACAGTTTTTATGATGTTACCAACTACTTGAAATTGCAGAGGCCACTGAAGGCATCAGGTACTTACACTTAGGGAGTTTTGGTTTATTATAGTAGCCAAATAAATGAGTAGGCGAAGTGGATTTAAAGATCCTATATTACCGTATTTTTCGGACTATAAGGTGCACACAAAATCCTTTAATTTTCTCAAAAATCGACAGTGCGCGTTATATATTAATTCTGGTTGTTCTTACTCACCTCAAACTGATTTTATGTGGTACATGGTGCTCAAAAATCTGAAAAAGCGAGCTGTTTTTTTCAGTGTGTATAGTTTATGTAAATGAGCCATGTGGTTTTAAGTTCAGTTCTGTAAAAAGTAAACAAATGTGCACAAAGCTGCATTCAACACATTATTACTCAATGTATATTTGAGTCCTCCTCATAGGAAATAAATAAAATAAACTTAAATTATCCACCCACATTCACGTTCATAATACACATTCACCAAGACAGGGAGGAAACGGCAGGCGAATTACATCACGATCTGCCAATGGATCATGGACGCCTGGGCTAAGGATCAATCTCAAGTGTCGTCCGTTTGTTTCACTTAATGCGCCTTATAATCCGGTGCAATTTATGTATGAAAATAGACGAGAGAATTCAACACTATTGCGCCTTATAATCCAGTGCACCTTATAGTCAGAAAAATACGGTACACAAAATTTACTCGTATGAGCTTTTGGCCGTGTGATAATGCTGTTAACTTCTCAAAAAACATTCCTGGAGTAGTACTGTATTTTCCGAGCTATTAACGACGCGCTCTTAAGCCTCTAACCCCATCAAAAAACGACTGCGCGCCACAATCCAGAGCACCATATACACGAATCCACTCGGGTGTCCCAGCACGACTTCAGTAAACTACAAAGCCGCACCACCCGCAGAACATGCAAACACACACCAGGAGCAAACAGCGACTGCGCAGCAAAACACACCCGCAGCCACACTCATCACTCCACGCCGACGAGGAACGGAACGGAGGAATGAACTGGAAAAGTGAGTGCAATGTGCCACTTCTAGACACGACTGAACAACTGAGTCACTGCGAACACGCCGACAATCCAGTGGTCCCAGACAGCACCCTCCCTACATGCCACATCTGAACAAAGCCCAGAGTCACCGTGAACGCCACAAACAAACAAAGTCCCACTGACCCATCCAACTGTTGTGTTTTATTTAAAGTCCGGTGCGGTTTATTTGTGGAAAAAAGTTCAAAAATAGACCATTTAATGACAGTGCGCCTTATAATCCAGAGCGCCTAATAGTGCAGAAAATACGGTATTTTGTTTCATTCAGACGTGTTTGAATAATCTTTTATTATTAGTCTGTCTACATGTCCAAATCTCATCATGCTCTGTTCTACCTTGTGATGTCATGAAGTGGTAGCTTTTACGTTAACAGCTCCTTTTACCTTTAGTTCAGTCGAGATCGGCAATTCCAGGCCTGAAACCATCCAACTGATTCCAGCGAAGGTGCATGGAGTTTAAAAACACAGTGGAGTACTTCGCGTATTATCATGACATCACAAGTTGGAACAGAGTGTTTTCAGTTTGAGAGAAGAGCTCGGGTATACTGTGGTCCAAAGCAAGAAAAATGATCTGTCGAAGGCTTTTAAACGTTATTTAAGAATAAAATTAAAGCTTTTAGACATCGACTTTGCCATTGTCTTTGCATTTTTTCACATTTACTTCGCTGTTTCTTACATTTGCACCTTGACAAGAACCTTGGTGTGCGTTTTCTGCTTCATTTGAGAGAAGAACTCAGCCTAAATATGCAGGATTTGTATTTTAAACAAGTGTGAATGAAACAAAACACAACTCCAGGTCTGTTTGTGATGAGGAAACTGCATTATATCATCCTTTTACATCAGAAAATTACATAATACCAGCTCGTAATAGCAAAAAAAAACTGGAGTTAGTAACAAAACTAAACATTTCGTAGATCTGCTTTGTCAAATCCAAAGCGTCCACTGCATGCACCATCTGGCTGAAGGTCCCTCATAATGTGACTGTTGGCCCCGGCGTGTCCAGGGAGGATCACGGACTCCAACCACTGCAGAGTCTTTAGTCTGTGGAGCAGTTTGACCGGACACACGCGGCGCCGCCATCTGCTACGCCAGCCCTAACCCGCTAACCCACTCCAAAGGCTGACCACGGCGAGCTCCTCTGGGCTACGATCACAAGAAACCGACGCCGTGCCAGCCTCGTGTGCGGCGGTGTTCGCTAGTTAAGGACACTAATTTATGACGGTGATTTTGTAACCGTGACTGAACACTTTATAAACAAACCTGTGGAAAATGTTGATGTAAAGGGCTCATTTACACTATTCTCTGATCGGTTAAAACGTTGTTTCCTCGTCACAAACGGATTTGAAGTTGTGTTTTGTTTCATTCACGCATGTTTAACACAGAAACCCTTCATATTTAGGAGTTCTTCTCTCAGACAGAAAACATTGGTAATACAGGAAGTGCTCCACTGTGTTTTTAAACTCCAAACACCTTCACTAGAATAATTTGGACCATTTCAGACTGGGAATTACCAATCTTTACTGAATTAAAGGTTAAAGGTAGATGCCATCTTGAGATATACTGCTTCTTCATGACATCACAAGGTGGAACAGAGTATTTTTAGCTTTGGAGATGTAGACTAAGAATAAAGGATTACTCAAAAATGTGCGAATGAAACAAAACACAACTCCACAACTCCGAGTATGTTTTTGAGGAGGTAACAACATTATAACATGACTAAAAGCTCACAAATAAATTTTGTGTACCGTATTTTTCAGACTATAAGTCACACTTTTTTCATGGTTTGGGTGTTTCCTGCAACTTACACTCGTGTTCAACTTATATATGAAAATTTTCACACTGACAGCCACAAGAGGCTTGTGTGCTCCTGTACCACTGTCACTTCGCTCTACTGCACATGTCAGCTGCAGAAGAAAGAGAAAGAGCCACTGTCGTGTCTGTATCATGTCAGTCGATCGCACCATTACTTCTGTATCACTGACAATTTAAAATTTAAACAAACATAAAGACAACCGACACCATCCTGTCGGGATTCAGAAAGGTCAGAATAATTCTAACTGGAACTGATGCTGAGTCTGACGACAGCTACACAGAAGAGATCACGGAGTTGTTCAGAAGTGACACCGAGGATGAAGAATTCAATGGATTTAATGTTTTGGAGTGAGATGAGTTTGTTAAACTTGTTCTGTTCTGTTGTTTATGTTATAGTTATTTGAAGAACTGTTCATATGTGACGTTAACAGTCTGTTGTTGTTACTAGAACTTGATTTTACACAGGAAATGTCGGTTCCTGGTCTCTGATTTTATAAAACAAATTTACCCCAAAAGTGTGACTTATAGTCCAGTGCAACTTATGTATGTTTTTTTTCTTCTTCATTACTCATTTTTTGGCTGGTGCAACTTATACTCCAGAGTGACTTATAGTCTGAAAAATACAGAAATATAGGCCTTTAATAAAGTAATTAAAGACAGAATGAGGTCCTCTCCTTCTGGATAAACATAAAACCTACGTTTTTACTTTCAACGTATTCAACTAGAACAAGTGTTTTTAAAGTCCATACACCTTCACCAAACTCATTCTAATCATAAGCATCTGTTAGTCATGTTGAAAACAGCCATGCTGCAAATGTGTTTTTTCGAAATGCTCCACTCCTTTGTGTGGTACTTTGCCGTACAAATTTTGTAGCTATGCACTGCAGAAATGTACTCGTTTTAATATATTTCAAATTGGCTCTAAAATATTTATTTTGATGATAAATATATATGATTTTTAAACTATTTTCTTGACTACTTAAGTGCAATTTTTGTACTTTAGAAAATGTTCCAAAGATGCAAACTAAATAAATTAAGGCAAAGAAGAAATTCAATTTGACAACTGGACAGTTTATTTGGTCGAATATATTTCGCAGCTCATCCAAGCTGCTTCTTCGGTTCTGGTCAGACGCTGGTGAACACTTCCTTATATCTGAAGGAAGGAGCTAACTACAGTGAAACTACTCTGAAAATAACACATCTATTTGTTTACAGTTTCTGTTAGTTAGTTAGGTCTATTGAACTGTACTGACTGTGGAGTCATATTAGCAGAATCATTCAGGGTCATAATGGAGCTTTCACATCTCTGGACCTGACCTGACTACAGTTATTGTTCTCTTGTTTGTTTTGATTTAGGTTTGAGGATGGAGTTGTAAATAAATTAAGATAAATTCAAATTAAAATACATTTTATTTTAAATCTGTAGCGTAAGACGTGAAAACCAAATCCAACCGTTCTCAAGTTTTTCATAAATATACAGAAGCACGATACAAAACTGTGCACTACAACTTCACAAACCTCGTGCAGCAGTGCAATTAGCGGAATTCACGCCGATTGTGTTGTGATCGCGCTCTGAAGGGGAGTGACTTAGCGTAGAGAGCCAGGGAATGGATAACTCAGGCTTAGACATCAAAAATGAAATAGAAACTTATAAAACCTGTTAATGTAATACGTTGTTTTGGGCACAGCATTTTCAAAACGACAAAAGCCAACACGCCGACCTGAATACTGTATGTGTTCGCAGTTAATGCCCCGTAAAAGTGTAATACCCCGTCTTTTAACTCCCCTTACGTGTCATTGTTATTCCGCTCATAGACCATCTCATGACCCATAACACACGTATTCAGTCCTGGCCGGCTCTACTGCCTCCCGCCCCGTTTAGATGAATGCGTTCTGCCGACTCTGCACTTCCACACTCCATAAATCACGGCGCAATAAGAAGTACATTAAAACTCCATTCAGGTCTGTACAGGTAGGCCAGGGGTCACCAGCCACAGCACTCCGGAGATCTAATGAGACGCCCATCTTATCTAAAGGGGCCCGTATAAGCGCCGAGGTGCTTCCGCTGGATCATTTTAGACACGTTTGAGCTGCTGGAGTCATTAATAATTCCCAACTGTTGACTTGTGATAAAATAAAGCTCAGGTTCAAGGTGCGTTGTGTAACTTTTCTGGTGGAGCCTCTGTCAAATGTTTTTTTCCATAAAGATGTTATTTTTTTGTCTAGATTGTTTCGCAGTATGGCGTTAAATATTTCTATCTTCAAGGAAACCAAGCCAGGCCAAGTGACAGGTCAGATCTGTGGAGAGGCGACCCCGCTCACGCTCAGAATGTTGTTTTTCTAGATGTTTGAGCTAAGAAAAATTGTTTTAAAATCAAGTTTTTATCATTCAAAGTCAAAAGTTTTTTTTTTTTTATCTTTTAAACTTTTTGAACAAGTTTAAAAGGACTACTGTAACGCACTTTATTCCGGCATCTCACAAAACAGACTTTACTGTTTTGTCCAGATGACAAATTGAATTTCTCCTTTGTTTTTACCGACTAGAATTAGTCCAAAACTCTGCAGTGCGACTTTTAACAGAAACCAAAAGAAGACGGCACATTATCCCAATCTTTGCGTCTTCGCACTGGCTTCCTGATAATTTTAGAATTGATTTTAAGATTGTATTGTTTGTTTTTAAAGCTTTGAATGGACTGGCCCCACAGTACGTCTCGGACCTCCTCCAAATTTACACCCCCGTACTCGCACTGAGGTCCGAGGGTCAGCTCCAGCTCGTGGTGCCTAAGACGAGACTGACCCTGCGTTTGATTATCCTTCCGAATCAGTTTTCCGAGGAAGTTGCCTAGCGACACGTGTGACACACCCCTTTTCCTGGGACACCGCGACTCAGACTGCAGTGGCGGAAAAAGTCGACAGAGCAATGAGTCCGAGTCAGAATCCAACCTGGCTGCACCCACTGTGATGTGTAAATATGAAGTGTTTTCATTCTGTTTGGACACTTTAGTGGTTTAAATGACAATTTCAGTCACTGCAATACTTTACCGTGTCCATATCACTGCCTGTTTTTGGTAGTCGTGTTGTGGTGAGGCCGATATTGAACAAATACTTGATTTAATGGGCGTTAATGTCCCCAAGGTTGTAATGGAAGAGAAACCATAACATAAAATGAAGTGCAAATTTCAAAAATGAGTGGCAGTTTGTTTTCTCCTTAATAAGACGTGAGGGAACAGTTTCATATGACATGGAGCAGCGTGAGAGAATGCACGTCGTCCAGGATGCACAGCTCGTGAAACATAATAATACCGAGGTCAAAGTGGGAGTTGGAAGATAATTGAACACTGAGTTTAAACCAATGGGACAGTCGGCCTTCTCTGTGAACTGCGGTAAAAACTGTCTGGAACACGTACTGCCGCCCACAGCTTATAACAGCACGTCCTTGGAAGTTTTAATGTATCATTACGCTCCATCTTTAAGACCCACGTTTATTCTCTGGCTTTTAACACAGCATGAGTTGTGTCTCTGTCTTTTATTTATTTTATTTCGTTTAATACATTTTTATTGGTTTTATTTATTTATTACTATTCTATGGTTTTTACTCTTATTTTATTTGACTGATTTTGTTAATTTACGACTGTATGATTAAATCTGAGTGTTTATTTTAGTGTAAAGTGGATTGGATTGAAAACAGCTCTAATTGAATGAACATAAAGTAGAGCTGTTTAATGTCACACTGTGGAACATTCCAGGCAGAGCAACGACATATCCATAGAAACAAGCAGGTGACGGACTCCTAATAAAAAAAGTTACACAGTGCATCTTTAATGTTGAAAGTCACATTCTATTGTCTTATCATCGCGGTATCGGAATCATTGAGTATCCAGTCAATTCCTTACCATAATCGAGTCTGAAATTTCCTTTACAATCCACCTACATAATCTCAAGTTTTAATTTGCATAACAACTCTTTTTTTTTTTTTTTTTTTGTAATGCAGCTCGCCTAAAAAGCATCTATTCTCTTGGGATCTATTTTTGTACTGTCTAGCCTATGTTATATTCTTAGAAAGTGGAAATAGGGGCAGGGAGCTGATGACCATAATAATGATGATTGCGATGTAGAGGAAACCGCGAGGGAGACCAGCTTTCCTCTGCTCCTAAAGGAAAATAAATACGGAAAAATGCATGAGAAATAATATTCCAGCTGCTTATGTGGATTTGCTTTGGGGCAGTTGCCTTGGATAGCAGAATATAGTGTCTAGTTTGGATTATATGCAGGCAATTCAAATATATGAGGTGATGGAGGGAGTTTATTGGCCCACAGGGAAATCTGTAGTATGTGTTTGGCTCATACACTCACGCACAAGATTGTCAGCCGTCTTTGTCAGGAATACCAAGAACAGCAGCTCCATATACAGGTGCTATATCTGTATCTTGACTCCTGTGAGGCTTTATTCATGTTATAATGTTAATACCTCCTCAGAAACATAGCTGAAGTTGTGTTTTGTTTCATTCACACATGTTTGAATAGTTTTTCGGACTATAAGGCGCACTTAAAATCCTTGAATTTTCTCAAAAAATCAACAGTGTGTCTTATGTATTAATTCTGGTTGTGCATACTGACCTCGATCCGATTTTATGTGGTACACGGCGCTCAAAAATATGTCAAAATGTTTTAGTATGACGTTGGTAAACTACGAAGCCGCACCGCTTGATGGATTGTCGGTCATGGGCCTCATGGGGTAAAGGGCAAAGTATAGTTCTGTGTCGGCTTTTATGACATCAATGAAATACTACAGTGAATATATGTCCATTCATATATACGGTCTATGTGTACGACCTGCAGACGTATAATCTCTGAAAAGTTTAACATGAACCATCTCCAATGCGATAGAAACACAGAACAGACTCACCATCAGCAGAACACCCCTCTGTCACAGAAAGAACACTCATATTCCACTGAGTCGTGTCCTTTAGTCCAACAGAAGCTGAACCACATCAGCGCACAATAGCGAGCTGTTTTTTGAGAGCTCAGTTTATGCAAATTAGTCATGTGGTTTTAAGTTTAGTTTCTGTAAAATGTAAACAAATGTGCGCAAAGCTGCATTAAACACATTCTTACTCAATGTATATTTAAGTCATCCTCGTTGGAAAAAAAAAAACTAAAACAAAAAAACTTGGGGCCTGCTACACAAAGATGATGATAAAAATGACAAAATATTTTATCGGAAGTGCCTTTCGTTTAGACAATGATGGAGTTTTTGCGGCTTAAAAACGCAAAAATCTGAAACCACCCTCCAGAGTGGAAAAGTTGAATACACTGTGCTGTAGTGTTTCCGTCTACACTGCCCAAGACGCAAAACTCTGGTCAGATCTGCTCAGGTCGCGCACACGTTTACATCACATACATCACCATCTAGCGCCACTACCTCACCGTCTGGCATGCACACTCAATCGAATTCCACACACATTTGCGTCACCGTATGCACGGAGATTTCCTCCCGAAAACACTCGTCTAAACGCGGAATAAAAAGTGAAGACGCGACGCCGCTATTGCATCTTCTGTTCAGACCGTCATCGCATAAACATAGCGTTAAATTATCCATTCACATTCATAATACACATTCATTAGACAGGGAGACAATGCCGGGCAAATTACGAATGCCGAATCTGCCAATGGATCATGGATGCTTGTGCTAAGGGATCAGTTTGTTTTGCTTAATGCACCTCATAATCCGGTGCACCTTATGTATAAAAATAGACGAAAGAATTCAACATTATTGATATTGCACCTTATAATCTGGTGTGCCCTATAGTCCGAAAAATACAGTAACCCTTTATTATTAGTTTGTCTGCATCTCTAAAGCTCAAAATGCTCTGTTCCACCTTGTGAAGTCATGAAACGGTAGTTTTCAAGTTAACTCTTTCCCCCCTGGACGCCTACTAGGAACAACCCATACATATGTTACTAGGGCTGCCCATAGAGCATAATTGCATAAAAGAAAACAGACTTCCATGAGTGATTTCAGGGCAATTTTGGTTCATAATCGAGTATAAAGCCCGGATAGTCTCATACTACAGAAGTATAATATCTTAAGTTTGGGAAATTTTCAAAAATTTAAACTCGCCTGCTCAGTCTACAAAATCTTAAATGGACTTGCTCCACCAGTTCTGGGTGAGTTCATTAAGCCCAGGTCCAGCACTAGTGGTCGGGTAACAAGAGCCTCTATCAGAGGCGACTGTGCAATACCCTATAGACGCACAACTTTCAGTCAACAGGTGTGATCAGTCAAGGGCACAGAAATCTGGAACAACATCCTGCAGCTGCTATAAGAGACACCACATTCATTCAGTTCATTTAAAACTAATCTGAAGCGATGGCTTAAAAGAAACCAGATCTGTGATCACTAATGTTATGCTCCTGTGTAAATGTCAGTGTTGTATGTCATGCTTGTGTGTTTGTCTATTGTGACGCGTTTTATGTTCTTATGTCTCTATCTCTCTGACCTGCCAGGGACTACAGATGAAAAGTAGCCTTAGGGCTAATTCTGCGCGTATTTACAAGTATATGTTCATGAATATGCATTGTCCCTTTTAAATAAATAAAAAAAAATTAAATAAAATAGTTTGTTCGGATATCGCAGGACTCCATACAGACGCATCAGCGGCATTCTCATGTTCGTAAGTTTCACTCTTTGTAAGTCCGTCGCTATCGCTGTTTTCCACTTTATAATCACCCTCATCATCACTTTGAAATCTATAAAAGTCACTTTCTCTAAACTTATCCATAAAATACGTCCGCTCCTCATTATTTCTAAAACTGCCGCGATCTTTCCATTGCTCGTGTTTCGTGTTGTGTTTTTTCCGGAAGTTACAATCGTCACTACTTCGATTAACTTCAGAAAAAATCGGCGAAAACATATCCTTGAATCCTAATGGTCAGTCTAGTGTGGGTTGTAGTGGCCCCCACCTATCGCAGTCTCTGTTTAAATGTGAAAAACCGAGCCATTTCTAAAGGTCGTCAAATCACGTCTTTAGTGATACGGCGGAGGTGTCAAAAGTCGTCATTAAGGGTACGGGGGGGTCGTCAAATGTCGTCTTCATGGGGGAAAGAGTTAAGAGCTACCTAGAGATCGGCAATTCCAGGTCTGAAATCATCCAAATGATTCTAGCGAAGGTCTGTGGAGTTTAAAAACAAAGTGGAGCACGTCCTGTAGTGCGGCATGACATGACAAAATGGAACACAGTGTTTTTATTTTGAAAGGAGAACCAAAAACTAACCAAATATGCAGGGTTTGTGTGTTAAACATAGATCAGAAAATAGCGTAATATTGGCCCTTTAATGTATTAATTGTGCACTCTGAACAGAATAATACACAAATCTAAATCACAATCTCAGTTCTCTTCAGAAAATATTGCCGTTACACAAATCCAAGTCCACAAATCAAACATGAGGCGTTCTTGTTGTGACGAGAGACCTAACCATTGCACCATAGCGGAAAACATGACAGCAATGAAATATTTAGAGCTTCCTCCCATGTTATAACGTTGTTCCCTCGTCAAAAACATGTCTGAAGAGGTTTTCGATGTCATCCATGCGTGTTTGAGTCTTTTAGCGATCTCTCCTGGGCACATTTCAAACGCTGTACCGCAGTATGATTCCGTCCCACGCGACAATTCTCCATAAATATACAAAAGCAGGACACAAAACAATAAACTACAACTTCACAAACCTGACGCAATGTCCCGTGGTTTCATTACCGTCGCGGAGATGGAACAAGAGAGCTACCCAGAGTGGAAAATGTGGCGGCAATCAAAAATAGAGAGCTCCTGCCGTTGTGGTCACGCAATCCCAGCATGCACCTCCAAACCTCACACTGGCACAGAGAAGAGGAGAATTCTGAAAGATACTAAGGGCCATAACGAACAAACTTTATGGAGTTTCAGAGATTGTGGGTTCTTGTTGCACCGCGATGAGCCTCTTACCGGATTTAAAGTGGAAACAAAACAGGCTCGCAGATAATCAAAGCGGACATTAATTAAGATGTGGGTGTATGATATTGTTTTGTTTTTTTGTTGTTCAAAAGTCGCATAAGTCTTCAAAAACTGTACATTTGTGTAGTGTCGATTAGTATCATAATGTATTAATGAGGCAGAGAGAGATTAGTTTGAAGAGAAATGATCGCAAATACTTTTTATTCTAAACACTATTCATTTTCTTACGGTTAACTGACTGTATAGAAATGTGGATTGTAGAAATTAAAATCACAAACTAAAGTGAAATCAGTGTTTGAGTGTGTTTATTACATTACAATTTAATTGGTACTTCTGCACCACAAACTGGACTAACTGGACCCTTTTTTTCACTATTTTATATGGATGTAAAAATATCCAAATCTCTCGGTACGATATTATCACGATAGGCATCTCACGGTACGATATTTATTGCAATATGTTTTTAGGTTCTCTTTTTAGACCAAGAGTTGTTTTCATACTTGACAAGTCTACAGTCTTCCTCAGAGTGGTCACGTGATGTTGTTGTAACGTGCCTGGTCAGCTGATTTAAACAGGTTTTGGCGCTGTCTTCGTACCGGTGGAGGCAGGACGACAGCGCCATCTGCAGTCCGACTTCTTCAGGACAGTATCCCAGGTGTGTGAGAGTAAAAAAGCCCCCTCGTCCCGGTGTACAGTCCCGTGGGCACATTTCCGTATTTCGATTGCCTCTTTAATCCAGCGACGGTGTTTGTTTTCCTCTGTTCCAGTGATGTTTGCTCCGTCCCAGTCCATAATGTGGTTCTCTCTTTTACAGTGGTCAGATATGGCCGATTTCAGTTGTTCCTGTTCTGCTTTGTGTTTTGTTGCTCCTGTGCACGCCTTCGCTGTTTCCTTCTCGCATTCAGTTCTATGTTCCTTTTTTCATGGACTGAATGCCCTCCGTTTTTCCCCGGTGTATGTTTTATTGCAGGACGTGCTTGGTATTTTGTATATGACGTTACATTTATTTTGTCTTTTAGGTGGGTGAAGTCGAACTGCAGATGGTGCTGTCGTCCTGCCAAAACCTGTATAAATCAGCTGAACGGACACGTCAGCCTGTGATCGCTCTGTCAGGTATGAAAACAAACTGTTGGTCTGAGAAAAGAACTTAATAAAATAGAATATTGGAAGACCAAATAACCTCATTGGACTATTTATTGCAATATTTTGGAGAGGCTAATATAATTGTAGATCGGACACTTTTTTTGCTTTTAATATACCTTGACAAGATTTTGGTGAATTCAAGTAAAAAACATATTTCTTCATGTAGTTGGCACTGAAATGAATCATGGGATATGTAGTTCCTGATGTTTATAAGCTGTTGCTACTATAAAACCATGCATTTAAGCAAAGACACTTGTAATTCAATATATTGTGACAGTCCATGATATTACTGTGAGACTTTTAATGATACGATATCACGATATTTTGGTTTTTGTTACATCCCTACTATTTTATCAATTTCACATCATCTAAACTGTCAAAATCGGTAAACGTTATAGGTACAGGGCTTTATTATGAAGTCTTTTTTTTTTCACAAACATCTCCAAGAACCTTTTAGATGACATAAGAAGATAAAAAGTAAACCAGATGTCCCGATTTTGCAGAGTTACGCCGAAATCCAGCCAAGCAACATGTGGGCGTAGGAACTCTGCAGAATTTTTCATTTTTTTTCCCCGAATTACGTAAGTTTTCATTTCTGCAATTTGAAGAAAGAATTTGTGCTTAAAAAGATTCATTGATTTCTGACAGAATGAGCCTTGGTGTAGCCTTGAGTGTCTGAAAGCATGAAAAGTTAAAAGCCTTGGTGAACCTTGTCATTTGCATCATCGAGGACGCTGGCTTTCATTTACAAAGGGACAGAACGTTGGATTTGGATTTTAATTTTTTTTAAACATGACCTATATAAAGTCAAATAGCCTTTTCATATTCTCAAAATGAAAACTTGTACGTGACCTCAATCAGCAGGTCAAGGCGCTGCCAGTCCTGGTGCAGTATCTTTTTCAGAACTGTAAGAGCGCCTTTAATTGAAATGACTGAATCAAAGGTATACTGACATAAAATATGAAACAAAATAGTTATTAGAAGAGCCAGATCAAAGTGAAGTCCACACCTCCTCTGTCTCATCTTTCATCTATATTTCAGCAGGGCTCCGATGGCTGATGGAA
Organism: Boleophthalmus pectinirostris; assembly: GCF_026225935.1. Taxonomy (NCBI): domain Eukaryota; kingdom Metazoa; phylum Chordata; class Actinopteri; order Gobiiformes; family Gobiidae; genus Boleophthalmus; species Boleophthalmus pectinirostris. Next base: position 30,206,138 of record NW_026571115.1, on the reverse strand, counting down.
CGACTTGTTAAAGACTGAGAATTGGCACAAATTAGTTTTATAAGTAAGAATAACAATGAGGGAATGAATGAATTATACTGCAAATTTATGTCATGGGGTCATTCGGCAGCACAATGAGAATGTCCAAACTCCTCTGACCTTGACAGTTAAGCAGGGCTGGGCCTGGTCAGTACTTGAATGGGACACCAGTGGAAAAACCGAGGGCTATAGGTGAGTTTCAGCTGACGTCATTGTTATTAAAAGCCCGCGTTGCATGCTGGGAAATATTTTGGTCGGAGGCAAGAAACACGATAGCGGTCAAACACAGTGCGTAACCTCGCGTATTTATCCCCGATAATGGTAAAATTCCTGCTGCATTATCGGATGCACAAATAGAAGCACGGAAGAAGGAAAATGTCTTTTCGTATTCCGAGTGAAAAGAACCGCTAACGGTGAATTAAACGGCTTTCAAACATTCGCAGAGCAAACGTAGAAGATCCTAGCAAACCGTGGACTCCAACAAGTTCAACAACACATCGAGACTCTTGGAGGTTTTCATCTTTTCTGCTGTGAATGGCCCAGGAGTTTCCACCAAGTCATTGTGGATATCGCCCAAGTGAATATTTGTCCAGGTAGTTGGCGATTCTGACCAGAAATTTGGTTTGGTCCAGGCTTTGTCGGGGTTGAAAAGGGTGATTTGGCGTCCGTCGATGCTTATGACCAATTTCTGGTCAAATCGTCTTCGGTCCTCTGCTGTTAGAGTGAATAAATAACCGGGATCAATACCCTTTATGTGCTTTCTCGCTCCATCTGTCATGTTGAATTAGTGTGCTTTTGTCAACAATGAAACTCACCTATTGTGAGGTGGAAGTGGCTCTAGTAGTGCATACTGTTGTGTCCTTGGGCAAGACATGTGTAGAAAATATATTTTTGTCTTCGTTTTATAATGAAACTCTGTGTTTTGGTCTGTGTGGTGGTCTCTGGAGAAGAAGCTCACACAAGGGACTCACTTCCCCAGAGAGCACCACAGTCAAACTGCTGCTTAAATGAGTGGCCACAGCGAGGTGTGTATGTATGTTCATTATGTTTCTAGGGGATACTCATCTTTACCTAATTAAAAAGATTTTAAATCATTTTCTCGGTCCGTGTAATGTAATGTCCCATTGAGATTCAGAATCTCATTTCACAAGAGTCCAGGCCAAGGTAGTATTTAGTACTATCAACTCAGAAATCACCAAATGTTATAACATGGCTGTCCAAGCAATGGCCCCGGAACCAAATCTCTTCGTTTTACTTTGTTTCATTTCGTACAAACTGTCTGACCTCGCAGCCTTAGATTTCGTTCGCTCAATGGAAGGCATGTAATTTTTATTACTTTTAAAATTATTTTTATTATTTTATTTTCATTTAACCAATCGCTGCTATTTGGTTGTGACATATGTAATGCGCCGCTAACGGGGATAACTGGTATATTAAGCTTTTCCCAAATCCCATATGAAGAAGGACAATAATGTCTTTCCCCTTGATGAAATTCACCAAACATTCTCTTTATTTCGTCTTTAAATCCTTGATCTCGGGAATCGTTGACAACACTGAATATATCACTCTTCGCTGATTGGTTGGTGCCCGAACTCGCACTTCCGGGGTTTTTGCAAACCGTCTATTGTATTCTGACTCCTGACCTAGTTGCTGGAGAGAAATGAAATTGAGTGGAGGCACTAGGTGGCGCCAGCTTGGCTACCGGTTTTTGGCCCTCTCGGTGAAAAAGGTTTGGACACCCTCGAGATTCTTGGTTTCTCCAAAGCAATTGATTATCTTTATAATGCCACAATGTAAACTACACTCAAAGTACAAAAACTGTATGTGAGTTCATGCAAAAACAACTAGTTATACAGAAAAGTAGAACAATTTGTATTTTCATGGAAAAATGCAGATTAAACCCAAGATCCACTCCCAAATCTTTTCCTCCAAATCCACTTTATTTCTTTAGCACATTTTACAAACAAAGCAGTTTCCAAAGTGCTGTAAAGAGATTATAAACTGAAGACAAAAAAAAGATAAATTGCTAAAATGTGGTCATACCAGTCCTGAAGCAATAAAACCAAAAATTTAAATAAAAGCAAAAACCATAAAAAAAATCATAAAATAGCAGTAAATAACTAAAATAAATAAAAGACACAGAGGACCACACAATTCATGCGGTGTTAAAGCCAGAGAATAAAAGTGGGTTTGAAGACGAGACTTAAAACACTCCACTGTGGGGGCTGTTCGGACGTGGGGAGAGTTAAGACAAAGATGTTCATTTTGTCTTCTTATGTACTTTAACTTCTTCAGTTCTTTTTAAAGACAATACAGTACAAGAAACATGTCAACAAGATAAATACACTTTACTGTATTGTCTTTAAAAAGAACCCAAGAAGTTAAAGTGGGGAGAGTCAGTTTCCTCACTAACCCCACTTTCTCCTCTCTCTGCTGTTGTTCCTTATAATCTAAATACAGAACTGGTCGACTATTACAACTAATTAACATCAACTAATTAATCAACTTAAAGACTGCAGGCCTACAGCTCTAGACACGTGTGTATTGTACAGTTCAAATTCACGATGTATGTGTCACCAAAATAAAAACGCAACAGTCATGCCACATCCGAGAAGCTCTAATATTTATGCGCAGAAAACGACCCTGCATCACAAGTGCATCAATCAGTTTCAGATTGATCATGAAAAAGTCATTTGAAAAATCAAAACAGCCCTAAATGTTAGCTAATTCTCTTTCATCCATGACTAGCTTGCATCTGATCAGCAGACAGCGTGACACAGCCCCCCCCCAAACCTCAGCAGCCAATCTGCATGAAATGTCTTGATTATTCCCTCTCCAAGGACCGTGGGAGATCCCAGCCAGGGACTCTTTTCAAATGTTACTTTTTCTTTCTGCTCCAATCGATTTGCTGGCGATTGGTTTGCCTTTGCCAGGGTGACATCTAATTGCACGCCCCAGAACTTGGCAGATGTGGGGGTAAAAGAAACACAAACAAGATGGTGGGAAAAAGAGACATAGCAATGACAAACAGAATTGAAAATGAGCTCGGGGAAACTAGTCTGTAAATGTGAAAATGTAAATAAATAAAAGTTAAAATGAGGTGGAATTTCAGCATAGAAGATAAGATAGTGTTTTTTTGTTTTTTTTTTACATATAAGTCGCAAACGCCGCAACAAATACAAATGTGACAACACAACAAAAAGCCACAACACACCAAAAAAAGCCACAACGGAAATGACCGCGGGACTCTATTTTAATGCAAACGGCGCGACAAATACAAACGCCACAACACAAATGAAAAAGCCATAAACACATTAAAAAGCCACAACGGAAGTGACAGCGGGACTCTATTTTCCGACGAACCAATCAAGCGGCAAGTGAAGAAGAAGAACTACAACGTTTGATCGGTTCGTCGGAAAATTAGAGTATCGCGGTCACTTTCGTTGTGGCTTTTTGATGTGTTGTGGCTTTTTGATGTGTTGCGGCTTTTTGATGTGTTGCGGCTTTTTGATGTGTTGCGGCATTTGCGTTTGTGTTGTGGCGTTTGTATTTGTTGCGGCGTTTGCATTAAAATAGAGTCCCGCGGTCACTTCCGTTGTGGCTTTTTTTTTCGGTTTGTTGTGGCTTTTTGTTGCGTTGTCACATTTGTATTTGTTGCGGCGTTTGCGTTTGCTGTGACCCCTTTCGGCTTCCGTAGTAAAATACATCATCAGCAGCATAAAAATATCCAAACAGCATCCACTATTGAACTGGTAAATAAGAGACCCAGAATGAACCACAATCAGAGAACCTTTAAGTCACTATATGCAGACAAACACTTCACAATGCACTTTTGATTGAACAAAACAAGTTCTGTTTTTGATTGAACATTCTCCACGCTTCTACAGTATGTGCAGTTTTGATTGCACTTTTTGTAAGCCCGTGCACACTTGTGACCGCACGTTGCCTCAACCGATGTGCGTTTTTGATGGCATATTTCCTTAAGCCTATAATTGCAGTGAAATTACGACATATTCCTTTATCTTCAATGAACATTTGGTTACACACTCACTCCATTGACCTATGCGTGGTTTTGATTGCACATTTTCTCAATTTGTGTGCAGTTTTGATTGCACATTCTCTAAGCATATGTAGAGTTTTGATTCAGTTGCACATTTCGTAAACTCAGTAAACTTTGATCGTACATCAACCTATGTCAACTTTTTATTTAGTTTTGATTGCACATTTCCTAAAGCCGGGGTGCCAAACTCAAATTCACAGAGGCCAAAATTTAATTTGGGACTAAGTCATGGGCCAAACTAAATATTTACTGAAACATGTCAACAACATCTGCATGTTTTCTCTTCTTTCGAGATATGTAATGTTAAATGTTTTCTTATTAAAATAAATGTTTAATAATAGTTTTGCTTAAACATTGAATCCAGAACAAGCAAAATATAAAATAATAACAATATAAAAACAAAATAATGTCTCTATAGTCTATCTGTAGCCGGCGGGCAGCTCTAATACATATTTGATTTGATCTCACGGGCCAATTATTATTATATCGCAGGCCAAATTTGCCCCCCGGGCCTGAGTCTGACATGTCTGCCTTAAAGTGTATATTTGCACTTTTAATTGCACATTCCCTAAAGTGTAAATGTTTAGTTTGGATTGCACATCTCCTAAAGCGGCACGGTGGCTTAGAGGCTAGCACTCATGCCTCACAGCAAGAAGGTTCTGGGTTCGATCCCCGGGTCACCTGGGCCTTTCTGTGTGGAGTTTGCATGTTTCTCCCCGTGTCTGGATGGGTTTCCTCTGGGTGCTCCGGTTTCCCCCATCAACCCAAAAACATGCTACAGGTCTCCATAAACAGTTGATAGTCATGGTCAGTTATGAAAGTGTGTGTGTGGGTGGGACAGATGGCGCCGAGTGGCATGGCAGCCGCGCTTCTGTCAGTGCGCCCCAGGGCAGCTGTGGCTACAATAGTAGCTTACCATCACCAGGGTATAGAGAGAATGAATAATGCTGTGTAAAGCATCTTTGGGGGCAGAAAACGTCTGTAAAAGTGCTGTATAAATAAAGACTTACTTACTTACAGCGTATATATGTGCAGTTTTAATTGCACACTTCCTAATCATCTCCTAAAGTGTATATGTGTGGTTTGATTGCACATTTCCTAAGCATATGTGCAGTGTTTATTTCCTTGACCTATGTTAGATTTTGATTGCACATCTCTTAAAGCATATAGGTGCATTTTGATTGCACATTTTATCAACATATTTGGAGTTTTGATTGCATATTCCTTAATATCTATGCTCAGGTTTTTTTTTTTTTTCAATAAATCTGTGGACCTTTTATTGCACATTTCCTCAAACCCATGAGCAGTTTTGATTTCACATTTCCTAAAGTCCATATGTGCAGTTTTGGTGGCACATTTCTTAAATCGTAAATGTTTCTTTTTTCATTCCTAAAACATATATATGTGTGGTTTTGATTACACATTTCCTAAGCACATGTGCAGGGTTTATTTCCTCGACCTTTGTTCGCACCTTTGTTACTGTAGTTTTGAGTGCATATTCCCTCAAATCTATGTGCAGTTTTGATCCACTTATGCAAAGTTGTTATTGCACATTTCCTCAAACTCGTGCAGTTTTGATTGCAGTTCCTAAAGTCTATATGTGCAATTTAGATTTCACATTTCCTAAGTGTATGTGAAGTGTTTATTTCCCCGAACTATGTAAACTTACGACTGAACATTCTTTTGATAGAACACATTTTGATTGAAAATTCCCTGGCAGCTTATCAGTGCAGTTTTGATTGCACATTTCCTAAAGCCTCTATGTGAACTTTTGATTGATTGAACATTCCCTTGACCCATGTGCAGTTTTAATTGCACAATTCCTAGTGCTCATGAGTTCTGTTTTGATTGCAAGTAGAAGCACTTCACTGTAGCTTGCAGTACAATTCAGGTATTATTATTCAGGTATTAAAAGTATTGTCAACTTTTGAATTAGTTGGCAGCAGTCCTACATCATTCTAAAAGGTACTTCTACAAAGCGATGGAAAGTATAAAAGTACATTTAATTCAATTGGCTCTGTTCAGCATAGATTTTACTCTAAAGATATAATAAAGTAATGAAAATTTTTAATAAAAAGGATGTGTGTTATACTTTTACCACTACTTTAGTAATGCCATTGCTCATGTATCTGTGCTTTTACTTTTACGGCGTCCACTCATCGGGCAAAGGTAGGTGAAGTCATCGACACTTCTGTGTTCTGCCAAGTACATTGTGAACCCACTTACTGGAAGCTATTCAACTAATGTCCATTTCATTTGTGGAGTCCTCGGCTGATCCCAATCACTCTCATACTCTTTACTCCACAGCTGCTCTACCAGTGCATACGCTACATGGATTATATATATTGGCATATATATACTGCCAGTGGTGGAAGAAGTAATCAATCATGAGCAAAAAAAAAAAAAAACTCGAACAAAATAACCATACGATAAAAGGAACTTGTGTAAGGATTAAAGTGCCTGTTTAAAAATATTCTGAACAAGCAAAAAGCAAAAGTGTTTCGTGCAGATTTAGAGGTTTAAAATAACTTCAGATGTAGTGATTTTGATTCATATTTGTGGAACCATTCGATAGCTAAAAAAGGTAGAATACTGTAGAATCTTTTTTTTTTTTTTTTTTTAATTCCTATCTAGTTTTATGTGTGTATTTTTGTTTGCTCAAACTTTGACCATGTTAAAAAAAAAAACTAAGCCCTCAGCCTTTTCAGCACGTTTCACATAATCATTAAAAGTACTTTTACTTTTCAGTCCTGCTCAAAAATGTAGTTGATTAGAAAGTACAGATACATGCTCTGACTTGGAGTGTAAATAGCGTATCTGTTATGATAGTCCGTCAGAAGCTTTTCTCCATGGTGATGTTATTGCTTTATCTTGAATATTTCATGGTATGGCATTAAACCTTTCTATCTTAACGGAGACGAAACCAGCAGTTTTTGAGCAGTAAAACCACCTGTATTTGAATACATGTGAGGTAAACCGGTTTAATGTCATACTGTGGAACATTCGAAGCAGAGCAGTGACATTTAAATAGAAACAAGAAGGCGAAGTAATTTCTTGGACTACTACTTTGTACTTCTACTTGATTAATATTATTTTGATAGATAGAGGATGTCAGATTCTCAGACCAGTTCAGTCTGTGGTCGAGCTGTAGGCCCAAATACTTCTAACTCTACAACCTCCACAATGTTCTCCTTAATGGACACAGGCCTGCTCCTCAAAAAGCCCACCACCATCCCTTTGGTCTTTGCAGTGTTCGGATGAAGGTGGCCACCTAGTGCCTCTGCTTAATTTAATTTCTCTCCAGCGACTAGGTCAGGAATCGGAATACACTATACGGTTTGCACGAACCCTGGAAGTTGTAGACCGTCCAATCAGCGAAGAGCTGTGAAGCCATGACGTCAAACTCAAGCACTTGTCTGGGTCCCTTTTGTGGAACAGCACAACAGTAAACAAAGAGGTCAAGATGGATGTAGACGAAGACAGACATTCTGTGTTGGCAGTTCCAGAGATCGAGGATTTAAAGCCGGAACAAAGAAAATGTTTGGTGAATTTTATCAAGGAGAAAGAAGTTATTGCCCTTCTTCCTACGGGATTTGGTGCATTACATATGTCACGACCAAATAGCAGTGATTGGTTAAATAGAAAAAGTACCTGCCTACAGTCGAACGAACAAATCCTAATGCTGTGAGGTCAGACGGTTTCCACGAAGTGAAACCGGCCGATGAATCAGGCTAGATTAGCCCTGTACCAAACCACAAAGTCCTCAGTGAGCAGCCTGCACTCCCCTTTGTGACCGTTCCTGATGCACCCTACAGTGGCTTTCGTCATCAGAGTATTTCTTCATGTGACACAGCTCTGAGTTGTATCTTAAGTCTGACGTGTATGAGTAAACAGAACTGGTGACAGTACAGTCCCCTGTGGAGCTCCAGTGTCAGAGATGCCGTCCTCCAGTCGGAGAAGAATTCGCTCCAATCTCGAGTAGTTAATTTTTGAACAACAGGGTTTGGCGGTGTTAAATGCGCTGGAGAAGTAAAAAAGCAAACCAAAACTCAAGTAGCGTTAGTCTTACTTGCATAAAACTTTTGGCTCCACCCACCTCTGTCTGTATATTATTATTGATCGACTCCAGTCATCTCAGAACAGGGCTACTTATCAGCGGCAGTAGAATCTTATTAAAAATCATTGTTTATTTTCGCACAGTGTAATCTTATTGATGGAGCGGCCGCTAAGCTGTAAACAGAGCGCTATAGCATTTCTTCATTGACTGGGTTCGATATTAATATTAACTGTTCGCAGGGGGCCACCGAGCTAATTCAATTGCTGCGAGTGCCATGAATCCATATCCATGCGTAGAGTGAGATGATTCATTGTTGTGTTTGTGTGTCGCATGGAGTGGGTTTCAAATACAGTTTAATTTTAATATCGTATTACCACAGGATTGCGGGGATCCTAAGCCGCGTACGGTGATGGGAAGAATTGCTTTGGAAATTATTTTTTGTTACAGAATACTGAACTCCTCCACTGAATTGCATTGTGTAGCCGTTTCAATACATGAGTACTACATTCTGAATACTTTCGAGGTACATTCTGTTCTAGAGCACTGTTTCTCAAACCGTTGTACTACTAGTGATATGCAAGCTTTCTCAGGTGGTACGTGAGGTCCTCTACAGTTCAAATATTTGCTCAATTTAAAGTCAAATCCACGTTTTTGGGTTTCTTGATAAGAACTATAGACTGTATAAAATGTAAAGGTAAAACTAACAAAAAGAGTCAACTATATAACTACAAAGTGACAGAATTAAATTGTACAAACTGTATTAACACAAAAGCAACAGAACAAGCCAGTCTTTTTCAAAGTTACAAAGGACTACTAGGGTTTCAATCACAAAGAGACCAAAAAGCTGCTCAAGAGACTCAACAAAAGTGTCGTGCAGTTCACAAGCAGAACAGCAGATGTAAGTGGCAGGGGGTGGGTCCTTTTATAGGTGTGGCAGCTGCAGGTGTAGCCCCAGGATTGGTCAGGCGTTAGGGCGATGCACCAATCAGCTTGAAGGGCTCCAGGTGCCAGCTTCAATTAACCCTGTGATCAATTATCCTTCCGAATCAGTTTTACAAGGAATTTGCCTTTGTGACTCGGAACTCAGTGGCGGAAAAAGTTGCGTCCGGTGAGCCGAGATACTGGCCGTTTTCGGTGCTGACGAAAGTAGTGCGGCAAGTTGGCTGGGGACATTAAAGTATAGCGTTTTTCTTCTCAAAACAATATGTGTTCAAAAGAGTGATACATTTGCATCACAAAACCATCGACCGCATAATCGCTTGGCACTATTTTCTTTCCATTCGTATCACTGCGCGCTGTGTGTCAGTGTGGATGCCATACAGATTCATGTCAAAAAACCCAAACTATTGTAGACCATTCTCATATATTTTGGAATTGTGCAAATATTACTGTATTTTGGGAGATGGTTTGTGATGTACTGGGGCAGGTGCTGGGATATCCTGTCCCTTTGTCACCTGAAACTGGTCTATCTATGCAACTTCTCAGAAAACATTATTCACCAAGGCGATATATATCTTTTCAAAGTCATGTCATTAGCGGCCAAAAATCAATTAACCAGGAACTGGGGCACAACTTCTGTGCCTTCAAAGGATCAGTGGACATCTACAATAAAGGACATATATCTAATGGAAAAGATAACTTATAGACTGAGGTTGCAAGAGGCACAAATGAAGAAGAAATGGGAAAAAATGGACATCATATATGCAAAAGTAGAATAATCAATGTCACCTAGGCTTCTGTTTCTGTTTTATTTCCTTCCATTGTCATTATTATTTCTCCTCTTTTTTCTATTTTCTTGTTATGTTTACAAACCTGTTAAACATAATAAAAATAAAGTGAAAAAAAAAACAAAAAAAAACAAACTATCCCTTTAAATGACAATTTCAGTTACTCGTTTCACTGCAGTACCTCACCATGTTCGTATCACTGCCTGTGGGTTTGATAGTCGGTGTTGTGGTGAGGCCAATATTGAACAAATACTTGATTTAATGGGCGTTAATGTCCCCAAGGTTATAATAGAAGAGAAATCATGACATAAAATGAAGTGAAGACATTTCAAAAATCAAATTAATTAAAGTGACAGTGTTTATATAAGACGAGGGAACAGTCATAATCATAATCCACGTAGTATAACACGTGAAACATAATAATATGTTTCACGCTTCAAGCTCGGAAGTGACGTCAAATCAAGTGACGTCCAAGTGGGAGTTGGAAGACAATCGAACGCAGGGTTAAACATATGTACGACTACAGGAGGAGCTGGAGGCTTGTGGCTGTAACACTCGACAGCTCAGAACAAGAACAAGGCTGTTTATCTGTGGAATCTTATTAAAAATCATTGTTTATTTTTGCACAGTCTAATCTTCATGATGGAGCGTTCACTAAAATGTAAACAGAGCGCTGTAGAATTCATAGACTGTTAATGTAAATGGACCCCGTGTCTCCAGGAAGAACAGTTGATCGCTCAGGTCAGTTAAATACAATCAATCAATGAACCTGCCCGGGGACGACAGGTGGAAATTTGCACTGGTGCTACAACCTGGTACAATGCATCTCTGCTGTTAAGGTTAATGTCAAAATTGTGCGCTGTCCCTGTCTCAAATAAATAAATAAATAAATAAACCCGCTTGAATAATAAATACCCGCTTGAAATAAATAAATAAACCCGCCGATGCATTCCAAATAGGAAGTGAGCATGGGTGCACTTCCGGCTCCATCGACTCTGGCTCCAATACATTGAAAAATTTCCCTCGTTCTGTAACTGCTGTAGTGAACCTCGTCATTTCGGTCTTAAAATTTTTGCATTAACAATATTATACAAACTTTACATGTTGAATTATTCGTCCTATCAACACGAAATAAATACTGTAGTGCTCTTTATGACTGACGACTGTTCATAAAGATGGAAATTGAAAATTGTTACGGCCCCAGGCCTTAGTTGTAATATTTCTGCAGAGTTCTCTTGATTCCTGCTGCAGGAGCCCTGGTCTGTGATTGGTGGGGCAGGTCGACGCCCACCTCACCTGCAGCCACCTCCCCCTATTTAAGGAGATTGCCAGCACCTGTTCGGGGCTGCTGGCCTTGGTGGCCAGTCTGCCATTTTGGTTTCGTGTATGTAGTTTAGTCTCATTCTGTTTTGTGCCTTTTTTGATTTGGTCACTCGATTCTGTTTGTGGGTTTACGTGGTTTAATTTGGGGAACTTGTGTTTTAGTTTCGTGTGTGTCCCTAAGTTTTACCACTCGTTTTTGTGTAAGCCTGCGTGACCCCTTTTCTGGCACAAAACTCTGTTTATTCTGTTGTTCTGTTTCTTAGTTTAGGTTGTTTTCTGTATATTTTTTAATGTTTTGTTAATTTACCTTTACATTCCTGTTAATTAAACATTACTTAATTTATTCCATTTTACATCTTGGTTTTATTTTTGTTACTTCCCTCACCCCAAACGAGCTGGGTCGTAACAAAAATCAAGATCGATCAATATGAGAAAAAAAAAAAAAAAAATCTTGATTCTTTTTTTTCTCCATGTCTCTCAGCCCTCCCAGTAGCTGTATCAGTGCATCTCTAGTATCACAAATTAATACATTTTTTGCTGCATTTTAAAACAGATTTAGTTTCCGGGCTTCAGATGTGACGGAATTAAACTCCGCTCCGCCGCCAATGGCACCGGTTGCCCCCCCCCCCGCTCCGTACAGCAGCTGCAGCCAGATCAAATTTGCTCATTTTTGATCTCGCAATATTATCTGAAATGGAGTGTTTAACTGCAGGAATGTAGGTCATCTGTTGTAATTGTTGCTGTGTCAGTTCTTTATGGTCAGATTAAAGTAACAGAGCTTCAGAAGGAGCAGTGCCAGAGCGTCAATACAGCGGAGGGCAGAAAGAAGAGAGAAACGGAGAAATAGACTGAAAAAAACAAGAGAGACGGACTAAAATATTCAGGTCCTACATTACATAAAAGACTCTTGTGAGCTTTAAGTCGTGTTATAATCCTGTTAACTCCTCAAAAACATACTGGAGTTGCTACAATATTAATTCATATCGGTTTAGTCCTGGTTTGGTCTTGGTTTGGTCCTAGTTTACTATGGTGTGTTTGGTCCTAGTTTAGTCCTGGTATAGTCCTGGTTTGGTCTTGCTATAGCCCTAGTTTACCATGACACATTTGGTTCTGTTTAGTCCTGATTTAGTCCTGGTTTGGTCTTGACATCTTTAGTCCTGTTTAGTCTTGGTTTAGTTCTAGTATGGTCCTGGATTGGTCATGATTTGGTCTTGCTATAGTCCTAGTTTACCATGGCACATTTGGTTCTGGTTTAGTCCTGGTTTAGTCCTGGTCTAGTCCTAGTTTGGTTACGGTTTGGTCTTGGTATAGTCCTAGTTTGGTCATGGGTTAGTCCTGGTTTAGTCCTGGTTTGATCCTGGCTTACTCCTGGTTTAGTCCTGGTCTAGTCCTAGTTTGGTTACGGTTTGGTGCTATAGTCCTAATTTACCATGGCATATATAGTCCTGGTTTGGTCCTGATTTAGTTTTGGTTTGATCCTGGTTTAGTCCCACTTTACCATTGCGTATTTGGTCTTGTTTAGTCCTGGTTTAGTTCTAGTACCTGGTTTGGTCTTGGTATAGTCCCAGTTTATCATGACATATTTGGTCCTGTTTGGTCTTGGTATAGTCCTAGTTTACCATGGCATACTTGGGACTGGTTTAATCCTGGTTTAGTCCTGGCTTGGTCTTGGTATAGTTCTAATTTACCGTGGCATCTTTGGTCCTGTTTAGTCCTGGTTTAGTTCTAATATGGTTCTGGATTGGTCATGATTTGGTCTTGCTATAGTCCTAGTTTACCATGGCATATTTGGTTCTGGTTTAGTCCTGGTTTGGTCACATTTTGATCTTGGTATAATTCTGGTTTGGTCATTGGTTAGTCCTGGTTTGGTCCTGGTTTAGTCCTGATATAGTCCTGGTTTGGTCTTGATATAGTCCTACTTTACCATGTCATATTTAGTCCTGTTTTGGTTCTGGTATAGTCCTGGTTTAATCCTGGTTTGGTCCTGGTTTGGTCATGGATTGGTCTTGGTATAGTCCTAGTTTACCATGGCATATTTGGTCCTGGTTTAGTCTTGGTTTCGCCCTGGTTTAATCCTGGTTTGATCCTGGTTTAGTCCCACTTTACCATTGCATATTTGGTCTTGTTTAGTTCTAGTAAGGCCCTGGTTTGGTCCTGGTTTAGTCACTGTTTGGTCTTGGTATAGTTCTACTTTACCATGCATATTTGTCCTATTTAGTCCTGGTATAGTCCTGATTTGGTCTTGCTATAGCCCTAGTTTACCATGACACATTTGGTTCTGTTTAGTCCTGGTTTAGTCCTGTTTGGTCGCGGTTTGGTCTTGGTATAGTCCTAGTTTACCATGGTATACTTGGGCCTGGTTTAGTCCTGATTTAGTCCTGGTTTGGTCTTGATATAGTTCTAATTTACCATGCCATCTTTAGTCCTGTTTAATTCTAGTATGGTCCGGGTTTGATCATGATTTGATCTTGCTATAGTCCTAGTTTACCATGGCATATTTGGTCCTGTTTAGTCCTGGTTTGGTCATGGAATAGTCCTAATTAATCATGGTATATTTGGTTCTGGTTTAGTCTTGCTTTGGTCCTGGTATAGTCCTGGTTTGGTCTTAATATAGTCCTACTTTACCATGGCATATTTAGTCCTGGTTTAGCCCTGGTATAGTCCTGGTTTGGTCCTGATATAGTCCTGGTTTAGTACTGGTTTAGTCCTGTTTTTTTCTTGGTATTGTCCTATTTTACCATGGCATATTTGGTTCTGTTTAGTCCTGTTTTAGTCCCGGTTTAGTTCTGGTTTGATCACAATTTGGTGCTATAGTCCTAGTTTACCATGGCATATTTGGTCCTGGTTTAGTCCTGGTATAATCCTAGTTTGCTTCTGGTATGGTCCTGGTATAGTTCTGGTATTTTCTTGCCATAGCCCTAGTTTACCATAGCACATTAGGTTCTGTTTAGTCCTGGTTTAGTCCTGTTTGGTCACGGTTTGGTCTTGGTATAGTCCTAGTTAACCATGGCATACTTGGGCCTGGTTTAGCCTGATTAGTCCTGGTTTGTCTGTATAGTTCTAGTATGGTCCTGATTGGTCATGATTTGGTCTTGCTATAGTCTACTTTACCATGGCATTTTCGTCCTGGGTTTAGCCGGTTTGATCTGGTTTCGGTCCTGTTATAGTCCTACTTTACCAGATATGTTTAATTCCTGGGTTAATCCTGGTTGTCACAGTTTGGTCTTGGTATTCAGTCTCTTGCCTAGCATATTTGGTCTGTTTTAGTCCTGTTGGTCTGTTTAGTCTGGTATGGCCCAGTTGTTCACGGTTTGTCTGGTATAGTTTAGTTTACATGGCTATTTTGTCTGTTTTAGTCCTGGTTTAATGCTTTTAAATTGATCTCTATAACTTCTCTTTCAACTTTATTTACTCCCTGTATCACCCCATGACATCACAAGGTGGAGCGTTGCGAGTGTTTTCAGAAAATGTCGTATAAATATGAGCCCTTTAAAATCAAATGAAACACAACATATGTACATTTCTCATTTGTATTTAAACTTTGTCCACTTGTATATTTCTTTGTCGTATTGAAATCACTCGCTGTCGAATTTGAAAAAAAAAAGTGAAAAAAAGAAAAATTGAGAATGGTTGGACGTCGACTGTGCACTGGAGCCGAAAGAAGAAGCAGAGGAAAAACTGATGTATTTTGGACTCACCTGGTGAAAGACCTGACAGCTCGCACTCTCCACCTCTCTTTTTCTCTCCATGCTCTCTTCTCTCTCTCTCTCTTTTCGTCTCTCTCTCTCTTCTCTCTCTCTCTGTCTTCTTTCTCTCTGTCTCTCTCTCTCTGTCTCTCTCCTCTTCTTCTCTCTCTCTCTCTCTCTCTCTCTCTGTCTCTCTCCTCTGTCTCTCTCTCTCTCTCTCTTCTTCTGTCTCTCTCTCTTTCTCTCTCTCTCTCTCTTCTCTCTGTCTTTCTCTGTCTCTCTCTTCTCTCTCTGTCTTTCTCTCTGTCTCTCTCTCTCTGTCTCTCTCTCTCTCTCTCTCTCTCTCTCTCTCTCTCTCTCTGTCTCTGTCTCTCTCTCTCTCTCTCTCTGTCTTTCTCTGTCTCTCTCTCTCTCTCTCTCTCTCTTCCTCTCTCTCTGTCTCTCTCTCTCTCTCTCTCTCTGTCTTTCTCTCTCTCTCCTCCTGCCTCTCTCTCTCTGTCTCTCTCTTCTTCTCTCTGTCTTTCTCTCTCTCTCTCTTCTCTCTCGTGTCTCTCTCTCTCTCTCTCTCTCTCTCTCTCTCTGTTCTCTCTCTCTCTCTCTCTGTCTTCTCTCTCTCTCTCTCTCTCTGGTCTCTCTCTCTCTCTCTCTCTGTCTTTCTCTCTCTCTGTCTTCTTCTCTCTCTCTCTCTCTCTTTCTCTCTCTCTCTCTCTCTCTTCCCCTCTTTCTCTCTGTGGCCATCACTCTCTCTCTCTCTCTCTCTCTCTCTCTCTTTGCTTCCACTTTCTCGCTCTTTTCTTACGTCTTTTTCTGTCTATCACTTCTTTCTCCCTTCCTAGTTCTTCACTCTCACTCTTTCTTTCCATCTTTCTGTCTCTCTCTCTCTTCCTCTCCACCCTTCTCTCCTTTCCTCTTTTCCTTTCTTGCTCTTTTAGCCCTTCTTTCGTTTCTCTTTTGTTAATCCCTCTCTCTCTCCCTCTTTTCTCTCCCTCTTTTCACTGATCTCGCTCCATCTGTCTCCCTTTCTTCTTCTGTCTCTTTCCATGTCTCTCTTTCTCTCTTTTCCATCTCTCCATTCTCGTCACTCTCTCTCTTTTTGTCTCCTCTTTCACTCTCTCTCTTTTCTATCTTCTCTCTCTCTCTTCTTATATCTCGCTGTTCCTCACTCTCACCCTTTCTTTTCATCCCTATGTCTCTCTCTCTCTTTCTCTCTATCGCTTTTCTAGCTCCTTGTTTTCTTTTCACCTCGCTCCATCTCTCCTTCTGCTTATCTCCCCATCCCTCGCTCTCTCTCTTCCTCTCACCCCCCTCTCTCCTTTCCTGTCAGCTTCTCTCTCTTACCCCTTCTTTCTTCT